>NW_024368930.1:0-346575 GCF_014805655.1 Passer montanus | reverse complement strand
TGCCGCCGGCGCGTGGGAGCGCCCCAGCCCCATCGCCGTGCGGGGCAGCGCATCCCGGCCTCACCTGGCGGCTCCCCCCGGCGGCGACGGCGGCGGCTCCGAGCGCTCCGGCTGCGCTTCACATTCAAACCGCCGGGCGAGGGCGCGGCGGCGGCTCCGTGACCGCATCGCGCGGGGCGGTGACATCTCACTGCCGTCCGGCCAATCAGCGCCCGCGGCGGCCCCGGGCGCGCCGCCGGCAGCCAATCCGCGCCGCGCTCAATGGGCGGCGGCCAATGGCCGGGCGCTTCCCACAGGGCCCCGCGGCGCCTCTCGTAGCGCGGCGGCCGACCGGCACGGGGCCGGATCCGCGGGGCCCGCCCCGAGCCCCGGGACGGGCCCGGATCCGCGGGGCCCGGCGGCCGGAGCCCCGGCGCTGTCAAGGGAACGCGCCTGGCTCCGCGGCGGAGCCGGGACGAGGACGGAGCGTGCGGGATAAAACACGAAGCAGAACCCCCAACCCCGCTGGAGCCCTGAGCCGCTTAAGAAAGCGCCTGAACAAAAAAGGAACACTTCGTAAAACTTTATTGATTTATCACTTGATTAAAGCATGGAATATTATAACTATTATACATCGTATTTTCATGTAGAAAACTTTACATAGTTTTTCATATTATATAATTTTGGTATTCTCTCAGAACTCTATACATCCATTGGCAAGGAATAGTCTTTAAATTATTGATAGTAAATGCACTTAATACAGAAATATTAAAACTCAGGCATTTTAAATATGTGAAAACATACATTTTAAACAAAGGTGCTGAACAAACTCAAGTTACAGATTAAAGGGAGATGCACTTTTGACAGAGTTACTATTTTTAATCTTTTTCCTGAATAGTAAAACTGAGCTAAAATCTGGGGGGTGTCGGTTGTAGTAGTGGACATTGGTTTAGATTGCTCTGTTTACAGTTTAGAATGTGAGGTACCAGACTTGAATAACAAACTGCTGTAAAAACAAACTTTTCCTGGACGGTAACACACAACAGAAGCAACATGAAGGGCATTTTTAATCGCCTCAAAAGGGAGGGTTTAGGGTTTTCCTCATTAGCATCCTCTCATCCCTTCCCTCAGGAAGCCTGAAGTGACTCCTGACAACAAAGCACACAGAGACTCCAGGATTTCTGCCAGTATGGGCAGGCGAGCTGCAGATCCTCTGTTGCACAGCCCGTGCAAGAGCTTTCGTCCTGCTCTGCACACAGCCAGCTGGCACCGCTGCAGGGCATGCAGGAGACAGCTGGCAGCACTGCAGGGCTGGCAGCACTGCAGGGCATGCAGGAGACAGCTGGCAGCACTGCAGGGCTGGCAGCACTGCAGGGCATGCGGGAAGCAGCTGGCAGCACTCGGGCTGAGCTGCAGGGGCATGGAGGTGGGTTCGGCCCTTCCTGACTCAGGAGGAAGCCGAGCACACCCTGAGCACACCCTGGTTATTGCTGTGCTGGGCTCGGGGCCCGCAGGAACGGGCCGGGCCGGGCTGGGCTCTGACAGGAACGGGCAGGGCCGGGCTCGGGGCTCTGACAGGAACGGGCGGGGCCGGGCTCTGACAGGAATGGGCAGGGCCGGGCTCGGGGCTCTGACAGGAATGGGCAGGGCCGGGCTCTGACAGGAACGGGCAGGGCCGGGCTCGGGGCTCTGACAGGAACAGGCAGGGCCGGGCTCGGGGCTCTGACAGGAACGGGCAGGGCCAGGCTCGGGGCTCTGACAGGAACGGGCAGGGCCGGGCTCTGACAGTGCAGCTGCCCCCCAGGCCCTCTCCTCCTTCGGGCTCTGCAGACCCTGGGATGGTTGGACAGCACGTACCCAACCTCAGCAGTTTGTAACTGGTATAAATACAAAAGCTTTTCTTAAGGAGAAGAACAGTCTCAGACCAAAGGCTGAAGGGAAGCATGGACTAAATATCCTTATCCTATGTGCAGAGAGAGACTACAAATGCTGCCCCTTACAGTAAAGAAAGCCCATGAAGCAACTGTGAGGTCATTTAAGACCTCAAAATTGAGACTTTTTTCAAGACATGACTGTAGGGCTTTCAAACCCGTGACACGTGCAGCTGGGCCAGGTGTGTCTGATGGGACATGAGGGAACACATTCCATGAGGCAGTGACACGTTCCAAATCTGAAAAATAATGGTTCAATATTTCCCTTAGGACTACCTACGACCAGAAGAAAAGGAATAGCATATTATTATAGATTTAAATAGAATTAAAATAAATACTTCATTTGCTGCAGTACCCAATGCAGTGACATTCCCACGGAATGAGCAGCTACACGAGATGCAACACAAAAGAATATTCCAAATGCAGCAAGTTAAATACCAGCATTGCTTATTATTCAGTCTTCTCCTATTGTCATATATAACCATTCACTCCCTTCTACTAAATTGCAGGGTATAGATTTAACCTAATGGGCATTTAAAAGGCAGAGCCACAACTACCACTCTTCTTTGGTTAAAAATAAAAAGTGAAAATAAATTGTGAAAGCTTTGTCATTACTACTGACTGTAAAACCTTTCTCAAACAATGCTTACACAAGACAAACTCATGTATTGAGGAGCACCATAAAAACCCTTTGGAAAAAGATCACAAAAAACAAACCAAACAAATAAACAAAAAACAACAACAAAAAAAACCCCAAACAATAACCAAAAACCCCTCTACAGACAGCACATTCCCAGCAGCTCAGAGCAGCATATCCCAAGACAACCTCACCCGAGGCCATCCTACCAGGAAAATCAAATCAAAAAACAAAATAATGTTATACACCTAGTTCCATTCAAGTAGGTAGGTTGTTGTTGCTGTTTGTTGGTTTATTTTTTTCTTTAAATACTGTTAATATTTTAAGTTAGCTACTCTGGATAGCACAGCAGTTAATACTACTTTGCATTATTTTAGCAAGTGGAGCCTCTCCTCCCATCCCAAACTTTCCCGGTTTAGAAAAGTCTTGAAACTTGAAATTCAAAATTATTTCAAAGGTCAAGACATCATCCTGTTATAGAAACATTGTCACAGAAACCTAATGCATTTCAAGGAAAGAAAGCAAACTCTCTTGGGCAGGCAAAGCTGTGGTCTCATGTCACATCTTGCTACACAGAAAGCCTTCAAAGCACAGAATTGTGTTGTTAACTTAGAGCATGTGAATGAACTTGTTTAATTTTGCTAGAGCAGTTTTTTTTGGAAATTCAGGTTTTTAGATGCCACTAGGAACTAAGAGTTGAGAATAAAAATCATTTGCACAAAATGACAAATCAGAACATGCAGATCTGCAGTAAAAGGAGACAAACTTGCGTTAAGGACTGGACTTTTTGCTAAGCAGTCATCATTACTGCTAAATTATATTCAAGGGTCAAAAAGGTGGGTTTATTTCTTCTGAGCCTTGTTTTTGATGTTCTTGTGTATGCTCTATGATCTGCCAATGTAGGAAAGGAAAAGGAATGCAATTTCTTTTTCTTAAATGACTTTAACTCAAGCCTAATAAGCTAAAGGAGTAGATGCTATTGGTGCTCCTGATGTAAAATCTTCCATAAAACTAAAAATAAGTCTCAGAAGATGCAGCACTGATATTAAAAAAATTATGTCATTTGCTAAACAGGAGGAAAACCTTCTCCAAATATCCTCCAGGCTGTCCACGTCAACAGCCCAATGCCCTGCCTGGCCTGGCCACAAAGGAAAACCCAGAGGGACCTCGGGTGGTCACTGGCCACCACAGTCAAGTTTATTATGAACACTTGCCAACATCACAAGGCTACACAAACACAGTCATTAGTTCCAAGGGGCATAACTTCGGTGGAGAGATCCAGCTGATTTATCAGCTCTAGCTGGGGTGAAAGACTGAGCAGTACATAAAAGACTAGAAGAGACGTACTGGATCATACAAATGATTAGCACTGAAACAAAGAGACTGCACACCTACTGTATTGACTCTGTAAGCAATAATTTAAATAAAACTGCTGACACTTCTGTAGGATGGACAGAACAGGATTATTTTCCTCATTCCCACATGCCATTGTGGTAAGAATAACTTGCTCCTGTGGTGCTACACCAGGGTCCCATTTTTTCCCATCCACTTCAATCCATCTCTGGCCACAGCTTTACGTACAGGCCGGTGTAAGAGCCTCACAGGGAGCTACCAGGAAGGCAGGCTGGTGCCAGCTGCGCGTGCCTGCTCGCCCGTGATGCAGATGTTGAAGACCACCCCGATGCGCAGGAAGAACTTGCGCAGCACCGCGCGCAGCTCGGGGATCAGGTCGAACTGCATGATCTCACACAGGTACGGGTAATAGGTGGAAGCGTGTGCCCTGAACTAGCCAAGATACAGAAACAGAACGTCATTCTCGACTGCTAGAGCAAAACAAAAAGTGTTGACACATTCATGGCTACAGCAACTGTTCAAACACCAGGTCTCACCCAAGCCCCCCAATAGCCCAAGGGTGCTGAGCTCCGTGCTGTTTGCTGTTTGGTGTTACCCCCTAAACAGAGTCAGGGCTTTCTAACTTCTCAGCCCAGAGGAAGTACCAGAGTCTTTGTAGCAACATGAATATTTGGTTTTCCTCAAAAGGGCCAATATCCTGAAAATTATTCTTGCCATGGCTGTCAAGGAAACTGGGATTCCAATTTTACAGGGGTGAAATTCACCCTTACCATTCCTGTGTGGCTGTAATACAGCACGAGCCTCTCCCTTACTGCACACTCATTGTGCTTTTATATGAAAGCTGTTCAGTAATTCTATCTGCATTCCCACACAACTGGGAGTTGCAAGGATGCAGCCCCATTTCCACAATGCAGAATGCCTGCAGACAGTGGAGCTGCAAGGACAGCGCTCACTATGAGGAGCTGCCCACCTCCAATCTGGATGGAAATAAAGACAGAACTCAGGTTGAAGCAGGAATGAAAGACACACCAAATGCAGACATGACTTCCAGCCCATTCTTACCTTATCATCGCTGATTTTTAGTGTTTTTGTTAAAAGCAACAGCAGGAGATTGGTCCAGGCTTCTCTGTGGCTTTCCGAGTTGACAGTAATAAAATATGCCAGGGCTTCACTGCACACACTGCAGAGATGGCACAGGTGACACAAACCATAAAAAAAAAACCTTATAAAGTTTTTATTATGTGCTCTGTTTGTCGTCTCAGTGTACTTTGTTTTCAAGCAAGATGTTTCCATGGAAAGTTTTCAATCACATGCAACAACTTTAACTACACAAATTTGCTTTTTCTGGTACAGGAATTGTTTCCGATAACTGAACTGAAATACTTTTCATGTAATTGAATGGAAATACTTGGTGACTGAGAAGGAAAAGGAAAATTAATCTGCCTGATAAACATTTTGTAATTGAAGCACTGTCACTTTCAACCTGCAAACATTATTTCCTGACCCTGACATTGGGACAGCTTAGGCAACAGCACCACAAGAGAGCTCTCCCTCCAAATTTGGACTGGTTTAATAAAGATCTGCACAGCTCAGCATCATACATTAAGGAAAAATTATTATTGTATTAATAAATTTTTGGTCCCTACTGCAGATTGTCAACACAAGGTACAAACTGTACCACTCACTATGGTTATTTTTAGGACACTCTTTTAATTAAAGAAGGACTAAGATTAACATGCCCATATGTGCTGGTAGATCAGAATCCATTGTATTAGTACCAAGAGCAAGTTGGGAGATCTTCACTTTTGATAAGACACTAGTACTTTCAACTTTTATGTAGCAACTCATCCAAGTATCTTTTTATATAATTTTAGAACTATTTTCTACATTTGTTTAAATTCCAGGTGTACAGCAGCTTATACTGCACTCTTTTCAATTAATGTATGCTATTATATCTCTATCACTGTGTACTCAGCTGGGAAAACTATTCAGACACTGGCACTTCCATAGAGAAAAGCCTACGTCAGGCAAGAAGGTGCTCCATCTATTCCAGGCAGATGCTTCCTTACTGCTAAGTGAATTTAGAGTGCAGAGTGGCCACACCTCCCAGAGGGGCTGTCCCTGAGCAGTGCTGTCCCTGAGCAGGGCTGTCCCCCAGAGGGGCTGTCCCTGAGCAGAGCTGTCCCCAGAGGGGCTGTCCCCGAGCAGAGCTGTCCCCCAGAGGGGCTGTCCCCGAGCAGAGCTGTCCCCCAGAGGGGCTGTCCCCAAGCAGAGCTGTCCCCAAGCAGAGCTGTCCCCCAGAGGGGCTGTCCCCCAGCAGAGCTGTCCCTGAGAAGAGCTGTCCCCCAGCAGAGCTGTCCCCAAGCAGAGCTGTCCCCCAGAGGGGCTGTCCCACCTGAGCAGCCGCCGCTGGACCGCGTCCCAGGCCTCCCGCCGGCTCTCATCCACGTACATCCGGAACAGGATCCTCAGGCAGCATGCCAGGCTGCTGGTCTCTTGTTTTAAGAGATTGGGTTTTGATTTACCCTTGAACCCTAGAAATCAGTCCCACACAAGACAAGAGGGAACATTGAAAGCTGGCGTTACTAGCCAAAAATAAATTTTATCAACAACATCTGCACTAGTGACCAGTAATGATTTCCTGTCCAGACAGTATTTCCTCCTCCTTGATTTTGATTGAGATCTGATTTATTTATAAAGATACTTAACTACAGCAGTACCAGCTGTGCAGCTTTACTTTAATCAAAATAAGCACATAATTTAGCAAACAGAATTGTTCAAGTCATCAGGAAGGAGACAAGCAATAAAAGCATGCGACTGTCCAATACACTCTAAAGGTGATTGCAATGGCACATTTTTATCAAATAAAAATAAAAGCCTCACCTGCCCTCCATAATACAGTTCGCTGCTCATAATTTGAGTTAAAGGCTTTTGAAAATGAGTGAGACTCTTGCAGACAATCCAGCAACTTAAAAAGGTGATGAGAAGACATATATTTATACATTCCTTGGTCTTCTGTGTCAATGTGGATAACTGCATCCAATGTGTCTCGCTGAGGAGCACGGGGAGAGGGACAGAGAGAGAGAGAGAGAGAGAGAGAGAGAGAGAACATGCTATAAACTCCAGTAACTCTAATTCCATTTAGAGGTGCAATGCAGTATTAGTGCAGTACAACACAGCAGGGTGGGCCTGTCAAAGATCAGAGTTGTACTCTTCTTAATGGGGTACTTAAGAAGAGAGAAGTTATGACTGATCCTAGCTACTGATAAGAAAAGAAAATAAGACTCAAGAATGAGGGAAGTACTCCCTTATTGAAACACTGCAGTCACAGCAATAAGGTACAGAACATTTCCTCTTCTCTAGAAGCTGTCTGGGTAGGTCTGTTGAATTCTGAAAACATCAAAATGAAGAACAAAAACAGTGCGGGTTTAAATGTTGCCTAGTGTAGAAATTCCCCTTCTTTGGCTCATGTCAAATTTAATTAAATTGGTCAATATTTTTAGCTAATTTCATTAGGAATTTAACTACAGCATCCCCAAAACACTACCTGAATGCACTAGCCAGAACTTCCAGCTTAGAGCTTTATTAACAGCTAAGCCAGAGCTACTGTGCACTACCACCCAGAATCAGAACGTCCAGGGACAGGGACATCTCTGAGGCCAGCAAAGAATGAAATCTTGACCATTGACCTTGCTGAAGTTCAACTTCTGCAACACTTCCTGTGCAAACATCCAGAGATGAGCAGAGCCTCAGCTGTGGCTAAATAAAGACACTCAGTCTAGTGAGCAGAAAAGAATGCTTTTCCCCAAACAAACAAAAACCATTTTTGATAGTATGTATTCATGATAAAACAACCATAATCTATGACACTGATAATAAAAATTAAGGTAATATAATACTACAACAGGCAGACCACCAGGCAACACTGGATGCAGACAAAAAAAAAAAAAATCACAAGAGTAGCTTACACACACATTCAGGGTAATGCTAAAAGTCAGAAGAAGACTCTATTTTGTGAACACGTCAGAGCGTTCCATAGTTTGTACTTTACTGTCACCACAAGGTTGCAAGTAAGTCTGATGTACCTGAGCTGCAGCCATGTGCTCAGCATCTTCCTTCTTGCTCGTTGCTGGATAGAATACTATGTTGTCAATGGTCTGTATCAACTCCAGCTGTACCACACACTTGATCAGGAGGCCAGCAAATAGTTTTTGGTCTAATTAAATGGAGCAACACAAGTTTCAGAAGCAATTCATGATGATTCACTTACAGCAAGGTAGCAAAATATAACATTCCCTTTAATAATTTGATATTTAGTGATGCTGTGAATTATCTTCTAATGAGAAAATCTCACTGCAAGGCATAAACATAAAATTGCAAAGACTTATCCCAAGTTTAACTGCCCCAAAACTTTCTGTAGAGAGCTACAGAAGTGAATTAAGACTGGCTATAAAGGTGCATTGAAAAAGCTGGTATGTTCTCCTTACTTGTGTAAGGACCACCTTTCCAGCTCTCATCTGTTGGATTTGAATACTGGCTTTGTCCTCTTTCAGAAGCATTTTTATCCATGCTGCTTAAAGACTGGTGATCTAGGTCCAAATCCTAGAAGAGAGTGCAGAGCAATTCCAGCAATCTGAAACACTAACTCCCAACCAGTTATCACTTTTCAGAGGACTTCTCTAATCCTAGATTCAAAGGCTTCCTGCATCCATTCTTTACATCATGTTTTACAGTAACATCAAATACAATCCAGTATCAATTCCTTGTCAAGTGTATTGACTACAATGAATACTTCAAAAGCTAGCCTAATACAAAACCCTTCAACCCCTACCACCCTGAGTTAACTCTTACCAAGTGTTTTTCAGATGAATCTTCTTCCATTCCTACAGGCTTCCATGTCAGCAAGCTTCACAGAGTTAAAAAAACAAAACAAAACAAAAAAATCAAACAAAACAGAAATAAACAAAAAAGGTAAATATTGTTGCTTTAGAATTGGGTATATTGGGTATCAATACAAGAATTAAACTTATGAACTTACACATGAGGAATAGTTGTTTTGAAGATTTCTAGCATACAATTGCATGTCTGGCCCCAGACTTCAGGGCTGAATTTCTGTCCATTGAGTATTACCAGGTTTTCTAGGCAGTTTGTACCTGATCGTGCCAACTGCTCATTATCTGTAAAAGATATGTTCCATATTTATCAACTTCTACAATATTAAGGAAAAGTTAAGTACTCCCTATTACTGCTCCATTAAAAATTTTTACCAATAATGAGAAATGCACAGTCTCTTGGCTCAAAGCCTACTTATACAATGTATTACAATAATATGAAGCTGAAGAACCCACTGAATAAAAAAAAGTTTCAAAATAGCCTCCATGAGATGGAAATCCAACCTGGGAAGACAAGAGACAGGGCAGAAGCAGAAGGGAAGCACAGAGTGAGAAAAAGGAAGGAAAAGCAGCAATCGTAAACTTGTGATTTACTGCAAGATTGTCCCCCGATACTCCACGGCAGTAACATGCAGGATTTCAGGTGTAACACTTGGAGACAGAAAGAAAACATGTTTTTTACAAAGCTGTATTTAGAAGTACTCATTAGTTGGGAGAAGGGGGGGAAAGCAAGTGCCAGAAAATAAGAAAAAAAAATCAGAATGCATGCATGTTTCTATGTGTGTAAACAAAGGAGGTAATGTATCGCTGCAGTCAAACCACTAAAGGTTGTTGGCAGAAGGCTCAGAAGATTGACACCATTCTCCAAAAGCTTTTGCTGTGTCACAGTAACACCATGAGACCCTTATGAACACAGTAACAAAAAAGTTGCCTAACTCAATAAAAAGGTTGATGCTCAGATATTCAAGATACTGCATCAACCTACTGCAACACATATTGTCCTAATGGGAACTTTTATTCTTCCAAAATTCAGTTAACCTTCCCCTTCTTAAGTAATGAACATTTAAAACTACATTTAATCAAAAGATACAGGTAAACAAGTTACCTTGTTTCACACACCAGTGTAACTGTGCAAGTATGTCAGGAAGAAGGATCTCGTGCAAAGCTTCATAGAACTGTGTGAACACGTCACAGATGGCATAGAGGGCGTGGTTGCATGTCGTGGTCATCCACTCTGATTTCTGGGACAGAAAATGAAAAGTCTTTGGTTTTATGGGGATTCTTCCATGATGACAACGCTTGGCTTATACATGGCTGGTCAACAAGAGACACACTCTGAGGAGAGGAGAACTCAGAACTAAAACCTCACGACCGCAGATGCCTAGTCAGAAGCACTTAGTTGGCTACATGAACACTGGTCAGAAAACTACACGTTCACAACAGAGGGAGAACATTCTCCGTGAAAACAATCAGATGGACACACACACAGGTTACTGGACACTGTGGCAAGTTTCATTCATGCCACAGAATTTGAAGGAATACAGAATGTGTTAAGTCTGGGGCAGTATGTGGTGGCAATGTCTGATGTCAATAGAAACCGCTGACTCAGATGTGCAAGTCCTTAAAAAGACAGCTCTAGGGAATGCTTGCTTTTTGGTTTTGGTTTTTTTTGTTTTACCTCCGTTTGTTGCTCAGGGAGTTTCATATTATCAAAAATCCGAAACACAATTCTAAACAGGTCTTGCCACCAGTGCTTTTCAAAGGTATGTCCATAACTCTTCATGATTTCAAACATCACTGTTAAGCCTCTATAAACAAATCAAAACAAGTACAGGAACAGATGTTAAAATGTGTTCCTGTGACTTCTTCACTAAATGAATTAAAAGAAAAATGGAAAAAAACCCGAACTTTATTACCTTGTACGAACATCTAACTTGCAACGATTGATGATACAAGAAAGTTCAAACAAAATAGGAAACCATCCTCTGACCCATACTCTGTCCCCGGGAGCCACATTCATGTCATCACTTGTGTATTCTCTTAATACCTTGAAGATTAGTAGGAAAAAAGATTTAAAGAATTTATATGTGACAAATTTAGATACTACCAGTGGTACAGACAAACTTGGAAAGTTAGCTTAGTTCCTACTGTAACACTCCAATTCTGCAAAATATAAGTATAGCTCTGAGAAGTAATTATTTGCAAAAATACTAGAAAATAATATACAGAAATAAATACTTCAATCTGGTTTTACTTCAGTCCAGGTAAAGGCCTTACAAGTTGCTGAGGTTTGGACTTCTTAGAAAGCAACTTTAATAGTGACAGACAACTGTTACATCAATACACATAACAAGGAAATCTAAAATTGGCAGAAACCAGTTCTACAAGTCTCTGGTATGCTGAATACAGCATGCACAGGGGACATGCAACTGCAATGTGACTCCAGGCTCTCCTCAGCCAGTGATTATTAAATTCAGTATTCACACAACAGAGTGATGGAGAAGAATACACATTTGTAACCAAATGAACTAGACATAACTAGGGTGACAGAACAGGAAGCACTGCTTTCCAAGTCATCTTAACATTGCAAAAACAAAAAAAAACCCCCAAAAACTATTCAATTCAGTTATTTCCCATTTGGACTTACAAGACTTAACATTACTTAACTAGCCCTGGTTTACTGCTTACATAATACCAAAATTTCTCCTAAATCCAAATTTAAATACAAACACTTGCAATTAAAGTTTGAGTAAGAAAGCTCTTTCCTAGTAGATCAACCTCCATTTAACAGCAGAAGAGAGTATGAAAATGCAGCAGGGGTAAAAATTCAAATATACCTGTGGTCTTTCTGAGACATATTTTGCACAGTAGCGAATAAGCCTGATGGCTTCCATGCTGGTGTCCGGGAAGGCAACATTACAGGCAAACTCAGAGAGGCATTTTACTGCATCCTGAAATGAGTCAATTGCAGCTGGAAAATGCTGCTGGAAAATATTTGCTGTGAAGAACAAAATACACTTTTTAAAATTTACTGATATTGAAATCCATAGATAAACTGCATCAATCTAGGCATGTCATCCATGGCATACTGCTACAGAACACACAAACACAAAAGGACCAGATCTTCTATATTAAACATGGCTCTTTGCCCTCTCTTGCATTCTTCCCTGCCGCACCTCACCAACCACATTCCCAATTTCTACAGCAGAATATCTGCTTCTAGTCTGTCCTGTCCATAGCATTCAGGAGACCTAAAGGGTATGACCCAGCAGCAGAGTTTAAACAGTCTGGCAGCAAGGTTGCGTGTTTACTTGCCTGGAAATACAAAAGCCTTATTCAGATGAGCCTTCTGAAGCAGACTCACAGCAGGCAGGCTAATTTGGGTGCATGCATCTGTCAAGCAGTACTTACTAACTATGTGTGCTGTAGTCTGAAAGGCCAGCTCTACGATATTCCCATCGTGGTCTGACGCTGCTTGATGAAAGACAGCAAAGATATTTTTCCAGCCTGAACGAATGTTACCGGCTTGAGAGTTGACCATCTGAGCAATACAGCGGATCACCATGTCTCGAATAGTCGGAGATCTTAAAAAAAAAAAGAAGACAGAGAAAGGAAAGCAAGATTACTTTACACTGGCACAAAGTAACTCCCCCACTTCCCTGTACATGACCATGACCCATACCAAGTGACATCCTTAAGCAGGACTAAAGCTAAAGCAGAAATTGCAGTGTCTCACACCTGTTTTTCTTCATAATATGCTCAAAAGGCCTTAGGAAGTCTTTCTGGAAGCGGAAGTTGGCTAACTCTCCCTTCTCAAGAAACTTCATTGACAGCTGCCTTAATGAGTCTACAGCAAAGATGGCAACATCTTCGTTAGGGTTACACCCAACCTAGAAGAAAAGCATATTTTCATACAGTTATCATTAATGTGTCATTTATATGAGTAACAAATTCCTCACTCAAGTTCCATCTCAGCCCACTAAATACTGCTAGCACATTCTAGTGTTCTGATACTTGGGGAAGATGGGGCTCTTGTTGAAGGGGGCTTCCTGTCATTTCATCCATCTAAACAGACCTATGGATTTTGAATGCATCAAGCAGATTTGTAATAGCTAGCTAGATGCTAAAATTAAAATACAGTACAATACAATAAAATAAATGGAATCTTTGGTTAAAAATCTCTTCCTAACAGGATTCAATTTCCTAAGAAAACAACTGTTGTTCAAGGATCACCTGTGTACATTTTAGAGGAAAACTAACTTGGCATTTTATCCGAAGAAAATGACACGTAAAAATTACAAAAATACCAAATCATATGATGAAGACCAAATTATATAATTAAAGATAATTCCTATAAACATTTCTATTCGTACATTTTAGATTTTTAAGTAGGTGCTTCTTTTAGGTACCTTGAATACAATTTTTTTCAGTATCAGAGTTCAAGCCCCTAACAACACAGAAGGGAAAAGTTGATTCAAGAAGTCCCACTATTTATGCATATTGTGTAACTTGATTTTAAAGCGTACCTTATTGAAGTGATCTCCAATCACATGCCAAATCCTCGACCACTGCAGCCGGATGCGGTTCATGTTGTAGTAGGAGATCTCCACGATCTTCTGCAGGCTGAACATGCGCGGGTGGTGCGGGGACGCCAGCTCGTCCATGGACACAGCACACAGCCACCGCACAAAGTCAACTGCACGGGAGAAGCCTGCTGTGAGCCAGGCTGCTCCTGTGCCAGGGGCCCTGGAACCCACCACACGTACCTATGGCGTTCCCGTCCAGCCTCGTGGAGCCCGTGAATATCCTACAACAAACACAGCAGTTGGAGTTTCAGCTGCGCATCCGCAATAATCGGTTACAGCTCAATGCTGCAGCAAAAGGTCAGCACATCTGGAGGTACTTCACAGTCCTCCACACCACGAACTCTGCATCTCTTGTATTCTTGCTCCTTGGCAGCAGTACATGCATCTTTCCTTAGTCTAAGCATCCTGTTTCCTGCACCAAGTCAGTCTACCACGCTCCTGCCCCACTGCAGCAACAGGCACAGGCTCACAAGTTTACACAGGCCAGGTTATACTGGAACACTCATTTGGGTGACAGCATGTTAAATTTCATGGGGACAATAAACAGACAGAAAGCTTTGCTACAAGACTTTACTGTTATCAGCCACCTTTGATCTTTATATTCTCTGAGAATATGGTCAGCTGTGGCTGTCAAATCAGACAGGAGAAAGACTATGGATGCACTGCTGTCCCTTCTTCCCCTTCAGCTGTTGGATCTTGAGAGGAGTTCAGACTGCTGATAGTGGTCCATATAGAACACTGATAAAGCAGAGAACATTCCCAAATGTCCTGGAGTTTGATGTGGTGATAGACGTGTTCATGGTTAGAATAAACACTGCAAGTCTGAATATATGATTGTGCAGACTTGCAGAACATTGTGATCAGTAGTTACTCAGAACTCCCATTCCAACACACAGTTTAGGAAAGAAGCATGTCTTTAAACAACACTTCAGAAGGGCAGATGACAAAGATGATGATTTAGGTAAAAGTGAGAGGTTACATTCTCAGTACCTGTCTACTGCTACCACCACACTCTGCGAGCTGGTCTCCCCCACAGACTCCTGGATGCTCGCCATGTGCCGTTTGTCAGCCCCACTCCCAACGAGGTTCCCTGCCATAAATCCAGCAAAAAACAGCATTTGCCATCAGGAAATAATAACTTACTATTAACTCCAACATCAAACAAGTAGACAAAGAGAAGTGACTACTGCTTCTAGTTACCATGTAATTTATATAGAGCAGATAGCGCCTTTCCCAAATCTGTGCCAGATTATTACCCAGCTAAACATTATATTTATTAGGTTAAGATGATATTATATTGTTAATAAAATTGGAACAGATAAAATATTTTAAAATATGAACTCTAAGTCAGCTACAAATAGTTAATGCTGAACACAGTTCTGTATTCATTGTAATCATCATTATAGCATCCACTCCAAAGTTTTTTTGAATTAAATTGATTCCTTAGTGGTTTTACAAAGATTAAGGCAACTTGCCTTGTCCCTGTAATTTAAGTCAAAAATCTAAGATTTGTTTCTTGTACACACTGCAGAAACAATAGGAACTGGAATAACAAGCCCAACATGTAAAGATAAGAAATTCCTTTGAAAAACCAATTGCCAGTTATTGAAACATCTATTAATTCCTAAAAATAAATGGCTCTTTTTCAAATTAATTAATACTTTTAACAAAACCATGACTTCGTACAGCAAAACAGTTTTGACAACAACACATTCCAACAAATAAATGTGGAGTAGTTATTAAATAGCTTAACCTAATTCCAAAGTTACAACAGATTTGGTAATTATAAACACATATTGGAATACACAGTTTCATTAATCCAACACAGCTTCCCCTGGAGGCAAGTAAATATATTTGAGTATATTACAACACTGAGGATTCTTTAACATCCTTACTCCACTTGTATGTGTATCTTTGTGAAGTTCAAGGTTAATAATCTTACCTAATCCCAGGCTCATAAACTCTTCTCCTGCAGAGGCATAGCCCTTAGTGCTGCCTTCCCTCTCACGCCCAGAACCAGACAAATACCGAGTTTTCACACCAGTTCCTATGAGCTGTGCCAGTTCCAGCTGGCTGATACATTTCAAGATCTAAAACCAAAAGAAATTTAACATTGTGTTTCTGCACACCACCATTCTTTTATTCTTAACATATATTTGTATTTAACATTTATGACCTTCCCAGGTTCTCCAGCCATTCAAACAACTTTGGCCGTTATAACAGCTTTGATGGAGCTAAAAACATTACTAATAAAAATGAAAATTAAGTTGATTGCACTCGCTATTATCAGCCACATGAATCATTCCAATACAAGAATAAAATAAACAGTGCTCCAAAATCTAACCTGGATCTGTAACTACTAAAGGATCCCTTTTCATTACTTTTTACACCATCAACTTTCAAGATTATAAACCAGTTGGAGCTGATCTTCTAGAGACTTCATGGTCCTAGAGATGAAAAGACTGAAACATTGCAGCTATCACCACTCGAGTAGCAATGTTCCAGCCTAGACAGTGTAAATGCCAGTGCTGTGCTTGCCTCCTCCTTCCTCCCCCACAGCCACATCCCCTGGCTGGCACAAGCACTCAGCAGAGTGTGCTGTGAGCCAGGTCTGAGACATCTGTCAGCTCCAGCACATTTTGGCTCATATCATATAGCCCAAGACTAGAGCCAGAGAACATAATGCAGTAGAAATGCTCCTTTTAGCAACAGCACAGATTTAGAGCTGATAAAATTGCTCCTGGAAAATAGGATTTAAAAAAATGCATATACTCCTGATAGCTCATCTTTACCAATCATCCCCCAAAGTATTTTAGCCCTAATTTTTCAGCTGCTTATGGTGCAAATGTTGACAAACATTGCATAGACAAGTGTGGATCTGTAAGCTAGAATATTTTGTTTCCATGAGTAAAATTACAACAGTTTATATGAGGAATTTTCTGAAGCCAAATGAGATTTTTTTATATCATTTAAATCCTATATCAAATGCAGCCACAAAAATTACAATGTTGTCACACAGTTTCCACAATGTCTTAAAAAAATGCAATGCATTATTTTTATCTACATATTAGAAAAAAAAAAAAAACAAAAAAACAACAAACAACAAAAACTTAACAATATAATGCACTTCCTTTGCATTTTTGAGTGACTTCTGGGAGCTGATAGTAGAAGAAAAAATATGACACCACATTCACTATTTAAACTAATGAAGATTTACCTCATGCCAAGAATTGCCAAGATAGTTGCCATCTGTGTGAGCAACTGTAATGAGCGTCTTAATGGTATCGATGTTCTTCTGTTTCATTTCTGTAATGCTGGAACTGGCAGTCAACAAGGAAAAACGAGCAAGGGCCTGGACATAAGCATCTCGTTCAAGCTACAAGACACAGAAACAAGCATGAAAATCAAGTCCCCGAAGAACCAGAGAAAGCAACTTGCCTACAAATTTTCCTTCTATGGATAGCTGGCACTATAACTGGACTCTAACTGGACAGTTAGAGCCCTTTCCAGCTAAACGAGAGTAGGATGCCAGTTAGCAAACGCTCTCAATAAAAGATTCAGCAAGAAAAGCTGAGTTGAAGAAATGCTTGATCACATCAAGGCCTTTCACCATTTCAAGAAAGCAGATGAGACACTTCATGTCCTATGTATGAGCTGTTTGCAATTCTCCACCTGCCTCCCAGAGCCCACGTGGCGCTCCGCGAGTCCCAGGCTAGGTGTGGCACCAACCTGCATTCCAAAGATACAGGCTATCCTAATGGCACAGCGTATTCCTTCCAAACACAGGGACGCAACTTCTGGGTCATCACAGTTCTGCAAGCCAACACTGTAAGCTGCCAGCAGTGGAGTCCACACAAGCTAAACAGAGGAAGAAACTAAATTCAGAGGTCTCTTACAGCTTTAGCCCAAAACACTGGGTTACTGAAGCCAAATACATCCAAAGAGTCCATGTGTTTCATTAGCAAACTCTTCAGAGTAATCTTCCACATTTTTTCCCATGCTTTAAATTCTTCACAACAAAGACACAGTGAGAACCTGACACTCACTTTGAACATGGGTCTGACATGATCCAGGTGAGTGGCACTGGTGAAAGGTGCTTTTGCATGGCTCACTGCCTCCATGAGGGCTTTGGCTGTCTTTGCCATTTGTTCCATCTCCAAGTTGTACAACAACCTCCGCTGCTTCTCATTAGCTACGCCTAAGGGAAACACCACACACAGACATTGCTTGCTTTTCTTACAAGAGCATATTCCTTCTCTTCACACTGAGCATCACAAAATGTTAAACAAAAGTACTGCAAATAAAATCTAAAGTTAGAAATCTTGCAAAATCTTAGAAGTCAGGAGGCTGCGCCAGGCTGCAATCAAGGAAGTCCAGCACTAAAAACCACACCCAAACGTGAGACTTTATTTTGTACAAAATAACTAATTCAGTCCTTTACTATATAACACATGCTATTACTTAATTGCTCCAAGTCAGAGGTGCATACTCTATTAAGTCATTCTGCCTGTAAAATCAGATGGAAAACCCTGTGTCTCCTTAGGCTCACATCCCCCAAACAAAATAAGCCCTCACCACCACGATAAATAAACTAATATCTTAGTGCTTCTTTATCCTTATACTGCAGGGTGAAACTTCAATTTTCAAGCAGATTTTGTTCCTATTTTGTTCCTATTTTGATTGAGAAAACCTGCAAACAGCATAAAAACACCGAGAAAACCACTATGCTGAAGATTCAGAATTCACTAATTTGAATTAAATCAGTACCACCTATTCTGAGTAAAAGTAGGGTACAGCTGGGGATACTAGTATGTACTGCATGCTACATAAAGAAGCCCTCATTTGGTCTGTATAAGGAGAGGTGACTATAGATTATGACAAACTCTCTAATCTCACTGGTTCTCTAACACTATCACAAGGACTGTGACACCTCCCAGCCACTGAACTATAGAGAAAGACAAAAAAACAGCCCAAATCAAGCCCTCATTCATTGTCTAGCACATAAAAACAAGTTAATTGCAAAGTAAGCTCCCCCTTGAGTTACTCCTCACACTCAAGTTTAAAACCCCAAGAGATCTGGTTTCTAGTGCTGCTCTGCAGTGGTGCCAGAGGCAGCTACACAGCTCTTCCCACCACCGGAGCCAGGGTTAAGTTGTAACTGAGCCAGTTTCGTTTCATATACCTCTACCAACCATTCCACATGTACTTTATGTATTTCCCCAAGACATTTTCACAAGGACTCTGCACACCACTGTGCCATCCCTTAGTTCCTGCCATAGCTCAAGAGCACTGTGATCTTTCCAGTTTCTAGTTCCTTCTTACTTGGTTTACTACACTTGGTTGTAATTGCATATTCTTTTGTCTCTTTCATTGCAATTTTCTTTCCTTCTATTTCTTCATAGATTGTGGATAAATACTCTTCTGGCAGGTCTTTACTGTCATTGATTCCTCGATTCATTTTAATGTACTGCTCCTTTGTCATTTTATTTTTTACCTGTAAGAATGAATAAATTGGAGATCAGATTTTGAACACAAGTTCCAGGGACATTTGGACTTCTGTAAGTTTGGATTTTTTAAAAATTTCTACCTGTGGACTGTGCAAGTCTGTAGTCAGCATTATAATGGAGTATGCCAAAACATAGGCGGTGTCTGCACTAGCAAATAGTGTTTGCCTGAGGGAGGAGAAAACAGAACAGGTTTATAGACTCCCTCAATCCATTAGCTCTAGTTCCATATGCAAGAAAAATACCCAGAAGTGCTATGGATTCAACCAAGGAGCCAACAAACACTGAAGCTAGCCATTAGAAATGCATGAAACCCTGAGCAGTTTAAAACACAAATAAAAAGGGTGGGGACGTGCATCATTTTTGCAATATTGAAAACTAGACTGAGATTTTCAAGTATACTCTCTACCAATTACCCAAAGAATAAGAATATATAATCTTAAAAAAGCTAAATAACGGCTTATTTTTTACTCACAGAGTTTCATAAACATTGATACAAAACCAACCCATTGATACACCAACTGGAGTAAGAAAAGGGAACTAATTAAGCCTGACTAAACTTGAGTGTTGATTGCACTAGGAACAATAGCAACTTTGCCTATTTGGTATCAAATAACATATACACATTTTGTTCTGCATCTAACAGGCAAGCAAAAGCACTGTAACATGCTATTAGTTGTTTATGCCATGATTTTTTTTAATTCTATCCATTTCTACTGCTTAATACAGATTTTTATACTTGACTGATCTACATTTGTCTAAAATTGTCTCTGTATTAGCTGTTGGATTTTAACATACTTAGAGCTTCCCTTTTCCAGTAACTCCTTTTAGCAAGTACTTGGGATTTAAAGAAATGACAGCATCAGTATCCTTCCTAGCCAGTATCAGCAGCAAGATCTCCTCTTCACAAGCCTGCAAAAGTTCCTGGCCTGATATGAGCTGAATCAATCCCCTGCCCCTCAGGGCCACACAACAGCACAGCAGGGAACGTTCTTTGGGCACTGGTCTGATGCAAAGGGCTTGAATTACCGTTGGTTGCATTCAATATATCTAGCAGCAAACTTCTCCATTAATCTATCAATCTTCTGGGCTTCACCTGGCAGACGAAAACCTTCCAGAAATATACGCAGAGCAGAGACAAAGTCTTTTCCACAGAAATCAAGCTGGTCTACATAGGCATACATCACTTCCTTGTTAAACTTGCTGCTTTCCCCAAGAAATTCCCCTACTTGAGTCTAAAAAACACAAGAGACAGTTATTACTGTGCAATCCAAGTGCCAGCTCTGCTAGAGGGTTTCTATGCCAAGAGTTGCACAGCTCTGTAAAGCTGACACGCTGGGGATCTCCAGCACTTCACCATAACACAGCACTTTACTGAGAAGCCTGGGACAGCAAGTAAGCAGCAGGTAGCTGCGGCATTAGGTGTGTCCATGAGGAGCCTTGCACGTTCATTTCCCTAAGATATGAACTCCAGAGCAGGGCACACAGATACTGGGGGCAGGGCCAAAGGTACAGGGGCAAGGGTAATAAACTGTGCTGCATGTAATCTTACAGAGCAGAGGCGTTCCTCTTGGTGCAAGAACTGTGCCAGGTCCTCTGTTGTAGTGCCAAGCATTCCCTGCTCCTGTAGATACTGTATTCCTCTCTTTGGCTTTTTATTAAACCTATTCAGACAAAAACATGGGAAAATTGACATACAATTAAAAATATAACAGCCTGTAAAATTTCAGTTTTACAGAGTCCTCATAAATCAAAGACTCTGTGCTGTAGCTCCATGTCTTTTCTTTCTAGTTAGGAAAAAAGTTTAAAATTGTGCAACAAATCTACTACCTGTATCACACCATAGGCTCCACTTCATAAGGTTGCTGATAACCTTATAAGTCATCACCTGAAAAACTCCAAAACTCACCCTTTTGAACATGAAAAATTTTACACTCTACATGAAATGCTAAAAATGCTGCTGTTCAAAACCTTCTTCTAGCATTTACAGACATGTAGACCTTCAAATTAATGAAAAAGAAGTAAAGCATAGCTGCACAATGATTTAATTCTTCAAACTCTATTTCAATAAAGAACAGCAAATCATGTAAGAGCTGCAAGACAACTACGTCCCTCAAATCAACTTTTCTACAGAACTACACACTCTTGCAGAGCTGAGTCAGCAAAAAAGAAAGCTGTGAAAACCCCTTCCACTCCACCCAGGATTTTATTAAATTCCCTTTAACTATTACAGCCTCCAGCACTGGTTTTTCACAACAGCAGGCAACAGTCTTCAGCATTAATATCAATTTGTAAGTGTCCCTACAGGTGTGACTGTGAAACCATAAGAAACAATACATTTTATTTAAAGTGAGCATTAGTCTTCCTGTCATACTGGGCTTACAGTTCTATCCCATGTTCAATTATGTCCTTTTGTTGCTTGATGACTTCAAATTGCTCTGGATCATCTGGGACAGCAGTCTGGGTACCAACACTTCCAACTCCTGACGATACAGTGGAGTCCAAGGAACTGACACTACTCCGTCTCCCTCCAGTGTCCAGACATTTACCTTCAGCCATTTCCTGTTCAGATGGTTTATATGAACCTATTCACAAACAAGGTGAGATTTAACTTATTCTTCTTCAGTCAAGAGCTTTTAGTTACAGAACTTTTAAGCAGAAATCTATGAGTTAATATTCTTATTTTACCATGTATACTTTTTGGCAGTCTGCACTACATTACATGAAGATTCTCTATTGATGCAATTCTAAAATAATTCAACTAAAGGCAGAAAAACAGCAGCAACTATGGAGAAATTCCAGTACTTCAACTTAGTAGCTCCAAGACTGGTCACATGTCTTGTTCTACATCAGCCTTTATAGTAAACAAGGGGCTGGCTAAAGCTCATCCACAGAATCTGGTTATTTAAAACAGACACTTGGAGAATCAGTTACTGCAACAGCACCAACAGCTGTCTGCAAAATACCTCACTTGTGTAAGCAAATTGTTAAGGTACAAACCTAGCACCCACACTTCTGAATAGCTTCTAAACAGTGAACAAACACAAGAATGAACTGATTAAATAAATCAGTCTCTCCATACAGAAACAATCTTACCCAAGCTAGTCTGATGGTTGGGGTTCACATAAAGGTCTTTGCTCCATTCTACCATACATTTTAAAATAGAAACCAAACATTCAAGTCCTTTTTTCCTCAGGCTTAGTTCCTAAAACATGAAGAAGAAGAATAAAATAAAAAAAGAAAAATCAAACCAACAAACCATGCTGAACAGTCTGTACAACAGTATCCCTCTAAGGACTGG
Source organism: Passer montanus (assembly GCF_014805655.1). Classification (NCBI taxonomy): domain Eukaryota; kingdom Metazoa; phylum Chordata; class Aves; order Passeriformes; family Passeridae; genus Passer; species Passer montanus. Next base: position 324,392 of record NW_024368930.1, on the reverse strand, counting down.
AAAAGTGTAATCTTAAAAATAAAATGCTTATGGTGGAGATATGGTATAAAGTCTGTGCAAAGCAAACCCCACAGACGGTACCACTGGTTTATGAGCTCCAGAAAGGAAGCAAATTAACTGAGGCAGAGGAAGGCTCATTTAGTTCTCTCTCCCTTGGCAGTCAAACTAAAGAGACCAGAACCAGCCTGGTCTCAGTGCAAACTTGGTGGCAAAATCACCAAGTAATTAATGGCACTGCTTCAGCGTCCATTGCAAATTATTAAACAAATAAAAAGTAAGTAACATCAGTAGGTTACAGACAGCATGAACCTCTGGAAGTATCTGCAATGATGCAAAGATAACACCGTTTATGAAACAGCAGTACGTTATCTTCAAAGCTGTTTTCCTTACCTGTAAAGGTGTCATTCCCAACTCGTGCCCACTTCGTCCCTGTGCAATTTTGGATAAATCATTTACAAGACGTTCAAATATATTAGCAGCATTTAAATCACAATCATAGTTAACATAAATATCCACCACACACTGGGCATCTGGAAAATAAAAGGAAATGCAAGTATTAGGATTCTGTGCAATAGAATTTTTAAAAGAAATGAGCCAGTTGGAGCAGGCACTGCAGATGAATCCAGACGTTTAACCCAAGCACTTTAGGATCAAATTGAAATTTTCATACTTAAACATTGTATGTGGCATTTCTTTCCAAAATAATTTTCATCTCCTACCAGAAGAATTAATTCTTTTACACAGTGGAAATACCTGCACAAATTCTAGTTAAAGTCTGAATGACCATCCATTTGTGTTCAAAGGAACTTGAAGAAGTCTCTAGAATATTCAGGAAGATCTCTTTGAAGAACACCTGCAAAATAAATAAGATTAAGGACTTGATCTGAAACTTATTAGAATCACATCAAATGTACAGATTCATTTCTGTTCAGCAATTTCTCTTCAAGAGTAATATTTCATGCATATTAGAATTTGGACACAGTAGTAATATGTTAGTTTAGTAAGCAAACCAAACGAAGACATGAACATGGACGTTCCAGCCTTTTTACCTTGAGAACAGAATTTTGAGAACTAGAGCATATGCAATTTATAGATTAAAAGTCTCTCACCTCAATCTGCATTTTTAAATGGGTCTTAAAATTTGAAAGCAGTGTGAGGAAGATGGCAAGAGAGAGCTCAAACACATCAGGAACAGAAGAGACTCCATTTTTAGATAATGCTACACAAAGATATTGCTTGATTGCATTGATGAACATTTCATGTGTCCTGAAAACCAGACCAGCATTCTGCAGCACTGAGAGAAGCAGCTGGAGAGACACAACCTTGGAACGCAATTCATGGGATCTAGAAAAAATTCAATATTAAATGTACTTCTATACCTTCTTAATATATACTTGCATTCAACATTAGCACTGTAGCATTTATTCTACATCAGGAAGAAATGACTGCTATTTTGATTAATTTAAATGCAGGGGGCAAGAGGGGTGGAAATCAGCCAAGTGAATTTTGAACTTCTACCTTCCAAATCTGAATTTTTTTCACTAATATTAACATCTTAGACTAGCCTATATATGCAGCTCAGTGCTTCTTAAGCACTTCCCCACTCTCCCACCAAAAGCTCCACAAATACTGTAGTCAAGGCCACTCCAACTGGTAAAATTAATAAGCTGATTATACAAACCGAGAAATCTCAAGCATTGAATTTTTAATAATTTGAAGCTATTTTCAATCCCTGATTCATCAAGCTAACTAAACCAAGGGCCTGACAAGTGAATTTTAAATACCTGCTTAACTATACAGTAGCAACTTAACTGTCTCCAAAAGCTACCAGGAGAGGACAGAATAATAAATCCAGTCACATTACTTGGGATCTGGTGGTCCTTCCCCCAGCGGTTTCATGGAGAGCTTGCACAATGACCTGAACACAAGGAAGGCATCCTTTTGTAGAACATGGGAAAATCTGGCAGCAGCTTGATGTCCAGATACATCTGTTTCCTTGAGAGTAAGAAACACAACACAAACCCTCAGTGAGACAACGAAACAGAGCAATTAGGAGATTCCACAGCTCCTCTGAGAACCAGCCACAGTTTAAGCTAAACCTAGACAGGATTACAAGGGCTCTGGATCTTTTCACACATGTTGACTGACCCTTTGTCTCTGTCCCCACTCTGTATTAAAATGCAACTAATATAATCAATTTTAAGTCAGGTATTCTCAATATATGTTTAAATTGCAGCAGCTGCTTCCTTTTTGAATCTGAGCAGGACACACACATTAGCGTTTCTGTCCCTTTCTTCTGCCAAATCTCACTCTATTAGTTGTCACAATAAAAACTTTTCTTATTTCGTAGATGTATATTGGCATCCAGTACAGTTATTTACCAGATTATCAGTGGAGGAAACCGACTGCCCATCATCTGGAATCCCATTTGTTTGTACATTTTCATTGCTAGAGCCAGAAAGAAGAGTATCTGCAGTCTCTAATGCAGGCAGAGCCTTGACAGGTTCTGTTACCCGCTTTTCTTCAGCCGCTAAAGGGGAAAAGGGAAAGATGATTAAAATCATGCAAGAGTTTTCTATCCCATGACTTTGTGAAGCTCTACCACCAAGTGGCACAGAACTAGCACTGGTAAACTAGAAAGTTTCTCAGCTATCAGCAAAAGAATATTGTGATACAATCAAAAACTGTTCTTGCTGCTTTAGTAGGTGTTGTTGTCAAGATACTTAGTAACAAAAATTACTTCCATGCTTCTATAATCAATACATATGCAACTATTTTACTTTAGAAGACTTTACTACCTTTCACAGCTGAATCCACCACATCTTCCAAGATGCCTTGAACCATTTCCTTTCCTCCATCAATTGTTTCCTCTAATGAAACACGGAAAGAATTTTTGATTTAGTATTTTTGTTTGGGAAGAAGACTAAAAGGAAAAACATTGACAAGGGCAGAAGCATAAAAATTTATCAGTTTTCTTCAGCAGCTCTCATTGAAAGTAATTTGTGAGAAATTCAAGAAATTCAAAAATACTCATTGATGTTATTTATGTTGTTTGAATCAAAGCACTGATATTTTTAATGCAGTTATTTTGTCATTTTTATTTATCAACTGTTATCATTTTATTTATCAACTGTTACAAGCATTCCCAATTAAGATGCAGTATGTGCTGATGATATGGTCTTCATAACATGCACCATTTTTACCACAGGACTGCTCGCTACCTGAAAGCGGTTCTGTCACATCCCACATACCATGACAATTCTCTTCCTTTCCTTCCCCTTTATCAACCTGTTCAAGTCAAATTTTATTACAATCCTCCATAGATAAAGCACACATGGTTTAACTGGAATTCTAGGGAGAACAGGAACCTTTCTGCAGCAGTTATAGCCAAGGATGGCAGCACACTCTGGAAATCTACTGAGGAGAGCCAAGGGAGCCAGTCACTCCATCACTGCTCCTCAAAGCGGCCTCCAAGAGCATTATCAACAGGTTGGTTGTGAGTGAAAGCAACAGACAGGTGTTGTGCTCACCTGCTGCCAGCAGGACAGGCGCCCGCTGCAGCTCCCCGCGACCGGGCTCTCCATGGATGGGCTCCCCATGGATGGGCTCTCCAGGGCCAGGCTCTCCATGGATGGGCTCCCCAGGGCCGGGCTCCCCGTTGGCCAGCACGGTGCCAGCAGTGCCAGCCCTGCCTCCCCAGGAGCCGTGCTGCCGCTGCCCCGGCCGTGGGGACCGCGACCCCGCCACCGCGGGGGACTGCGGCTTCTGCGCTCGCTCTGCTTCTCTGGACTCCTGCAACTTGGAAAACACACATGGAAAGGTTCATCTAAGCACAGAATACACTGAGGGAAATCCTGTGAGGACTGATGATCCTTTGCGAACTGACGTTAAGACGTGAAACAGTGAAACTGTGAAACTACAATCACTTGGCCAATAAGAGTAAAAAGATACACTTCAATTTTATTTGAAAAGCATCATTTGTTTACCCAATGCCATTTGGCAGAAGCTATGGTGTGAAACCTTGTTATCAGCAGAGCACATCACCTTTTATTTTCAACTCAGTCAGTATGCCCCACTGCACAATTTGAAAGGTTTTCTAACATGACAAATCAACAGATATGCAACTACAATGACAGATTCATTAAAACAATAATAATAAAAAAGTTTTCAGTCATTTGCAAGCCTAAACATTTGATATGAGAAAAAAGTAATAGCTACTTACAGCTTGATTTTCCATCCGTGTAAAAATTACATTTAACATCTGTGTAAGGGTAGCTTTGGCAGTTGTCTGGTTAATAAGATTTTTACTGGCCAGATAGATGTTGTAGCACGTTCTAACCGTTTGAAGAATTGTTCCTTCATGAATTTCTATATATGGAGAGGTTACTGCAGTGAGAAGAGCCTAGGAAAGTCCATAACATGGTAAAAATGAAACCTGAGCAAGTAGGCAGCAATGCTCCTCACGCATGTCTTCCAGAATAATCACTGGATTTGCTACAAAACATAGATATCTTTTTTTAAGGTTTTACAAGCAACAACATTTCAAATCAAACACAGTTCAAAAGGACTTCCACATCTCTACTCTCTCCTGAGCTGTTCTTAGAGGGTCTTATCAAAACTAACTTTCCACCAAGGAAGATACTCTACCTCCAAAAAAATTTACTATATTCCATAGCTTCTTTTCCACACAAGAGTCAACTGGCCTACACCAATGTCAAGATGGATTACTAGAAGGTTCACTAACCTCCAACCTCAGCTACAGTAGCCCAAGAAGATTTCAGAACCAGAACACACACTACTGATGGATAATACCACACCTTGTTGAGAACATACACTGGCAAAATAGCCAGGCGAGCAGACAGGCTTGAACAGCATTCCATGGCACTGCATCCCAGTTCCAGAGCCTGCTATCAGGGCTGAAAGCAATTCCCTGCCCTGATGGAGGTAGGCAGTGAGCCTCTAAGAGGAGCACCAAATTGTCTGAAAGATGGTTTATCTCAGAAAGGACAAACATTTTTAAAATATTCCTTTACATCCTGCTCTTCCAATAGGAAGTACATTTTCCTCACCAATTCTGCCCTGGTGACAGCCTCCCTGAGTGCAGTGACACACAGAGCAATGCAAGAAGTGGAGCAAATGGGCCTTCAGTAATATTTTGCCTTTCTTTTTTTTCAGTTACAAAATTGAAGAGAGAGAAAGCAAATTAACATTGCACCAAAATGAATTGAATAGAATACCTTAATTATCTGCAGCTGTACTCCTTCATCTGTTTGAGGACCCTGAAAGCAATTGCAAATGGTCTCCACTATTCGGTCAATCAGCCGTTTCCCAGGAGCTCCGCTGTCCGGAGCATTGCCAGTGATATGCCCATATGCTATGAGTTTCTAGACAGAAAGAATGCAGCTTAGATGACCATATACTGTTAAGAAAAACACAGTTTAGCCCAGCATAAAAAGGTGTGTTTAGATAGCATATGTCACTTAACCAGTTTTAATGTAAATTTAATACCATCTATTGTCTGGCCAGCAAATACTTTGACTGCTCCCATATGTGGACAAAACAGATTTCAGTATGACACAAAAGCTTTTTCAACTCAGGCCACTTCTTCATACCATAACCAGAGAAAAAAAATTTTAACACCAGTCTTTTCCAGAGTGTGACTTCCTCTGTCACATCAGCACCACCTTGGTAACACTCCAGGTGGAGCACGACAGACAAAGCACCTTTACTGCCTGGTGTGAGATCCCCCAGCCCCAGCAAAGGGGATACAGCAGGGCAGCCACACTCCTCCCTGCGCCCAGTGCCCGGCTGAGTGTGACCCGGGGCAGGGGCCTGGGGCAGGGGCTGGTGTGACCCCGGGCAGGGAGCTGGGGCAGGGGCTGGTGTGACCCCAGGCAGGGCCACTCCTCACTGCAGGAGCTGTGTGCCAGGTCTGGTCACTGCAGCTTTCTCCACCTCACTCTGAGCAAGCTTACCCACAACACTCACCTGTAAACAATCCAGGGAAGTACTGACGATGCGTGGAGACTTTGACTGGCAGGCCAGCTCAAATGGAAGGAAATATTTATCTGCTTCAATGAAATTTGCTTTTGGTGGAGCAGCAGTGCCTTCTCTAGGTCAGATATAAAGAATTATTAATTTTTCTAAGCATGTATATCACAGCAAACTACACTCTCCTTTTTCTTAATTTAGAGCTAAATAATGCACAGCAGCATACAAATGTACTGCACCTTTCTTGCATATACTTTCTTAAACAAAGACCAATTTTCTTTAAAAATCACACAAAATCCATTTTACATTCATTTATATTCTATCTGATCTTTTTTGTATCTTCTTCAGCTTCCCTCACTATACTCCAACGCTGTCCCACTATCTGAAATATTGGAAAACTCCTATACAACTGATATATCTGCCCAGGTTATTCAAAATGGATTAAACAGTGCCCATAAGCAGAACACTCAGCAAACAGAAACACATCTGGAGACCCATTTGCTCATTTTCAATCACAGCACAGTGCTGGAAAACTTTTTTTAAACTTTCATTGCAGTAATATTTAAATTAACCTTCTTGATCTAGGTAATGAAGAGCACATGCTATCAAACAGAGGGTATGTACTGCTCCCCATGACTTCCTATCAGGCTAGTGAGTCCAGTAAAAGGAAGCACAAAACTGGCACATTTAGAAATTTCACAATTTTTTCCTGGTGAAATGCATAGGCAGTTATGACTTGAGTACCCACAGCCACAAACATTGTGTAAGTGAAACACACAGGCCAGGCGACGTGTTTGGCAGAAAGGTGGGTTTGGGTATTCAGGAACTCATAGCTATAATGTATATACACTCTTACATTTCCACAAAATAATTCCATTTGTTCTTTTCACACACTTCTGTTTAGAGTAATTAATAATTTACCTTGGCTTTTCCAGCTCACTTTTTATTTCATCTGGAAGAGAAAAAAAAAAAATTCAAGCCTTAGTTATCATTATCAATAACAGAGTAATAAAGCAAAGATGTTTAAATCCAGTTTTGCACTTCAGTATTTGCTAGTCCATTCCTGGAACACCTCAGCTTCAGAGATCAGAGTTTCACCAGTTATTGAAAGATGTATCTCTCCGATTTTACACTTAAAAAGCTACTTTTTTCCAAACAAAAGGTATCTTTCTCAATAAAAGGTATTTTTAGAACTCTCAGGCATAGTATGCAACTTCTGTTCAAGTGTAAGTCCACATCACAGAGCGCTCAGGTCTGCAGAAACCTTTAAGCTACTGCATAAACCATGAGTCCAATGCATCCAACCTTCCCTCAGACTGCTCATCTTAAGCCTTACATCCAGAATCAGTTGGACAAGCTCCCAGGAGATAGGAAATCTCAAATGTACTCTGTCTTTTTGCCAGCAGATTTTTTTTTTTAACTACACTTTCAAAGAGCTTTTCATAAAACTGAACACAGAGACGAAGAAAGTTCCTTTCCCATTTCTCTTGTATACAGCAGCAGATCCCAAAGACTCTAGTAAGGCTTTTTGAGGACTTCTAAGGTATCACCACGATGCACAATACAGACCAGCACAAGCACCCACTGTGAACACTGACAAATCCATATCTAAACCAGCTCCCACAGTAAGGCTGCACAACTACATCATCTCTAACACCAGTAGAACCTTCCATCCTACCCACAGCACATGCTGAAAACTACCCTGACTCTGGAAATTACCATGCTTACAAATCTTGTTTCAATTACAGGTATTAGAAAACGATCATTCTTTCAGTACTTGTACTCCACAACTCTGGAGAGACACCATTGTTTGCGAGCAGATGTCCACAGCTCAGATTATTTCAGTGCTGTCTGTGAACCTCAGGAATTTCTTCTGTCTCAGTAGAATCAATACACAAATCATACTAAGGAACAGGGACTGCAGCAGATGACAGGGTTTTGTCCAGACCTGCTTGTCAGTAAATGGCACAGGAATTAATCCTCACAGCGTGTACTGATTTTGTAAAATTCCTACCCACACTGGATAGAGAAAATGGAAGCAGAACATAGCGAAAACCTGTGTAACTGTAAGCTGTGAGTAAGAAGCTCCATCCAGGACTGCTGCTCCCTCTGCCATATCCACTTGTTAATGAGCATCAGTCTGACACCCCTCAGCTCTCACAGCACACAATCATACCATACCAACTGAAGTAATATTATCCACCCCAGAGTCAGCCAGAGAGACACCAGGAAAATGGAAGAGCCTGGGGTGCACAGTGTTCCCAGCTCTCCTCAAACCATCACACAACCAACCATACCCAGCAGCCTTAAAGAACAGTTGTCACTTGCCAGCCCTGCAGATGCCAAGCCCAGCATCCAGCACTGAGGCCTGGGGGCTTCAAGGTCAGTAGGAACTTTGCAGCTGTGTGACAGTGCAAAGCCAGCAACACCATCCCCTGATGCTTTAGGCTTCAACTGGAGAGGAGACAACAGAATGGAGGTTATTGGTAAGAAATGACCAAGGTTTTCTGTGCCAAACAAACAACATAAATCTTGCACAGCACCACTTCTTAAACCACTGTGCTTTTCATTCCAGGATCCAGCTGGCATACCAATCAGGTGACTAGTCAGAAATTCAGTTCAACATAATTTCAATTCAGGCCTTTTGAATTAATTACCTTCCCCATCTTTAACACCATTTTATAATCCAAAGAGAACATATGTGACCCACCAATGTATTGTGTCCCTGTTTTGATCTGCCTTACTCTCAGCACAGCACATTCCCCTAGCATGCAGGAACTGCTTCTTAAAACACAGGCTTCTGAGTAGCTTTACACCTTCACAACGCTTAGTCCTGCCTCCAGGTCTTGGCAGAGAAAGACATATTTTAGCTATAGCTACAATCCCAAGTACAGCAGAATGCCAGGGTCAGCAAAACATAATTAGTGCTGTATTTCAGACACCCTGTAGAACTAAGGTGTACAGAGCTTTTGCTTAATGAAGAAAATTTTCTAATGCAAAAACTTCACTAAGTTTCTCTTTCTTTCAAGGAGATCATTTCCCCCCCCCCCATACTGATTGTTTTGCAGAGTAAAAAATATGTGAATTGAAAGATTCACAAATATTGTAGCCTTTGGGAGACATGATCATGCCCATCTTTACAGATACTTGTCACAGATCTTGCACTGGAAAAATAATGCAAGAATAATATCCCATATTAGAGCAACAACAGTTTAACTCTCAAAAGTATTCTATAAATAACAACAACAAAAAAGATCTAACCAAGGTCTGACCAAGTTCCCCACAGTTTTATTACAATAAAAGCTTTTCTAAAGCCATATGAAAACATCTTCACCACAACAGTATTTTAATACATAATACTGAAAAGAATAAATGAAAGGACAAAAGGCAGCTGCAGGCATACTTCTGCTACTCATTGCATCAAAACAGTTTGAAAACCTCCACATCTGAAGTACTCATTTGGGGGTCTGACCATCACAAATGACCAAAGCAGAAATAGTTGCCCAATTGAAGTCTGCTGCCAAGGACAGCTTGCCAAGCCCTAAGCAGACACGGCCAGCTTCCAGAAACCGCCTGCCACTGGTCCCGTTTTGCTCCAGTCACAGGAGTAAGGGGCACAGCTCAGCTCCCTTCTGCAGCTACAGAACACAGTCCCAATTTTGGTCACCATCTGATCACCCCAGCACAATGCTGACCCCTGACTGAGTGCTTTAGGTACCAGAGCTCCCTGTCTCTCCCACGGCGCCTCCTTCAGTCAGAAACATCTTCAACCCCTGTGCTGCCCAGGCAACAGGCCTGCAATAAGAATGGCCTTGCAGCAATTTCTTCCAGAGTTTCTGGCCATGAAAGCAGGATGAAGATCACATTGGGTAGCTGCCTTTCTCTAGCAGATGGATGGGCTCAGTTTGCTGGTACTGAAAACTCCACATTAAACCAGAGGACATTGGTTATCTGCCTGCAGCTCGATGCCTGCTCTGCGGCCTTAGAGTCAGGTTTGTGTCAGTGGCAGCAAGCGAGCCCCTGTGCAAAAATGGCTTGTGCTGGCACAAGGACATGGGCCACGGTCCGAGCAGCAGGGCCAACACAAACAGGAGAGCAGCCAGAGCCTCCCTCCCCAGCCCAGCAGAGCCGACCACGTTGCCCAAGGCCAGCCTGCCTTCGACTCCATGCAAAGCCCAACAGGCATCGACCACACGTGGCTGCACAGAGCCCTTCAGAAAAGGGCCAGGGCAAGCTGGACTCTGCCCTCTGAACACGCTGGCCAAGAGGCCAAACGAAGAAACGCAACTCATTTTGGACATTTGTCATTTATACACAGAGAATTCCTAAACACGCAGCCAGATTCCTAGGTGAAAGCAGGGTTGAAAAGATTTTAACTTGTTAACAAGCTAACTAAACAAATTCTGTTGTTTACAAAGCTTGAAATATGTATGTGCAGCTGCTACCAGAGAAGGCTGCAGAACTAGGGTGGCTGCACAGTATGTCATTAAAAAGAGCCCCAGTAGGGCAGGACTCATAGTTTATGTGAGTGACCCAGGTGCACAATTAGCATTAGTCTCATATGAACTGCTGGGATACAGACGGTCAGTATTCCACTGCAAAATTTTTCAGGATAATTTCAATAGATTTATTAAGAATCATGTGTACCTGCAGCTTTAGGTAAATGCAAATGCTTATTAAGCAACTATTTTTATACAATATAATGGTCTGTTGAAAAGAAACATTCTTTAAAACAGTTTTCTAAAACAGAGCAGAACAGCTTCTCTGTTTAAAACCCTCAATTTCTCCCAATCTCTCCTGGGGTTTACTGGCACTACAACTACAGGAGACAGCCGTTACACCTACTGATGAAGCAAGAAACTGAATGAAGGAATCTATTCAAACTCTGCTTACTTAACACTAACGCTGTGTATTTCAAAGGAGGGCGTGGAAAGAGGCAAAAAAACCCCAAAAAACCACCACTGTGAAGCAGTTTTTTTCCTTTTCCTCCACATGTGTGTTTCTGTCCTACTTGCACCTATGTTACTTCTGATTTCTACAAGGTCATGTGTATCTTGTAGTCCAAAACTGGTCAGTATTAGGCCAGTGAAATGACTGAACTACATGGAAAAAAGGGTAAGAAGAATTTAAATTTAGAAAAGTTAAAGCAGATTAATATTAGAATTAAAGAATACCTATATTTCCTACACAAGAGAGACAGCAGCACTCAGTAGTAGTTTACTTAAATTCTTAAATTAAGGAGTTACATGTACAAACCAATACAGAACTCAGGTAAGAAAACAAGAGCATCATTCCCACAGTTAGAAACATCTTTCTCTCTCACCAAACAACAAATGTAAAGCATAGGTAAGTAACAGAAACACTGCTGCAGTAACACCATAGCAGAAGCCATAAAAACTGGTTCACTTCTATTAGGCAGCTGTAGAATACACCAGTTTCTCCCTGTTTGGAAAAAAAAATTCATCAGACTTCCCTTGTCCCAGGAGCAGGCTCAGCTACACATGCTCCATGCCTGTGCTGCCCAGTTTATGGCTGGCACAACGTCACAAGGCTCCAATAAAAACACTGCTGCACAGAGAAGACTGCACAGCAGAAGGGACTTAGGAAGTAGAAAGGGATTATTTGAAGTATTACTTGGAGAAAAGTTCAGCAGACAACAGCTGACACAATGACCACTTTCATAAAGTAACTACATCTCTTTAAAACAGAATTATTTTTATTCGGTGTTAACTGGACTTTTGATTTACAACACTGAAACTTCTTTCATCCCTGACAGTTTCTGTAGATTACAAAGTTTGGCTTGAATTCTTCAGATTGCCAGTAATATTCTCCCCACATTTCCTCACATATTTACTATTGCACAGAGCTTGAAAATTAAGTTGAAACTTTTGGAACTGTCATAGTTTTAGCTAATACAAAGTATATGCTTAATTAAAATTAAGTATATGGAAACAAAACTGATTTTTTCACCCAAGGAAAAAAAAAACCTAAAATAGAATAAAGTTTTGGGGGAAAAAATCACACGTAAATAAAAGAAACCCCTGTTGGCTTTCCTGTTGGCAACCTAAAATGATCAAGTAATATTCACCAAATGCAACAGAGATCCTCCCATACAGCCATCCAGGCCCCTAACAGCTGGTCAGCAGGAGGTTATCTCTTTCTGCTGACCTCTGCTTTAGCCCAGGAAAGCCCCCGGGCTCCTCTTCGAAGCAGGTTTACTTTGTGCTCCATGACAAGCATTAGCTCCCCTCCCACACACTGCACTCAGAACACAGCCACAACGCTGGCAGCTGCCAGGGCTGTTGCACAACACTCCTCCCAAAATCTTCACCTGCAAGGCCTGAGCAAACACAGACCTTCACCAGGCATCTTACAAGGAAGTTCCATTTCTCAACCTCTAAATATATTTATATAGCAGCAAAACAGGTTCTCAGCCCTGTAAATGGGCTCAGTGCATGCAGGGCAGCTGGGGAAGAGATCAGGAAAAGAACTCATTAGGAAAAGCAGTCTCTGCCTGCTGGGGCATAGGTGTTTACACTACAGGCAGCTCCTACAGATCTCCTGGCAGTAAAGGCTGCTGGGAGGAAGACAGAAATGACAGCACTTCTTTGAGCTCACTCTGCCTGGGGCACAACTTGCACCTGCCCAGCCTCCTTACAGACCCAAGCTGTCTTTTCTTCTGTCTTGGATACAGTAATTGTTCCCCATTCAAAGGAAAATATTGATGGGAAGCAACCAAAAAGGAAAGAGAAATGTCACTTTTGCAAATTAAGAAAGGGCCACGGAGAACTGCAGCTGCAGAGCTCTGCTGTTCTACCCAGTTTGTCTTCTCCCTCTCTGTGACACACCGTGTGCTGTCAGAACTTCCACCACAGACACCTTAACATCAGCTTGTACTTGCAGATTTCAGTCCACCAACTTTGCAAAAAGCGCATTCAGCTCTGAAAACATCACAGATATTACGTGTGCCTGGCCACAATGCTAACAGTCCTCAGCCAGTCCACGACCTGGAGATCAGAGGTCAGATTTAACATCCCGAGAAGCTCTGGGACTCCCATAGTCCCTAAGAGGGCCTTAAATACTCTTGTTTCCTAGTCCAAAAGCTGTGACTAATTTTCTCAAAACCGAAGTGGCAAGACCAAGTCCCTCCTGTTCCACACCGAGACCAGAAGTTAACAAAACAGTACGTGTGGGATTTCCCCTCGTATTTGCACGGCCTGTACTGGAGGGAGACCTCTCCCGCACCCTGCCGGGACGCCAGGTGGAGGGGACGTGTGCCGGGGGGCTGGGCCCTGCCACCGCCGCGCCCCGCGTGCCTGTGCGGGCCGGGCCGGGCCGGGCCGGGCCGACTCACCCAGCGCCACCTGGCAGGCTGTCCGCAGCTGCCCGTGCGGGGGCCGCTTCGCCTCCTTCTCCGCCAGGATCTTCTCCAGGGCCCGCGACACGAACATGCTCTTAGTGCGGGCGTCCTGCTCGTGAGGCGGGGGCTCCATGGCGCGGCCGGGAGCGGGAGCCGGGCGGGCGCGGGGCCCGCGGCACCTCCCGGAAGGGCCGCGCCTCCCTCAGCGCCCGCGCCGCCGCCACGGCGCCGCCATCTTGGCACCGTCACGTGACTCGGCCCGGCCCTGGCCCCGCCCGCGGGGCCGCGCGTGACGGAGGCGGAGCGAGGGGCGGGGCCGAGGACGCAGTGAGGGGTGGGGCGAGGGGCGGAGACGAGGGCGGAGTCAGAGGTCGCGCGAGAGGCGTCGCCAGGGGGCGGTGCCGGGGGCAGAGCAGAAGGCGGGGCGAGGGCTGTGCAGGGGCGGAGCCTGAGGGCGGGGCCTGGGACTGAGGGCGGAGCCTGGGACTGAGGGCGGAGCCTGGGACTGAGGGCGGAGCCTGGGGCTGAGGGCGGAGCCTGCGCCCGAGGGCGGAGCCTGCTTTCGAGGGCGGAGCCTGCGCCCGAGGGCGGAGCCTGCGCCCGAGGGCGGGGCCTGCTTTCGAGGGCGGGGCCTGCTTTCGAGGGCGGGGCCTGCGCCCGAGGGCGGAGCCTGCGCCTGAGGGCCGCGGCGGTCGCTGCCGGAGGAAAGCTGTAAATTACTGCCCGGGGCGTCGCGTTGGTGGAATGCTCGCTTTTATAACGCTTCTAACCTAAGTATCGCCATTCGCATTAACCCTGTTAACTCTCACGCAGTCCTGTAACGAGGCATGGAGAAAGAGCATGTCTAAAACAGGCAAAGTCGTACATTAACGAAGACTCGGTAAAAGTTAAATTTTCAGTTACAGAAATTCAGCCTCCGTGAATACCCTTCTCCCTGTGCCGGTGAGGCCCTGGCCGCGCGGCCGGCTGAGGGCCCGGCTCGCTGCCCACACGCCCTGGGCCGCACAAAGCTCTCCTTCCCGTTCACATGGCCGCATCCAACGACAACGCAGGAGCATTCAATTCTCTAGACTGCCGTTTTGCTTCCTTTTTTGCAAACAGCAGGACTCTAACTCTTTAAAATGTCACTAATGAACCTCCAGTGTTGATTTGTCAAGAACTGCAATTTTTGTCCCCAAAACCACTAACAAAGGCTGCGAACACCTGTGCAAAGCATCAGTTTAGTATTATTTCCCAGGGAAAATTGACCAGTGCTTGTATTTTTAGACACATAATTTCTAAATGTGCTCCCAGTCAGAAATGTGACTGCAAACGCAGCCCCCAATGCACACGTCTGGATGCTCCTTTCACTTACACTACTGCACATTAAGGGTAATTCTACTGTTACCACTGAAATTACAGTGATGCAGAAATGACATAACTAAAAGACAAATGAGGCCCTGAATCTTTTTTGAGAGTTGCTGACTTAGTTATTGACACAAAAGGAGGCTGTAATTACTGTCAGCAGCATTGCAGAACTAATTAAGCAGCAGAGCTCTTCACTTATTGTCAGCCAAATTATCAGTTCTGATTTTAGGGTTTTTATCGTGGGACAGGATTAGTTCTCAGGAGAGAAGTAAATGGATATTTTTAGAAAATAGATTGAACAGATGGTTTAACGGAGATTTAAATTTTTTTTCCTATCAGGCAAAACCCCTGTTTTTGAAACCATAGAGTAGTGTCTGAATTCATAGGTGTAGGGCTACACTGAGGTTATGGTTTGGGTTCCAGAGAGCCAGGAGTCAGTGGCAGGCCCCAGCTGCAGCCAGCGAGCGAGTTTCCCTGGTTGCCAGTGGCAGTGAGGAGCACAGAGCGGGTGGATGGCACGCTCCCCTGGCTGAAGGGTGCTTAGAGCCAAGGGCTTCTTTCACCTGGACACCAAATGCACCTGGGCTTCCCAGCACATGGCAGAATGCCTCAGTCTCGCAGCCCACATAACGTCTCAACCACCAGAGACAGTTCTAAAGTCTAATTAGCCTGCTCTGCACACTGTGCTCTCCTTACACTGACATCACTGTGTAACTGAGTGCAGTGAAAGAACTATGGGATTGACATCATTCTTACAACTATTTTCAAATATTATTTTCCTCAAAGTATTTCAAAATTATGGTAGCTGATTTCTGAGGTGAAGAATGCTAGTAATTTGGCTAATTCAAAAGCAACATAGCCCAGTGCACTGTTGCTGCTGAGCACAGCACCATGCTGCAGAGCGTAGCTGCTGGCTGCAGGCAAACAAAGAAAGCAAGCCTTTCCAGTGGGAGAGAAGGCAGACCAAGGGGAAGTACATTTATCTGCATGCACGTGCTTGCCAGTGGGTTCAGTGCCAATTACCAGAATTACTATTAAACTGCTGTAAATAGCTCGTTGTGGCAAATACGTCTGCAGTGCGAGACATAAATCATGAGCAAACAATGCCTAACAGGTGGACAGAGTTCACAGTTTGTACAAGCTACTTCCTTGGCAAGAAGCTTCTCTGGACTCCTGCCCAGAGGCCAGGTGCTCTGTGCTGACTGACAGGACTAACCTCACAGCACTTTCCCACTGGTGTATTGCTACACAGCTTGTTAGCTTGTTTTAGGAAGGAAACCACAGTCTAAAAATAGGTGCAGAATGGACAGGAAAATTCTTGGAAAACCAGCACTGGTCCGTATAGTAGCTTAGTTCCCAATCCAGCATTAACATAGAACTTCTTTTCTCTTCTTCTGCCCATTTTTAATAATTTCCTTCGGGACTGATTCTATTTGGTCTGCCTGGCTTCCAGCCACTTTTCCCACTGTCCAGTAATGTACGTATCAGTGGATTTCCCAGGGGGGTCCTCATTTGATTCACTGTCTCAACTCTCTCATTTTTTCCAGCTCAACACTGCATGCCCTAAAATCAATAAATCCACATAGTAAAGCATTCTACCACCACTAGCAATATAATTGTGGTAACTACTAAGTGAGTAATTATACAAGTATTTATGTGATATTGGCGAGGCATTTCACCATGATTGTATAGACAATGCTATCCCTTTCATTCCTACTTTCTTCAAATCCCAGTCTTAGACCTTCTGTGTCTTCTGACTGTCTCACTGCCAGGAGCCTCACACAGAACTTGCACTCCAGCCCAGAGAATCTCTGTAATGTGGAAAAAGGACAGACAATGTATCTAAACAGCACTGTGCAATGTCATGAGATGAAAAGAAAAATCACTTGGCAGGAGATGCACTGGAGCTGTTTGTCCACCAAGCTGGGCCAGGCTGGGCAGGAGCTGCTGCAGCCAACCCTGCAGCTCAGCCAGCCCTGCACCACTGCCAGCCCTGCACAACTGCCAGCCCTGCACCACTGCCAACCCTGCACCACTGCCGGCTCTGTACCACTGCCAGCCCTGCAGCTCAGCCAGCCCTGCACTGCTGCCAGCCCTGCACCGCTGCCAGCTCTGTACCACTGCCGGCTCTGTACCACTGCCAGCCCTGCAGCTCAGCCAGCCCTGCACCACTGCCAGCCCTGCACTGCAGCCAGCCCTGCACCACTGCCGGCTCTGTACCACTGCCAGCCCTGCAGCTCAGCCAGCCCTGCACCACTGCCAGCCCTGCACTGCAGCCAGCCCTGCACCACTGCCAGCCCTGCACCACTGCCAGCCCTGCACCACTGGCAGCTCTGTACCACTGCCAGCCCTGCACCGCAGCCAGCCCTGCACGGCTGCCAGCCCTGCACTGCAGCCAGCCCTGCACTGCTGCCAGACACTGCCCAGCTCTCAAACCTGACTGCAGCACTTCTGCTCACTGCTGGGATTTACCTTTTGGCCCAATATTTTACCTTGAAGTAAGTTACAAAGGACAATAGCAGTATTTTGAATAACTGAGATTTATACAATTTTAAGTAAATATAAATTAAATTGTTCTTTCCTTATAAAGCCATCAGGACAGATCAGATTTGCAGTTCTCTCTCTCACATTTGAGAACTTGAACTTTCTTATAAAAAAATCTGAAATACGTACTTTGGCTATACTCCAAATCTGCAGTTTTCATTTCTTTCACATTTCAAAGGATCGGCAGCCTGTCCAAAGAAAGCAGCCCTGCATATCCCACAGAATAATTTTGTTAAATAAATTTTGTTTTGACCTTTCAATCAAAACCAAGTTAGAGATTTTTTTTTCACTTGTCCTGGCAGAAGGAACGAATCCTGAGATCAGCTGTGGTACCAGACTCACATGATGGTATCGCAATAAATCACATGTGCCGGACAGAAGCAGACACAGACCCTTTGATGCTGAACTGCAGCCTCTATTCCTTGTTATGATAACAAATAATATGTAACCATAAGAGGATGTGTTAGGAATATAACAGTGTTCAGACAAGCAGAGATGCAATAGAATCTGAAGATCAGACTTTAAATCAAAGTGTTCATATATTCAAATATTATTGCCTTCATGGCCCATATTACTGAACAACCACTGCTCTCACTGATAGCAGTGTGGTTTTTTTGATGAGCAGCAGCCCTAAACACAGTCACTTTAAGAGCTTAACATATTCAGGCTTGAAAATTTCTAACTATTTTCCTTTTACGGTGTTTAGAACCATACCTAAGCCACAAAAGTCTGCAATTACCTAAATACAGAAAAACATTAGAAACAACATGTTTTGAAAACAACAAAAAGGGCATTTGTTTTTAAAGGATAGCAGCCAGAGTGAAGGAGCTGTTGGGATATTTTTGCCAACTCCTGCTTTTTCCTGCAGAGTGAGAAGTGTAATTGTTTGGAAAGATGCAAATGCAGTTGAATAGCTCCCACACCCTGAGGTGCTGGAGAGGTGGAAGACCCGGGGCTGGATAATCACCCACTTGCAAATTTCCTGTCTGAGAGGTGATAATGAGACTTTACTTGCCACACAAGCAAGTGCTAGTTAGAGCTGTGTGTGTCTGAATGGCACAGAACCGGCTGTTCCATGTTGTATCTGTGCACAGAACAGCCTGCTTTGCACAACACTCTGCTTTTCACCAAGGTAAGTGTATAATGAGGCACATTTTGTTGACACAAACCTTGTACTCAGTAAAAACAAAGGAACATAATACTAAGCTAGTGAAGGTCCTGGTTTTCAATTATAGTTGATAACTTCAGTCAGAAGATATGAGTAGCTCTATGAGGAATTAAAATTATAAGTGACCTTCTCTCTGACCTTTAATCTGATCTTTATTTCTCATCATTTCTTGTAAGAAACTCAGAGTGTCATCAAGAAATGTCCCTAGCTTTACCATACAGTGCAGACCTTATACATGTATGCACAGAACTCTTCATGTCTTTCCCAAAGCCAGGTCCTTGGCTTCTTGATTCAGATTTAAGAAGGCTTGTTTCCTTTCCTCTCAGCAGGAAAGGCTTCCTCTTTCTGCTCATTACTGAACTCATTTTTTCTTGAGTTGCAGTTAGGTATTCTTCAGAGGAATCTTCATTGAGACAAAAGGAGATTTGTTTTGGTTTGGCTTATTGTATCTTCTTCCTATTGGACTAGAACTAAAATGCATAACTCAACAGGTCCAGTGAGCTATCCAGTCACTCTTATTTAAGCTTCACTTTCTTCGTCCTTGCAGTATTTCCCCAATGCTTTACGACACTAAATGTTACTGGATCAGAAGAAAGATATTGAAAAAACTGAAATGTGTGTGTAGAAACTGGGGCCGTGGAACTGATCCTTTCTCTTTCTCGCCAGAGTGGTTCAGTTTATAAAGTGCAAAAATATTTTTCTATGCTACTGTCAATGGAAACTTTTTCCACAATCTTCTTGAAAATCTCGGTCTCATCTTTATATTATATATTTTGGCATTCTTTCCAAAACCACTGTTTTGTTGCTCTAGTTTTCCCTTGTCTCTGTACTTCATCACTTGAGTCCCGGCCACCATTTTAAGGAAAGTTACAAAGTGCAAAGGTGCAAAAACTGGGCGGCAATATATTGAACTGGCACAGAGGAAAGAACCTGTTAACTGTCCTGATCTGGTGTTCTAAGGCAGCATGTTCAATTTGAAACAGAAATGGTTCTGTAATTTCTTCAGCCTGTGGAATGGAAAAACAATTTCCATATCATCATCCCAATGAAATGCGGAGGCTCAGACTTACAAACCCACCCCTTTCCACCCTTTAGCAAGCGGCATTGTCAGTGACTGCAGCTGGCGTGTTTGTGTGAGCACTCACACAAGCGTGCTTTGCTGCCCTGGTGCATACCAGACAGAAATCCAGCCACAGCCCACATTTCACACACAAACCACTGCCTTCTACCCCTCTAGAGAAGCACAGGAAACACGGCACCCTGTGGGGACTTTGGTGCTGGAGCGATGACAACACAGACCTAGTGCAAGAGAAGGCTTTGTCTGCACACTTCTAAAGAGCTGTTCTCTCTCTTTGTGCTTGGGAGAAAGCAAGCATAAAAGACATTTTGCCACCTTCCCCAGGGACTGACAGAGCTCAGGGCTGCTGTCAGAAGCCTCCAAGACTCCCAGAAAAGTCTTAATTGTGGTGGTCCATTTGAGCACTTGGGACTATTGATGTAATAAAACATCACGAAGGTCAGCAATGGATGTAAAGCTGTAAAACTGTCTGTGCAATCCAGTTCAAAGCATCCTGAGAACAGGAAAGAACATTCTGCTTAACCCTGTACACTTTATACTCACCTCACACTAGGATGTCCCTATGAGCAATAAAAGCCAAACATTGTGCAGGCCAGAGACAGATACCTATGACTTTGGTAAGTAGTTTTTGTTTAAACAAAGCATTCTCTATCAAATTATCTTTCCTTTTTTTCCCTGAAAAGCAACCTCAGCATAGCATTGAGCCTACAGTTCCATCTTCCATGGCAAAGCACATGAGCCTCCTCCTCACTCTGTTTCTAATGGCTTCATGTTAAGACTTGTACAGCATTTACACGGTAATTCAAATGAAAGTGTTCTCTGATTCAATGAGTGACACTATCAGTTTAATGGCATTTTTATTGCTACACTTTTAATGTTTCTGCACAAAGATCAACCAGGGAAAAAGAGGCCTGTTTTGAAAGTATCAATAGTACAAAAAAGTCTGATTCTCCTTCCCTAGAGGGACTGCTATAGTTGATTAGTATTCTGTTAGAACGCCTTTCTCCCCCTACACTGTGAGCTCACAGCCCATGCACTGACCTTATACAAGTGGTTGTAATTCCTAGGACTGCATCCCGTGTTGATGCAGGCACTTGTGCAAGGCTGTAGTTTCACAAACGGCTTTAAACTGATCTGTAGATGAGTTACTGCCAAGGGAGGCAATCCCATCCTTCTCCCATTCCTGCCCTTACCACAGGACTGAAAACCTCCTCTCATGCCTGCAGTAACTCTTGGGGGTTGCACACTGAGCTTGTCAGGGAGCAAATCTGACTCAAAAAAGGATCTTTTGTTTGTTTGCCTACCAGTTAATTTGAGCTGGATCAGCTGACCAGTTCCTGATCCTGTTCACCGCAGTGTCACAAAGGAAGTGGTGAAAACATGCAACAATGTCGAAAGAGAAAAAAGGGTAGCTCACACTTCAGTTAAGTTCAACAATAAAAACACAGTCCAAGCTACACAGATGAATAAATGTTTCCAAGTTACATGAATTCAGCCTTATAGATACAAAATGTGTGCTCTACAATAACCATGGAGGGAGTTTTATACAGGATACAAGATGCACAGGGAGCCTATAAATTATGTATTATGACCAAGCTCTCTATTTTGTGCTGATGTGATATGAAACTGGCTCAGCCCATCCTTAGCAAAGATCTTTAGTTTATCAAATGCAGACCTCCATCACTCTTAGTATTTAGTGGAGAAGAATTCACATATCATCTCAGAAATGCATGTTAATTTACTCATATACTCCAGTATTAAAAAAACCTGACCAAAATTGCAGGTGCAGACACTAAATCCCAGAAATGACATTTCTGCACAGCTGCATTTGGAACACCAAGTGTCAAAGACGCAGGAGATGCAGCAGCGCGTTCTGTGGTGTTTGCTCCTCTTCCTCACACAGCACATGGAGTGGGCCCCAGCCCAGTCAGCCCCTCAGGCATGGTCTGATCTTAAGCTGAGAACAATTCACCAAAACTTCTTCAGCTGGCAACAGACTACTGAGCTAGTGCCAATCCCTTGCCCTGAAATCATGCTCTGTATCTTCAACACCACTGCGGTGTGTTGGAAAAAGCAAAGAATAGAACTGGAGAAAAGAAGAGCAGGTGGATAGATGCCATGTATTCCAGGTGTATTTATGTGCCATAAAACATTTTTTTTCTATGATCTTCAGCTCTCTGTTCCATGCAGAAGATTCTTTCCAGCTCTAGTTGTGAAAACACCAGGAGATTGAACTGGCCACAGAATTCCAGCCTCCACCTCCTCATTACAATTTCTATACATCGGTTGTGCTGACACAGAGGTACGTGGCTTTTCCTGTTCAATGTACTGGCAGAGGAAATAATGCAAATGCAGTCAGGAAGAAGCAATTTATAACAAAACAAAAACAAGCACTATTGTTCATGTTATTTTTACTTCATATACTTACAGAGAACAAAATACAGAGTGAACCTTTGCTTGATTGTATTAGTGCAGGGCAAATACTTATTTGCATACAATCTGCAGATCTTCCAGCAGCCTTTTTTAGTACTCTCCCAAAAGAATACATTTTGTAAGAATGTTAATTTGTCAGAAAAAGTGTAGGGAGTTGCAAACTCGTAAACGGCCTCATATGGGGAAAAATCACTTGGAACAACCCCTGTTTAATTGACTATTTAATAAAAATCTGACAAACTTCCAATCTACAAAAGAAAAAAACAATTTGAAAAAATTTTAAAAATCATCCTACTTCAAGCATATTGAAGTTTGATGCATTTTCTTTTCTTTAGATAAATATACCTGAGCCTGTTGTCAAGGCTATGCTTCTCCATGCTTCTCTATGCTTTAGAGGGTAAAGCTCAGATCATATAGCATTATGTCAGAAGTAATAAAAACACTTTCTGCACCTGACTAAAAAACAAAACTGCTTAAAACTACCTTGAATTGAGAAGGACCATTTGATTAGTTAAACCAAAAATCTTCTCTGTTCAAGAGCTCAGTGAGAACCCTTAATTACATAATCAAAAATTATGTCAGGAAAGAACATAATGAAAACCTAATTATGGACTTTTTAGTATGTGATTAGTTTCAAGTAGGTGGGTATGATTGAGGAAGAGCAAAAGAGGGGAAATATGATTAAAGAAGTGAATCAGACAGGGGAAAGAAAAGAAGTATCAGAGGAGTGAGTAATGGCAAATACAGCCTTCTCCAGAGTGTCTTCCAAAATTGAATGTTTTGACTTGAATACAGAATGTATGAACTAACACATGCTTCTTCTCCAATATATGTGTTTAGGATTTGACACAAATCTGAAACCTATGAAAAGGAAATAAGCTGCATTTCCAATTAATTAGTGAGTTCAATACCAGGAATATTTTCAAAAAGTTTTGTCCATCTCCCCATAGCTCATGGGAAGGCTTCAACTCTCCATTCTCATGGTGTGGTGCTGTCCCTCTACCAAGCCAGACACTAACGTAACGTTTTACAAAAGCTTGTTTGCTGGACCCATGATACAGTTTATAGTATCTCCCTCTTTCTTCTCAAATCCAGAATCCTTTATGGCATGAAGTGGTGTTAACCTTCCATTTTCTCTAGGATATTAGGGTTCTTGAGTAAGTGGGGACACCAAGGAGAAGCACAAGCCTCGGTCACTGCTGCCCCATGGCACTCACAGGTGGCCTGACAACCCCACAGGTAAAATCTGAGTTGCTGACTGGAAACTCGTGGGACATTGTGGGGGCCCCTTTGAGTGGGCTTATTTTGCACATATTCACAGTATCCTTGGGCAGCCACTTCAGACGCATGCATCTCAGATTCCCTGTTTTCAAATGGACTTAATACTTATGTCCTTCTACCACACACCATGTGTCTAATTAAGTGCTTTCAGAGTTTAACTGAATGTGTGTATTATATTATCTTCTAATCACAAAGAATTCCATCCACCCTTCCTAGCCATTCTTTTTATTTGTTCACCATGTTCCCTCTAAGTCTCTATTTATTTCAAGTCACTCTGCTGTCAAGTTACCTGAGCATCTTTATCTTCAACCTATTTTTAGGCTGATGTTAAAAAGAGAAATGCAAATACTCCACTGGCAGTCTAGGTGCCTGAAGAGTCAGAAGCTAAGAAATTATTTCTGCAAAGCTCACTGCAAACTACCTCCATATATCTTGCTTGAAGATTAATAATTTGTACAAGTCAAAGGGATTAGTTCCTAGCTAGAATAAATCAGCAGTGGCTTTAGCAAATTATCTGTTATCTGCAATGAGTTATATAGGGACAGGTGAAAGCTGTCCCTGTATATTTCTGCTGCACACAGGCCAGAACCTGATTTTAACCACGCACATGGAAATCTCTATTAACTACATTATTTTGACTGAAGTTACTAGAATTACTCTGTATATCTACAGATGCAATGTTGGGATTTAAATTAGCTGCTGCCATTCAATAAACAGGTGCTGGAGTCAGGGTTTATTCTCTGCTCAGCAGCAGCATTTCCACACTCTGTGGAAGCAGCACAGACTATCACTGTATCCTGAACAGGTCCCTGGCACACAGACTTCTTTAATATCTCATACAAACCTTTCACTGCTGTCTGTTAAAGCATATAGTAGAGCTACAAGTACAGGGAAGTGAAAGAAAGATGGTTAGCCATGCAAAATGGCTTCATATGAGGACAGTGTAACAGGTCAGAG
This sequence comes from Passer montanus, assembly GCF_014805655.1. NCBI lineage: Eukaryota > Metazoa > Chordata > Aves > Passeriformes > Passeridae > Passer > Passer montanus. The sequence goes on along the minus strand of NW_024368930.1, from coordinate 300,233 downwards.
CATTTTAACTTGGTGTGGAGAGCACTGAGAGGAAATAAACTGAAGGTCTGCAAAATCTTTAAATGGTGAGTAAAGCATAGACAGTGACTGAGCTGTATTGTTTGCAGTTATGAAGTTAAGATGCAACCAAGAAAATTACCAGGTCTAAAGCAAAAAACCCAAATTCATATAGTAATCATTAAATGTGGAAAAAACTGCTAAAGGATTCTGGAAGAGGCAAACACCTTGTGCGTCAAAGGAGAATTTGATGGGAAATGTGCCTATTGTTGGCTAGTAAAACTGCTCCAGATACAACCCCTAGCTCAGAAAATTCTTCAACTACCTTAATCCAGGTATGTCACACGCAGACTTAAGTGCCAAAATTGTTTTGGGAACCACATTTCAACCAACTTACCGATTTCCCATGAGTCTTTGGGCATTTTTTTAGGGAAATTTGGGCACTCTTTAGGTAAAAGGGCTGTGGACTAGTAAATGCTGAACGGAAATGGTAAATTGAGGATGCCCCATAGACATGGTGTACCCAATCTGGAATCAGGCTACCTGTGCTCATAGGGGCAATCCCTCTCTGCTGGCCTGCCTTACTGCAGAATTTACTGGCTGCTGTGCAGTTCCAGGCAAAGCTCATGCCCAGCTTTAAGCTTCTCTTAAAGTTGTCTTGCCGTACTGCCACTAAAACTAGAGGAATATTTTGAAGCAATGTAGCTTGCACACTGTGGTGACAAAAAGGCACTTGCCCTCCAGCGGTGGAGGCATCGCTCCGGTAAACATCCTACTTAACTGTGATAGGCTCCTGTCTCAGCACTTGCTACGGAAATTAAATTTTTATAGGATTTTTGAGGAAAACACAGGAGACATAGATAGCAAATTAACAACTTTGAAACGAACAACTTTCTCACTCAGCCACAGGGTGGGGGCGTAGCTTTGGTGATGGTGATTTTTCCTAACAGGGCGTATTGTTATTTAATTAGGATATTTTAAAAAAAAAGTCTTGCCACCTGCCTTCTGCCCCAAACAGAAAAAAAAACAAAGCCATTTGATGATTTTAAAAAAGAGAAAAACTGGACACAAAATGAGTAAATAAATGAAAATGCTGCAGTGACTTTCAGAAGAAAATGAAAGATTAAATGTAAAGAACTTGAAAGAAAACCAGTGAATTTAGAGTCTAATGCGACCTTCTAGAGATTCTGCTTCCCTGTCCGTGTCCCAGACCTGCTCTGCAGTGCTCTCCCGCAGCCCAGGGCGCTCCTCGGCGCAGCTGAGACCTGCACAGAGCCCAGAGTCACCCTGGCCAATCCCTCCCTCGGTGCTTTTCCCTCGGACCCCCGACACTCAGGGACACAAGGCCTTTCCCACACATTCTTTCCTCTTTTGAACAATCGTGTTTCAGACTTGGAGCTCTAATCCTCGTTAGTCACTGACAAGGATGCAGAAGGTGCTACTGCAGGGTATCACGAGAGCCATGATAACCGCACACCTTGACCCATGACCACCTCATTAGGAGACATGGGGAAATAAAGTATTGACACTTAGTAAAGACAATTTCCACACCTAGGGCTGAAAGCATTTAAGATATTTTCTTTACACTGCAGACCTGCAGTCTGCTGCAACTGCATCTTGACCTAAGAGCTGTTTTTTTCATTCCGTGTAATGCGATATCCACGAAGCCTTGAGATGATAATTGGGTATGTTAGACTACCAACAATCCTGAATAGAAAACTTAAAAACCAGAATAACGATCAGTCAGAAAATAAAAAAAAAAAAAACAAACACATTGAGATAAAAAAAAGTTAAAGAGATATTTTGGTTTAGCCTGGGGAAGATGTCAATTATTACTTTATTTCTAATATTTAGTATTGCTAAGTTTACTTTTTAAGGTAGTATATCCAAGAAGGGTCTCCATTATTATGCCTCTTAGGAGTTCACATTATTAACATTTTAAAACCTTCCTCTTGAAACCTTTTTCCTTAATTTAAAAAAAAAAAAAGTAAAAAAAAAATTAGTATTTGTAGTTTGACAAAAGCCTGGCAGTGTTCTTATGCTGGAATGAAGATATTTGGGAGAAGCTGCACCGTTATGAACACAGTTAGCCTTCTGGGAATGGGGTGAGTAGTGCTGAATTGCAGCTCTCAGCCTGGTTTTGATTCCACCTTGCCCTGCTCATCTGTGCCTTTGAGCTGTGCACTCACTTTGTACGAGTTGCAACCAACTTAAAACCTCTGCATTTTGGATTCAAAGCGATGAAACCTGCTTTTTGTATTTGTTCTTTGCTGGCATGGGTTCCTGATTCCTCGTTTCTGTTTTGTGTCTATTGTGCTGCGTGCATTCCTGTGCGACAACGGAGGTGTCTGTGTGACCCCGCAGCGACGGGCCGGGCAGGGCCTGTGGGGCTGGGGGCGAGACCCTGCTCGTGCGGGCCGCCGCGGGCTGTTCATGGCGCTGTGCCGCGCTCGTGTGCCGCGCCGTGAGCCCCGTGTCCGGCCGCGCTGCGCGGGCCGTGCGGGCCGTGTCACCGGGCTGTGCGGGCTGTGCAGCAACTCGGCTCACTGTGAAGTGCAGGGGGACAGAGGCCCAGGACTGCGAGGTCTGCAGCGCACGGGGCTGAGGGAGTGCATGTGGAGGGGATGCGGGAGCGAGCGTGAGGGGCGATGCGCGTGAGGGGCTGCGCGTGAGGGGCGATGCGCGTGAGGGGCGATGCGCGTAAGAGGAGGACACGCGCCTATGAGGGTGTGCGGGACGTGAAGACGAGGACACGCGGCTATGAGGGTGTGCGGGACGTGGAAACGAGGACAGGCGACTACGAGGGTGTGCGGGACCAAGAGATGACAAAGCCATACGGCCCTCGCTCTCGCTCCGCCCCGCTGCCCACCGCCGGCCCCCGGGGCCGGGCTCCGCTGCCTGCGCCCGCCCCGTCCCTCATCCCCCCCTCCCTGCCACCGGGACTTCCCTTCGCGCTCTATTCAGCGGTGCCGCGCCGCTACTCGGGCATGTCCTGCAGCCGGGCTTCGCCCAGCGCCCGGCTCCTGTAACGCCCCCGCTCGCGGGCGAGGCAGGGCCGCGGGGCCATGGGGGGCTCCTGAGGGAGCGGGGAGCGGAGCGCCCGGCCCGCGCCGCCACCATGGAGCCGCCGCCGCAGCCGCCCGGCGCCCCCGGCGCCGCCGAGCCCGCCGGCTGCCCCAAGGACACCGACCGCCAGCTGCGCCTCCGCCTCTGTGTCCTCAACGAGATCCTCAGCACCGAGCGCGACTACGTGGGGACCCTCCGCTTCCTGCAGTCGGTGAGTGGCACCGCGGGCTGGGGAGCGCCCTCGGGGACTCGGCGGGGCCGGGCGGACGGCCCGGAGCGGCTCCCCCGGCGGGCCGGGGGCTGCGAGGGCGGCGGGTCACAAGTTGTGGGAGTGCCCGTGCCCGTGCACCGCGGGGAGGGAGTTTCTGTTGGAGAGGCCTGGGGCTGGAGCTGGGGCCGCCTGGCAGCGCGGGGCCGGCGGGGCCGACGTTCTCTCTCTCGGCGCGGGCAGCGCCGGCCTCCAGCGCTCCCGGCCCCGCGGGGCGGCAGGAACGGACCCAGGACTGGGTCTCCTCTCAGGATGCCTCGTCGCTTTGGTTGTTGTTGTTGTTGTTCAGAAGTTGCTTTTGCACTCACTTGGAAAACCTACCTTTACTATCAGTTGTTTATAAATAAATACTCTACATATATCTTTGTTTAATGGTAAACATAAATTTGTGATTGTGCCGGGTGTGTCTGTGCATGTGGAAGCAATTATACCCGCCTCTGAAATTATTGACGGGCTAGTTCAGAAGAAAAAATCCATCTGTATATTTCCATTTTCCTATGTAGGTTCTAAACGTGAAATTCATCTGTGTACCACCACACTCCTGCAAATAACTAGAAGAGCCTGTAGTAACGGTTACTAGATAACAGATATATGTATATGAAAAAGAAGAATAAACTAGTGTTCACACAGAGATCAAGAATCAAAGCAAATGAAGTCTCTGCAGAGATTTCTAAAAGGTTGTTTCTAAAAGGGCAGAAATTATTTCTGGTGTTTTTCTAGATAAAGACTAGACTCTGGTTTCATCTAAAAGTGCTTAGACCCTGGGCCCCTTTTGACCCGTCCTTCTGGCAGGATTTTTTTTTTTGTTTGTTTTTTAAAATCAGTTTGTCTTCAGTGTTTTTCAGATTCACTGAAGTGGCAAACTGTCTAGTGTAAAAGATAAATGACAGGGATGTGGTTGCTTTATGAACTAGTCTCTACTTGAACCCTCCTCTTCTCTCTCCAGTAATTGAACTCCGAGCCTTTAATTTGAGTTTTCCAACTGAAGTGCCAGTTAGCTTCATTTAGAACTGTGGTTCTGTCTCAGTGCGAGGAGGTTTTCTTCTAAGATATAGAAGAGCCCCACCCTACAGACAAAACAAAACCAAAATCCCTCAGAAAACTCCTCTGTCCTAAGTACTGAATTTGAGATTTTGCTAGCTGCAGGCTAGAATGTAGATTCAAGCTACATGTATTTTTGATTCCAGTTCTTAGAGCTAAATGTATTCACAATGCTAGCTAAATAGGATTTTAATGTATTAAGAAAACAAAACAGGTCTTTTATTTATTTGTGTTTGTTAACTTGGCGGTTTTCATTAGAGCAGTAGTGAGTAATATGCCCTAGGTAATGGCAGAAGATCCTGATGGAGCACACTCGTTGAGGTCTTGGCTGGCACTGCTGGCACTTAGAGTCCTTCTGGGGCACTTTGCCACCAGGTGTAGAGTGGCTGTAGTATTATCTTGTGGTGTTGGTTCTGGAAGTGCAGCTTTACCCCGCTATGGAATTTGTGTTTTAGTCATTATGTTTGAATAAAGCACTGAGGGATAGGATCTTTCTTATCTCTGGGCCTTAGTTTAGAGCAGCATTCATACCCAGGCTTAACTTCATGCACGTGTCAAATATTCATGTGCTGTCCTAAATAATGTCAGTTTCTTCAGTCATTGACCTACATCTTATGAACTGAATCTCTGTACAACTGCTTTCTAATAGCTGAATGTTGTTAGCCCCAAGGAAAGGAGAATGAGGATCTACTGCAGCATGTGAGGGTAAAAGGAGCAGTAGTGGGATGAAATATTTAAAAATAAAATTTGGAGCATGAAATATTTTCTGTGTAAATTATATGGATGGCCATAACTTAATCCTTCTAACAAGACAGCATGCAGGAAAGAATTCTGCCCCACTTGTCACACTGGACAGCCGACACAACGTACAAGCAGTACATCATCTATATAATCACTGGGAATAGATGCAGTTATAGGCCAAAAGTTTTGCTTTAGGACCCTGATGAAAGTAGTGCTGTAGCCCTGGGACTCTGTATTCTCAGCTGTGCTTGACCGCACAGGAGGCCATGTAACTCCTGTTTGTTGGCTCTCCCGAGCGTGCTGGCATCACTGCTCAGGAGCCACCCCTCCTGCCCCCGGATCTCTGCTCCCCAGCTCGTGTTCTGTGTGGGCAGCACTTACCCAGTGCAAAATAAACTGTTCCCCTACCTGGGGTAATGTACCAGGTTAACGCTCCAGTGTGACTGGGCAAGGTTACTTGTTTGTCCATAGTGTACATTGTACTGAACTGGTTTGTACTCCATAGGATCCACATGTAATTTCGGCTGCACAGAAACACTGCTGTTTTGTGCAGGAGAACTGCAGTACCCCGATCTTCTGGAAACTTGTTCCTGTCAAAAAGGAGATGAGACAGCTGTGGGGTATGGGTTCCTTTGCCTAAGAAATGTCAATAGTTTGGGTTAAATAAAGGAAGGCTAAAGCTCATATCTTTTATCATCATAATGAATTTCCCCCAAGTAGGCTGGGACAGCTGTGCTTATGTGAGGGAATCTGTGCTCTTGGTTAAATATTTGCTATTGAAGCCCTAGTCCTCATTAAGTGTTCTCAATAAACAATGTTTTAAAAAGCAAACAGCTAAATTCTGTGGGTTTATTCACAGCACTGAAGTTGCTTGCTAGCAGCAGCTTCCTGTGTTCCATGGTAATGTACAAGAATCTCTTAAGTATTTAGGATCTTGTAAGTATTTACCACTGTGCATTTACAAATGAATCAAAACAACCTCAGTTTGCTTACAGTATTTTAATCCGTATTAGGAGATGGATATGTGATCCTGTTTAAGGAAAGGTTTCCTTTTTCTTTTCTTTTTCTATGTTTAGAAATGTTTTCCCACTAAGATGCAGGGGAAAATAGGTTCATTATTAGCATAAGGACTCAGCCCTTATTTGCTTTGTCTAAAAGATTGTGGTTTGTATTTTGCTTTCATAAATTAATAAATTGAGTATGTAAAGTTTAATATAAAACATAATTAAAGTTATAATTAAATAAATAAAGTGATAGAACATAGAGTTCTGTTTTCTTACAATAAAAATTGTTAGTCACTGCTAAAAATATTTTGAGTAGTGTACTCATTTAATGAAAATGCTAAAGATGTTTATTTATTTAAATAAAATAGTCTCTAGAATCTGTTATGTTTTATACCTAAAGTAATTTTGACAAATGGAGTTATATCTGCAAATTTAACTTGGATGTCCCATCATTTTTCAATTTGTATGTGATTTGTAGTAATTTTATTTTATTTTATTTGGACATTTCCTGGTCAGTTTAGCTCCTGTTTAGTTTCCTGTACTCCTCTTGGTACTTGTATTATCTGTGTGTGTATATATATAATATATCTCTTAGTGTGTATTATCTATTATAGTGTAATGTATCATAATCGCAGAGAGAATGAAACCCAATAGCTTTACCCCATGGTTTGTTCCACATCTTACAAGATGAGATGATCGATTCCAAGGGATACAACTGTTTTTTTAAAAACAGAGTCTGGATTTTATATTAAATTGTAATATAATAGAGATATGATACTATAGGTATACCATTATTTCAATAGTCCTAGCTGTCCTAGACATTTCCTTAAATAAGGAAGGAGAAGGGAAAACTCTCTTCTACCAGCTCACAGCTGATGACCTGAAGTTACTGATTTAGTTACAAATATACGCACACAATATTGTGTCCTGTTTTATTTGCCATTTTGTTAGTCAGGGATGGTATTGCTAGTTGTGGAATTATTCTTGACAAATGCTGTGTAACTCAGGAGTATTAATAGGCAATACTGCAGTTATGCAGCTGTGTTACTGGCTGTGCTAGTAAAGGCTCATTACACAGCCAAACTTTTTAAGCATCAGGGAGAACTGCATGAAGCAGATGGAAATGTACTGCTGCTAACATCATTAAAGAACTACTGATCACAGAAGAAGCAAAGTGGAAAATTGTCAGAACCTACTGGAACTTAGGTAAAAGTTTCAGGAGTAAGATAAACTTCAAAGGCATAAAGACAGATAATTTTGTTGTCTCTGGTGTGATCATAAACTATAAGGATTTCCAGTCTCCAAGCTTTAAGATTCAATTAATCGTTTAGCCTCTTTTATCGCTGTAACATATATAGAAGTGTTTATATTTATGTTTTGTAAATACTTCTGTTTTGTGTGATGGAATCATACCAGGTGATAATTTAGTTTGAGTGACCTGCTGGATAAATGCCAGGATCTGTCAGGTGGCATGCAGTCCTGTGCAGGAATGTGGGGCTGCCAGGGCACTGCTGGAGGTGCAGTGTCTGCAGGGTGCAGCCCTCAGGCTCAGCCAGCTCTACGGAGCTGTTCTTGCTTGGAGTGTCAGTTGGTACAAAGAAGTAATGCACAGTTTGTTGGGGAAAGAAAGGTTGTGGTGTGTTTGACTGTTGCATGGTCATTCCATAGAAACCCAGTCAAATCTGATACTAATATTGCAGTAATTAAAGACCAGATCTCAAGTAAGGAGACACAGGAGCCCTGAGCAATTTCAGACATACTTGTTGACCATCATTCTAAAAATAGATGAAATAGTGAATACACAGCAGTTAGCGGTCAGATTTTTAAAAGGGTTTTTTTTACCATTTTGTAGATATAATCATGAATTACATGTGGAAGTGTTGGAGCAGTAGTTATCCAGTACACTGGGTTGCAGTGGTAGGTATTTTGTTGCATCACTTTTTTCCCCCATGTTAATTTATTTCACTGAACATTCAGCTCAAACCTGCACATGCAGCTCCCGCAGCTTAGATAATTAAAAATATATAAAGCCAAATTGTTCTCTACATTGTATATATATGTCTCTTTCATCTTTCCGGAGACAAAACACCAACTTGTAAATTTTAATGTCAGAATGACAGGATGTACTTTTAGCTTGAGCAATTGCTGTTTGTTCTGTGTAGGCGTGAAAACAGTAGGAAAGGTGAATTGTTATCAGATAGGTATCAAATTGGATAAGTAATTGTACCAATACTGTTTTTAGGTTTTAGTATCATGCATTCCTTTATTTTTGTATGAAAACTAGAAGTCCTCTTCAATCCTATCAATTGTATAAATGTCATATTAGGACGTGTGCCATCAGATAAATTAGCCCACATCCTGCAGACTCAAAATATTTATGTTTTGCTCCTCTTTCTTGCTTGCTTTGTAGGTGTAATTGATCTGTCTCTGGGTTTTGCACTCCACCCGTCTTGAAACATGATAAGCATCACAGGCTTTGTTTGGTCTTCCCCCCCCCCTTCCCTTTCTATTTCACAATCTTGTTTGCATCCAAGATGAGGCTCTGGTGCTCTAACAGAGTAGCAAACAGACCATTTGTCTCAGCTGTGAGCTGTGGTTTCCTGTCCTACCCTGTTCTCTGCCTGTTCACCCTCAGTAGATACAGATATATGCTGATTCTCGAAGGGGAGCCATATGGTTTGGGTAATGTTGCTCCTTTATTATGAGACAGCTAAAAGAGCATTTGGGGGAGAGGAAGGCGATGGGAAAGGAAATTGTTTGGAAGTGATCTAAATTACCTTTGCTGATCTGTTATTTTTGGTCAGTTGGTCACCTACAGCCAGTTGTTAGAACTGCAAATGATCAAGATGTATTTAAAGTCACAGAGCTTTGTTGTTTTTTGGATTTGGGTTTTTTTTTTTTTTAAGTCTGGTTCCTGATGTATGTAAATTGAGGAAGATCACAGATTTAATTTTAAATTACATGTTTGTAGCTCTTCTGGTTGTAAAGCACGCATTGAAGATAGAACATTAGCAAAATTAAAATGCTTCTGAGTTTTTAGGGGCTTTTGTTTTGACTCTTGAATTTGGGGTAGGCAATTCCGCTACTAGAGTTCTCTGTTTAGACCAAGTGTAGTGCAAAATCAGCAACTAAAGGCTGAAATGCAGCATTCTTTCTTGTTTGTATCTGGGGCAAAAGGTTTTTTTGCCCCAGATACAAAGAAAGAAAGTGAAGAAAACAGTGTGGATATAGAAAGATGAAGCAAAAGTGAGACACTGAAAAGCAAAACAAAGCAAAGTGAAAGCTCTGAAAATATTTATTCATCTGAGCCTGTGGTCTAGAGCCCAGTTTACAGCCACGGGTCTAAGATCAGGGCTGGAGGATCCAGAATACTGAGGTTCTCTCCTGCTCTGAGCTGTATGAGCTTAGTGTGTTGCTTTGAAAATAGTGTGCTGAGCCCATGCCTTTTGCAGTGAGGCTTTACGAATGAGTTACATAGGAGTACAGCAGGTTTTTGTGTGAAAGAAGGTATTTATTCTTTTTGCACTCTCACAGAATTTCCATGTTGAGAAAATATAAATAAATTGCATGTGTAGTTTCACCAGTTTACTGCCATACAGGTGAGAAACTAATTTCTCTTTGCTTCCCTTAACTCGTTCCAGCTTGGTGTGCATCTGACCCTTTTTACCCTTTATCTCAGACCTGCTTTGGTCTTGTTACATCCTTTGGAATGAGGTGTCTGACCTCTTTCTGGCTCTGCATCTCTCCCTCCTCTTGGTTGCTGTGCTGTGATCAATCAGCCGTTTTGCCGTTTGTCCCTCCCTCTCATTTCAGGCATGCCAGTAGTTTGAACATGTGCCATGATGTCTGAGGGAGGAGGGAGTGCTTGGCTGCCTTGGGCTTTCCCAGAGCCACGCTGGTGCCTCTGCAGCAAAACTCTCCTGCGATAGCGCTGTGGGAGCTGAGGGAAGGGAGGGACAAAGACCCTGGGCTCTGGTAGGAAAGAGCATGGAGATTGAAAAGTGAACCAGCATTACAGAGAGCAGAGTATGAGGGTTGCTTGGTACATAGCTGGATGCATGTTTGATTTTGCAACAGTTTCAGCTGATATTTGCAGGAAGCAGACAGATACCCATTGTGGGAAACTTGCTTGTCCCTAAATACAGGAAGCAAAAAAGTCTAAAAGCTTAGATAATTTTCCACTCCCTAGGGCACACAGTGTTTCTGCCATAGGCAGGAGTACTGGTTTGCAGGAGGGAGAAATGTAATTCTTCAATTTTGCATTGTATCATAGAATCATGAAAAGTAGCCTTGGAGAGAATCTTGACAAACCATCCCATGATGTTCTGATATGGAAAGATTTTAATTTCTGATAGTTTATCCTGGTGTTTTGTTTAGATGTCGTTAGTATTAGAGATGTCTTCTTAATGCCTAACATAATGTCTAATCTTTTCAGTGCTCTTTTTTCCTTTGCATCACTCCCTTAAATATTTCAAGAATGTTTTCATATTTTGCTTCAGATTATGCTAAATTGTCAAATTGTTCAATTTTCTTTCTCAAAAACTATTTAATTTTACTTCTGATAATTCTTGTGCTGCTATCTGGATTATCTAATCTATTTGTGTCCTGAACTCTAGTGTCCAAAACATCAGGTGCAAGGCACTCCCAAGGCTTTAGCCGTACCAAGTGAGGCCAGTGGATTACTTACAGGTTTTGTACAGTATACAGAGTATTATTGTCGCAGGAGAGAAAGGTTTGTCTGATTTTGTACCTGCATTTGGGAGCAACTCATTGCTCATACCCAAGACTGGGATTAGGTGTCAGCCTGAAGCATTTACGGGAGCAGTCAGGCATTCAGACTCCTGGGGAGTGCCCTGAAGTGCAACACTGAACCCTCCTAAGGGGTAGAGGGTGATGTGTTTGCAGGCCAGCTTTCCTATGTGCACATCCTGACACTCCCAGAGGCACCTGACACAGAGGGTTCCTGAGGCTTAAAAAAGCAGGATCTCCCAAGTATATTGTCTGCCTTTGGGCACCCAGACGAGTCTGGGACAGATTAAGCTTTCAAGAAATTATTTCTGTTGCCTGCTCATTGTTTGCTTCAAGCACTCACAAGAAAGTATAAAGAGACTGTATGAATTTCTGTCTTCTTTCCAGCTGTAGAATCCCTTTTCTGTTTTTGTCTGGATTTCCAGCCTGCAACGGTAAAGGCCTTGCACAGTTGTAGTGTGGTTTAAGATGTAAGTGGTGATGTATCTTTTGGTTTTGATAATGCTTGAAATTCCTGTGCAAATGGCAGCCTGTCCTGGTTACCAGGAATGAGTACATTTAGTGACAAGAAAAGACTTGAAATAAGCATCCATGCAGTTTCTGAATTGGTTACAAAGACTTCTTGTGGAGTAATGCAATTCTTGCAAAGCCATCTCATCTAGACTGAACACTGACTGCTTTTCCCTTCTGTGTCACAAATTGAGGCTTGGACTGGGGATTGCACCAACAACATGCCTGAGATCACACCAAGGTGTTGGATTTAAACATTGCTGCAGATGAAGAATCCTGCTTGATTACCCAGTCAGGCATGATTAAAGCTTTCACACTGCCTCTGCAGGCATTGAGTCAAGCTGTAGCAGACATAGATAGCTGCAGTGGATCTGTACTGGGGCAGAACCTCAGGGTGGCTGTCTGGTTAAAACACCTGACTTCTGCATATCACCTTCACCCTTCTGTAGGTGCCATTCATGTGAAGAGACATTGGCTCCCTTTGAACTGCAGCTCTCAAGAGCAGAAAAAGAGAAAACAGCTCTGTGATGAGAAAACACTTCCTTCACCCTTCCTAATGAGTCTTCCTCCTTGCTTACACAGCTGAATGCCATATGTCAGGCCAGGAGATACTGAGTGCCCAAACCTTAATGTTGCTCTGATAGGCCACTTCAAGCCTAGGGACAGAAAGGCAGAATTTACTGTTCTTAGGCCTGTCTGCCCTTTCACTCAGTGCTATCAGCACAAGAACTTCACACAGTGCTATCAGCACAAAAAACAGCTGGCAATGTCCCTTCCTACAGTTTTGGAAATAGTGACAATTTCATGTCATGTATCTGTGAGTTGCAGAGAGGGCCATAGATTTCTAAATCCTGATATTTAAAAGCTGGCAAGAGATAATGGGACTGTGGAACTGAGTTACAGGAACATTTAGGTTCACGTGAGGATACTGGGTCATTCTCAGTATTCTCAGCTATTCCCATTGCTAAAATTATTTTTATGGAAACATATCAGCTATACAAATAATATCTTGTTGCAGTTAATCTGATGTCTCATGACTCATGGAGTAAAGTTTGTGACCATTCTTAACCTTTCATTTTGTACTTCTGGTTTTGCTGTGTTCATTTCTGGTGCCAACAGGTTCATTTGTTGGTTTCCGAACCACTTCGCTTATCTAAAATGAGGACACATTTTTTTATAAACAAGTGCAGTTGTTTAGTCCTTAAAAATCTTTGTAGACTAGTCTTAATATATTTGGTCAGTAATACACTTCCAATTAAAAAAAAAAAAGAAGGAGCAAACAGTCTGATAGGCAGAGTGCTGTTTATATATTCCCTGTGGATTTGTCAGTTGTTAAATTACTGCTGGCTAAGGGGTAGGACCAACATTTCCAGGGCTCCTGCCTCAAGCATATGTTAGGAACTGTTTGAGTGTATGTTTTTTGTGTGGAACTTGATGTGATTGGGCAAGGAGTCTGGCTTGCACAAATCAGGCTGCTGGTTTAGTTATGAACCAGAGCCTGCTGCCAGTGACACCAAACCCACATCCTTTCTGCTGACGTGTCTTGGCCCAGGGTGTCAGAATGAGCAAATGCTGATGCCTGAGAGGCACACTGCTTGCCCCCCTTCCCTGAGAACACCTCTTCTGCAGAGAGGTTGTTTGCACCAGTGTTACTGACTGCTGAGCTTGCCACCAAGGAGTGATGCTCATGTTTGGGATCTGAGCAATTTACCAAGAATCAGCTTTAAACCCATGAGACTCATTTTGCTGGATGTCTACCAGATGTTTACTACCTTTGTTGACAAAATGGGCTTAGATTTAGACAAAAAGCCTAACAACATCATCCATACCCTCTTACACCTTTTATCTACAGTAAACCACATTAGTCGTAACACTTCTGTCTTGAAAATTTTGCCTGCTCATGCTTCTGGCATCCTAGCATGGTTTGGGTAATTTGGAACAACTTGTCATGGGATACATGAGGGAAATACTTGTCAGGAAAGAGGGGGAAACACAAAAGGTTGCATTCAGGATTATTTTGGATGCTGAGGAAGCTGACAATGAGAGGAGTTCCCTGATATTCAAAGTGTGTGTGTCACTGGTGAAGGGCCTTGCTTAGGTGGCAGACTCTTGATAAGAATTCACTAAAATGCAAATTCTTATCTCAGATAGGTGGGTGGGTTTCAGCTACATAGCAAAGTCTCTGGTCCCATGGGACTTTCTGTCTAATCTGGCAACTGCTTTGAATTGCATCACCTCACAGAGAGCCTTGGCTGTTAACCTCATCACTAGGTGGCTAAAGAAGCCTCTTCTGTTTTGTATGAAGCAGCAGTAATGGAAGGCTGTGAAAGTTTTTAGGACTCTCAAACCTGATTCTTAATCCATGTTGTGGGAAAAATAGACAAGCTTAATGTAGATATACATGAGTAGGCTGTGTGCTATTTAAATATGTAGGTCACAGAGGAGAAGGCATGGGTGCAAAAGTTGATCTGTGTTATTAGACCTGATCAGTGGTTAATGCCCTGTATTGTTGAGCAAGAGACTTGGGCTACAAATGTAGTAAACAAAACAGTGCCAGGCTTTACTCTTTGGCCCTGTGGCTGTCTGGCGTGATCTGGTGCTGTCTTGTAGTGCTGAGCTCCGAGTCTCCAAGCAGGATGGCTGCATTCACACTGCCTACTGGGAATGGTCCTTGGCCTACCCTGACTGGCACCATGCCTGACAATTGTTTGGGAGAATGCTGCTAGGCCCAGGCCAGAGCATGCCAGAAACACCCTCCCAGTTTTCTCCCAGAGCTGCAAGGCTCAGGCACTTGTCCTGGCTCTGTGGGCTCAGCAGTGGAGGCATGGCCCAGGTCCCACCCCAGGCTCTGGCGCTCAGTGCTGAAGAGGGATTCTGGTAGATTGGAGCTCACACCCAGACCCAGTGCTAGCTTTTCCTTGAGAGTGCTGATGTGGATGGTTTTACTTCTGATGCTTTGTTATTATGTGAAAGTTCTAGGTGCCAGGTCAGAAATGCTAGAAATATGTTTTATAAGCCTTCCTTCGATTTTTGCCATTACTGACTTGCCATCATTACTTGGGATTTTTTATTTTGTTTAATCTGTGGAGGAGGAGACAGAAAGGAAATACAGTTTGAATGGCTGTCAACTACTTCAGGACAGTGTGAAAAGGATCTGGATGTTAATTACCTAATTCATTGTCAGCATTGACAGTTGTCAGCTGAGGTGCTGTTGACTGAAGGTACTTTGGTCCTTCATATGAAGGTGAGATCATTTCTCTTTTATTTACTTCCCTTTTTATTGAAAAAAATGAAAGGCTTCAAATGATAATCACTGGACACTTGCATATAATTTTTTAGCTCATATCCCTCTGGGTGCTGGTAGTTCTGTTTGTTGTATTACTGAAACTGTGCTCAGAAGTCAGTTCAGGTGGGAAGCAGCTGTTTGTGAGGAGAGGGTGTTGACAAGGCAGTAAGGGCAGAACAGTGGGGGAAGTTTTCCAAAGAGGCGCAGAAGTGTGCATTTGCTTTGAGCACTGGTTTGTCAGAGGCATCATCCCTTGACAGGAAAATGAGAGATGCATACTGGGGAGACACTCTTCACTGAGTTTGTCTCCTTTGTTGGCTCTTAAAAATGTATGTGGGAAACTACCACTGTTACAATTACACATCCCATCCTCTGTGCTGGCACAAGTCATCTGTTCACACAAGGAGAACGTGTTCTGAAAACTTGTCACTAAGTAAGTAACGGGCTATATGGACCAAAGACAGTATTTTTGGGAGGTATAGTTGAAAAGTGAGATTTACCAATTAAGTACCAGAGAAAAGTACTGTGGGAGTTTTTAACCTAGTCATTAAATGGTAGAGAGGATGTGAAATACATTGCATTGAGTGTTGCAGTATCTGTTTTGCTGGGCTTTTTACTGAGCAGGCCTTCAACTTTGCCAGCACTGAACTCCCAGGGTTGTGCTGTATTCAGTCCTCTGGCTGTGACATTGCTTCCATGTTCTTGCTTGCTTCTGCCTTTCTTTTCAATGACTGCTAAGGCCTTGTGCAAGGACAGAAAATCTTACTGTGGATGGCTTTTTTCACTTCTGTGCATTCATTCTTCAACACTTAGAAGAAGCATTTGCCAGAATAACTGTGCTTAGAAGTTAGGGAACAAGAGCAAAAAGCATTTAGAAACAAAATTGGACCACTGAATTGAAAGTATAGTCCAGGCTTTTGAACTAAACACAATGGGAAAGAGTATTGGTTTTAGATTAATGGAAGGAGTCAAAAAGAAGCACATATGAATACTTCTGTATTGAAGTAAATACTTCCGTGGTTAGAACAGGTCACTAGGACATATGACATCCTTACAGGATCTTTTGCTATTTATTAGCTGTGGTGGTTCTTTGAAAAAATCAGCTGTGGACAGTTCCTGTTGTTATAAATTAACACTTATGCACAGTTTTTATTACTTTGCTTTGATTTTCGTTGTTGGTTTGGGTTGGGTTTTTTGTATGTTTGCCAAATGTGGCAATTACTTAGTGAGCAAAACAGTCCCTGAAGAAATGTGTGTTTTTCTCTTCTTGACTGTTAAGCAAGCCTTTCTTTCTCTAAGTGTGCTTGGCTTCATCTTGATTTTTGGCATGGTGAACAGATCAAGCCGATGAAACTTGCTTTATGGAGCGACCTGTTGGTGAAGGGTGCTGGAAGTTTTCTGCAGTTATACCAAGTAGCAGAGGAAAACCAAAAAAGAAGGAATATGTGCGGTGATACTCTGTTTTGCATGATGTCTGGCAGAGTGCCTTTTGGGGATTCTGCTGCCTCTACAGACTTCATCCTGAGGGGTGCAGAAGCCAGGAGGAGCTGGGAAAGCTCAGCCAGTTCTAGCACGTGCCTGTCACCTTGCAGTATCAGCCCCTTCTGCTTATAGAATGTGAACGATGAACAGCAAGGTACATCTGGTATTTCCACTGTGACCGCTATTGAAAAACAGCTAATATGCATCTTGACATGAAATAAAGCTAGAAAGAACAGCCAGGCTCTTAATGGGTTTTGTCTGTTATACTGTGCATGCGCTGTGTCATAAGAGATCCTTTTGCACAATGCAGGCCATCTTTCTTAAGCAGTTGCACAAGAAAAGCCACAATATTTGGAAAGTAAAGTATGAATCAAATTTTTTACAGAGGAACTGAAATTTGCAAACAGCAAGCAAGAATTAAATTGCAGTGGCAGCAGTTACCATGTCCAGGTAGTGTGTGGAGGCAAGGCTGCATGACTTCAGTTCTCTTTTAATGTGGCTCTTGGTGAGCTGCTGGGGCAGCATGGTATCAAAAACCAGCTCAATCCGGTGGAAAGAAACTTTTCAGACTATTTCACTTAAAGAAGAAGAAAATTTTATTGTGAAGTGCATTAAGAATAAAGATACTGGTTCATGCAGCACTTTTTTTGGCTGGATCTTCTCAAAATAGACTTCCAGTATTTAGCAGATGGAGAAACTGAGGTGCAGAAAGGCGAAATGAGTTGTACAAAGGGTGCCAATGAAGTAACTAGCAGAGCCTTGTCTCCACTTCTTACCTCCTTTAGGAGAAAAAGCTGAGCAAAAGATGTCATGTAAACGATGTGAATATTTTTGTTAAAAAGTGCAACAAGAATGTTAATTCTTCAATTCAGTCTTCTGACATCCAGCTGACACATCCTTGGCAGTTAGCACTCAATGAAGTGGTGGTCTTAGCTCAATTCCAGGAGGACTGTTAGGCATAACCAGAGGCAGTCTCTGTGCACAAACAAAAAATCCACAGGGATGGGAGGCATTAACAATTTTCCCTTCTGGGAGTATCTCTGCTGGATGCAGGAGACTGTGCTGGGAGAGTCTTCCTGCCAAAGTGTTCCTGTGTGAACATAAGGTGTAGAATGTAAGTCTTGGCCCTTCAGGAACTGCCAGTCAGCACTTTCCCAGTACTCTCAGGGAGTAGTAAAAATGTAAACAGAGAAGCTATGTTAGGTCTCAGAATTACTCAGTGGCAGTTGTCTGAACAGTTGTGCTCATGCTAAAATCTCGGCAAGTCCAAGTGCAAACACTTGGACATCTGGTTTCATGCTTGCCTAGTCTGTTTCTGTGCTAGCTGCTGAAACAAATCCTTCTCAACACTATGCAGAAGTACTTTTTAAAGCAGTAAGTGCAAGCCTGAGTTCTGCAGTCAAGCACACATTGAGCACAAAGGCTTTAAGAAAAACAGAAACAAAGTGAAAATGTCTGTGGTTTGAATGTACTGCTGTACAGTGATTTGAATGCCCCTGCATTCACTAGAAAAAAATAGTCTGGTCAAGCAAGGTAAAATTGTCTAATGCCAAGTTGAATCCAAGGCGAAATTTTGAAAAATGTTACAAAAGTCAATATCTAGAACATTTCACTTATGTGCCTTCTCTGCACTTCTTTTTCTTGGTGAGGAGCTGGAACTTCAGAGATGCCACAGAAAGGAAGTTTCTTCTTCTGTAATTTTCTATCTCCAAGGTTCAGACTTGAAGTTTGAGGGTGAATTAAACAAGTATTTTAATCCTGAAATTCACCATGGAAACTTGTCCCCTGGGACAAGAGCATTTATTTTTGGTAGATTTTGTGTCACTCTGTGCAATTCCGGTCTTCTAAAGCTTCACCTTCTTCCTTTTCATTCATTTTAAAGATACCTCTTCAGTCTATACTTGTTGGGTGTTGTCCTTAAAAATTCTCCTTATTTTCATATAAAAAGATTTTTGCTCACCCGTTCTAACTCTGAGAGGCCATGACTACTTTATTCAAACTAACCAGTACCAAAATAAAGAAGTAGCCTGATACATCTCTGCAGATCATGAGACTGTTGAACCATTCATGGAAGAGACTGGTGAGATTTTGAGCAAGAGTGGTGTGTGGAGAGATGGAGTAATGCCCTCATAGGAGCACTACTTGCCTTTTCTCGTACACTGGCTGATGTGATCTATCTAGAAAACCAAGACCTGCTGAGACACCTGGTCTGGTGGGTACTGTAGCATGAGGTGGGGTTGGACTGCTCTCCTCTGTCCTGCATCTCTGCACCACTACAGCATCCTCTTGTGTCTCGTGTCTCACATCACAAATTCTCTGCTATCCCCACAATCTATTTCTGTTCTGCTTCACTCCAGCAGTTCATGAGGTGAGGTGCAAGTACCTTTGTACAAGGGGAAAGAAAAAAGAGAACGTGGTGTTTTCAGCTTTCTGCTGGAGCAGGGCACTGCCACTGTTGCGTGGCTCAAAGGAGATGGACAGGTGAAGGTCCACCAGGACTGGTTGATGTAGAACACAACATTAATATTGTGCATAATTTGAGATCGTAATTTCAGTATTGGCCATTGCAAGCAATTGTAAATGCTGGTGTATGTGATATGCCATTATCCTGGAATCCATATTTCACTTAGTTATCTTAGAGTGCAGTAGACCAAGCCAGAAGATGTTCCCACCAATGTCACTCTTACTGCTTAGAGCTTTGATTTATGTTTGAAAGCATGTTAAAGTGAGGTGACCATGCCAGTTATTGCCATGCCCGTTTGCCTGGCCCCACTGCTTGGAGGTGAAGTCCCATAGTGCCAGTGGGTGTCTGGGTTTGTCCTCAGTTGCTGCAGCTTTCTGTACAAATGCAGATTAAAGACTACAGTAGTTTGTTTAAATGCTTAAATGTTGAGTTGTAGAGGGCAGTGTTTAAGCAACAGATGCAGTCTTGTAAGAAACAGAGGTTTAACCTTAAGGAGAGGAAGGAACAGAATAAAGGACAAAAATTGCTTCAGTCTTTTAAAAATCAGTTTGCAAATAAGAGTCACAGTCCTTAGCCCAAATGCACATTAATTAACAGTTTGTAGTTGGCTGGGAGATGTCAGCTGGAGTGGCTGAGGATTAGGCACTTACCTTGATTTTTGGAAACAAGAAATGTTAAATACAGATGATATTTGAGTGGCAGTTTCAAAGGAGGAAGAGAAACGTGCTGTCTTAGTCTGCTTCTGTTTTCTAGGCTTATGCTATTTTGTTGTATTTACTGTGTAAGCAAGTTTCAGCTGAGCTGGTGGAATTGGTCAGAAGGGTTGAGACTTCGGCATGAAGTGAAAGCAAATTTCATATGTGTTTGGGGGTGGTTGTTTTTTTTGGTGTGGTTTTTTTGGGTTTTTTTTTTTGTTTTGTTTTGTTTTTTTTTTCAATATGGGTATTAGTTTGTGCTTGAGTATCCTTTTTTGTTTAATGATACCCCAGCTCTGGCACCAGTGACAGAAATCTCACAATTTTTTCATTGCAAAGCTTCTCATTAGAGACATATTACCTGTCTGCTGTAATGTGCATTTAAGTGGAATTTGTCTAAGTTAATAACTTCTGTCTTCCTCATCATTTTACAAATCTTTTCTTAAAGAGAAAGTCTCTTCCAGCAGTCTAAACATCAGGCGGTGACAGGAGCTAGATAGAAATCTCCCTGTCTGTTGTGCGTCTAGGTACTATGATATTCAGTTGTCAAACTTGTCTGTTTTTCTGGGGCAACTCTCCTGCCTTTAGAAGCTTTTGGGTAGGACACACAGTCCCAGACACTCAGCATGATATCCTGCACATTCTTCATGTGATTTCTGGGATGCCTCTCCAAATGGATGATCTGCTTTGGAATACCTGGAAGAAAAAAGTTTGGTGCTTCATTATATGTACATATCCTTAAGAGCACTTCTGAAAAAGGCGCTCATTCTTGGTGAGGCAATCCTTCTATCACACCTTGTCCTTGTTGGTGCAGTTATTATGTTTGCAGAAATGAGGGGGAAGGAAGAGAAAATATGTGTATCAATTTCAGGTTGGTTTCAAGTGTGAAGTTCAGATATGGTGAAATGCTACAGGATGTTCTCTCTCCACATATTTCTTTAACGAGCACTGAGATGTGTGCGAGGTGTGCATGTTGCAGATACCAATATTTGATACCCATTGAAGAAGTTGTTGTTTTCAGGAAAAACACATTTCAGGGGAGAGATGGAGAGGATGAAATGAAATACCATTTCTCCATGTTCTGTCTCTTCTTGAAGACGATATAGGTAAGGGCAGAGGAATGTTAGTAAGAGAAAAAAGATACCAGTATTTCTACTGTAAAATCAGCTGATTTAGTTTCCAAGTTTCCATGGTCCAGAACTTGACGAAAGTAATTGTACAAAGGTCTCCTAATTAAGGATTAAGGGAAAATGCTGAAAAGTTGTTAATTTAATCTTCAGGTCTATGCAGCAAGTTTTTTTGTTATTTTTGGTATTACTGCACAAAACGGCTTTTTTGAGGATTCATCTGCCCTTACTCTTCATCTGCCAGGTTTAATTGGAGCTGCCTTTATAGCAATTTAAGTATAAAATAACTGTTTCCAAGGGGACTCTAGTATTTGACTTGCAAGGTGATAAACAGAAGGTTATGAATTGCTGAGAAATAAAGTATGTTTTTCCTTCATGTAAAGTTTGTCAGTCATTTGGCTTATGACAGAATTATATACTCAAAGACATAAAGAAGATGGCAAGAGAACAGATTAGAAAAATAATGTCTTATGTATTTCAGATTCAGTTGATTTTATAATCTGTGTGTATATGTAAAAACTTAACTTCGCAGGCATTATTACGAATGCAGAAGTGCTAATGCTTCTACAACATCTCTGAAATTTGATTTCTGTGCATTAGTGGAGGAGTTTGCAACAGCAGAGGAACAAAATTCTGTTGGGTTTGTACCTGCACAACAAAAGGAGTTATGTGCAAGTCCCCACCTGCCATGGACCTGGGGGCTGCATGCTCTGGGCAGGAGGGTCTGCACTCTGCTTACACCCAGGAAGAGAAGCAATGAGGCCTGGCTAGAATACTTGCACACTCCTACCTAAAAATCTTGTTTGGCAGTAAAGTACTGCTACTTTGGAACAGGTTCCTGCTTTCTATGTGTTTCTGTTTGTAGTTTCTAAAACTGATGCCAGAATAGTACCTCCCACACCACACACATGCAGTCTGTATGTATGTACATGTGTGTGCTTTGCCTGTTTATTAACGGTAGGTACCTTCTAGAATAGAAGAATTACAGAGTTCTTGGTGTTTTTTTTTGTGGTGAATTCTTGTCTATTACTGATTTGAGTAGAGTCTCAATGAATTTACATAGCAGTGATGACTCCAAACGCATAAGCTATTGATGTGTGGTGCAACTACTAAAGCATGCATGAGCTGGAAGTCTTGGCAGAATCTGAAGAGTTATGTGGGGTATTCTTGCATAAAGAGTGTGATGCTTAATGTTAGGTGAAGCTGCTCCTTCTTAGCAGCTCATATCTGCTTTCCAGGTTTCGAATTCTACAGTTACAGTGGCTGTTTCTTCAGCAAAACATCAAAATGAACCGAGAAAAACCTGCTATTTTTTCATATAATGCAAATCTTCATTAAATAAAATGCCAGGGAGGTATAGATTTGCTTCAGTGGTGGGAACACAGGTCTACTATTCCCTTCAAAAGCGACTGAAAAGCCGTTTGTCTGACATGCTACTTCATATCCTGTCCTGTTTGTACCCTGAGTGTTTGTATCCAAAAGCAAGGAGCCAGTCCATATTTCCCTGTCTGGATTTGCCACCAGGCTGGGCCAGCATGGCTGTATGCTGCTCTGTGCTCTGCCAGTTGGCACAGGCAGCCCTGGCTGTGCTCCTTCAGAAATGCGCGTGGGGGTCGCAGCGTACCGAAAGCTGTTAGCCAGCTTCCCTTACTGATTATTTCCTGTTACCTGATTTTATGTAGTCAATAACTCTTATCCTTTTGGTCACACTGAAATTGGCGAGGGCTCTTTAATATATCTGAGTGAAAAGTTAGGAAGTTTAGTTTGAGGTGTTTCTTTGGTCCCTCAAACTGAGCAGGCTGACATGATGCTGAGGCAGAGGAATAGCTCACATAAACTGGCTGAGAGCAGGGACAGTAGCTTCCAACAGCAGAGGGATAACCAAGAAAAGAGATGTTTAAGTCCTAAATCACTCCAGTTTTTAGCAAAGTAAATGTGTCTTAAATGTGTCCAAACTATTTACCCTGACTTCTCCAAAAGCCAAGCATATTTAAAAACAGAACAAATTCTTAAAGACACATAAAAAGTGTGGATTATTTTTTTCTTTTAAGGAAAAAGTGAAACAAAAGTAATCTTGGGACTATGCATTTCACTGAAGTAAAAATGTGAAATCCAGTTTTATGAGGCTGTTACCAGTGGTAGGAAAGATAGTGTGGGGGACATCCTGTGATACTGGGGGGTGTTTCACATTTGGATGATGCTAATAATGTAAAATTACTGCCTAAGTCATCTTTTTTTTATAGGTAATTTGTTTCATTTCTGGTTCTAAATATGTCCTGAAAATACAGTGCTGTGGCAATCCAGAAGATGACAATATAAATTTGTGATGTGACTGTGAGGATACTAATATCCTCTGTCATTTGAAGCAAAATGACCTAACTTGTTTAAGAATTTTCTCCTCCTAATTGGGACAACATGTAATTCCCCCCCACATTTCTGGCTACTCACTTGGGTCAAAAGAATAAGTGTGCTTTGTCTGCCTGGATTCTTAAAAATATAAATCACTGGACCATTTTCAGTTGTACATTGAAATTCTCTTTCTGGGCTCTCCTTGGGGAAACCAGACACTGTCAGCTTTCCCTCCATGCCTGGCTCTGCTGTCTCTGTACACAGGAACACCATAGTAGCAAGGAAGTTTGCTGTGCAGTCAGATGAATTTTACCCTTGTTCATAAGTTACAATTTATCTCCAGAACCTTGCTGGCTTCATCTTTTTCTAAATTCTTGGCATTTAGCTGCCTCATTTTCTCTTGTCTTTGTCCTAGATAGTTTTCTTTTGCTAAGAAGTGGCTTCCTCACTCCACTTCCTTAGTAGTTCAGCTATGTCTTTCGCTCCTATAGACAGAATTTCCCACTAGCACTCTTGCCTCAGCCTGATATTCCCACACTTTATAAATATGCTTGCAGTGGTGCCACAAGCTGTCCCTTCTTATTTATGGATAGAATTGCAAATTTGGTCCAGATGGTGGTGTTTTTTAAAGTCTGCTTCTGAAATCTATTTGCAAGATATTATCTGCCTGAGCATATGCCTGATCATCTGGTTTTGGGAGATCTCCTTTCAGGATTCCTGGGTTATTTTTGCTGTATCAAAGTCGTGCTTCATTAAATGCCATGAGTCAGTGGAATGGGATCCTTTTGTTTGCCACAGCAGCAAAAGTAGTCTCTAAAATCTGCTTAAGACTTATGTGCTATTTTGTCAGAATTGTTTCTGAAAGGTTTAGTGCTCTTTGAGCTTAATGAGAAAAAAATACTATTTTATGATCTGTAGTTAATGATCCGAATAGCAGTAATTACTATCTTTATATCAAGAGACATTTGACAGTAGTTCTAGCTATACTAGGGGTTTGAGTTTCTCAGTGTCTGTGTGTTTGATGGTGCTTGTATTCCCTGGCTGGGTCCAAGATACCCACCTGCAGCTTGAGCACAGTCCTTCTTGGTTTCTCTTGGGGACTTAGTCTCATGCAATTTGTATTGCCTCTTTTTCTTTCCTCTCATTCTGTTGTCTCTTTATGTGCCTACATTCCTTTGTTCTTAAAACTGACAAAAATTCTTTGGCATTTAGGGTGCCTCATAATTTTTTCTTAAGCATGTAAATTGTTACTAAATGCCCTAAGGAGGGCTCTGATGATTTTAGTTTTATGAAGTTGTATCCCTGAAAAAAGAGCTCCACAGTTGTACAGCAGAGGTGTGTGATGGAGTATGGTGAAGTCTGTGCTTCAGTCAAATTGAGACTAGCTTGTGGAATCAGTGTATGAGCAGTGAAATACTCATACACTTCATGAGTGTAATTCAAAAGACAAAGAATTAAAATACGTCTGTCCCAACCCCCACTCCCACAGACAGCCTTCTAGTTTTAAAGGCAGATAATTTCTCATTGTTGATAGGCCTCTGCTTGGTATCCTTTGCCATGTAGTTAATTTGTTGGTCCATAATCAACAATTTTAACACACTCAGCTTTTGTTATTCTAGGTAGAAATCATGCTGTCAGATTAGCAAGGAGAAGCATGGGTGGCATTGTCATCTTCTGTGGAATGCCCAAACTATGCCTGTCCAAGGGACACAGCTCTGGTTTGTCCACACATTTAAGTCCATTAGTAGCTGGCTTTGAGGAGACTGAATAACTAGTGACTGTGGGTGGAAAAATGCAATGCAAATGGCTTTTGTCCTGAACTTTCAAATCACCAAGGTTGCAGTGTTAAAAAGTCTTGCAAACCAGAAGTATTTTATCATCACCTTCACAAATTCAGGGCCAATAGAACTTGGCAAAACTTGCTTTTGAGTGTTAGTGCCACGCTGCGCAGAACATGTAGGACAGTGACCCAAAGACTCTTTGAGGAAACCTGTAGCCACTGTTGACAGCTGCTAAACAGATACATGCTTTGGTGTGTAGGATTGTTGGGGCAATTTCGCTTCTCTGTTTCAGTGGATATAAACTTCAGCAGTGTGTTAGGTGCTTGGTAAAAGAGGCTGGAGCTCTCTGCTGCAGGATAATTGTTCTGTTGCTTTGCTTTGATATTGCAGCTTTTTAACAGTTGTTTCCATAACCTTCCAACCCAGAGCAATGCATGTATCTTTAGACAACTTCTTAGTAAGAGTAGCCTCTGGAAGATGTTGTGACACCAGCAACCACTAGTATTTGTGCACTACTACTTGTCTTACCAAGTCACCATCTCAGCAGTAACAAGGTGTTAAAAAGTCACTTTTTTGACAAGTAAATGATGTGAACTGATGAGCAGTTTTGAAGTTTGTTCCTTGGAGGAATATGCTGTTGTCCCTGCCCTCTGTGGCACTTCTGGAAATGTGAGGACTCATATGCATGTCACAAGCACTTGCAGTCCAGAGAGGTGAGTGTGTGCTTGCACAAGGAGCAAATGGACAAGCACACTGATCATCCTGCCTGCTGGTGCCATGCTGATGCTCATGTAGCTCTGCAAAGGCATGTCTCTACTGCATCAAGTTGTCTTCAGGTCAGCAGAGTGCTGAGGTGGTTATTTAGGATGTGGACTTGTCTTTCATATGTTGTACTGAGCACTGTACTGCTGAGCAAACTTTGACAAGGTTTGTTTTAAATCACATAGATTCCTGAAATCAGAGAGTGGGATTTAATGCCATGTTGATATTGCCTCAAACAGCAATATTCAAAACGTGAACCACTGTGTTGTGTCACAGAAGAGCACTCACTGTTGCACTAACCCTTGCTGAGAAGGCCTCCTCCCTTCTGCACTGCTTTTTAACTAATTGGAATAAAATGGAACAAAAAGATAGTTTTAATAATTTTTGTTCTTATTAGCAGGGAAGTATTTTCCGCACTTCTGTTTCCCACTGGTTTTAATCTTTGCATAAAATCATGGTATTGTAGATATCTAGGGAGTGTGGAAAGACACAAGAATGCAGAAAGGGGTGAAATTTTGCTTATCATATGGCAAATTAAATAATTAACTCTGTGGGTTTGTGTCTCAGGTTGCACTGGGCAGTAGTGGTTTTACTATGGCTCTTGGTTTTAGCACCAGATTTCACCCTTTTTGGCATGGTAATTGTCAAAAAACAGGCCAGCATGGACTGTAGGTCCTTTCAAGCTGACACCTGTTGCCTCTTTATTTCCTTTCTTTTTTTTTCTTTATTTTTTGCATACTACAGTGTTAATAAACTACTTTTGTCCAGTGAATGAGAGCAGGTGACATCAGTGCAGTCAGAATTCATGCTGTAATGGGGAACTCAAGTGCATTGTTTATCTGTGTTGCTGCTTCCTCCCAGTTAACTGATGCAGAAGTTATAGCTTCAGTGTACAGATTTTCTCTTCAAACTTGCTGTACAATACAGAGGAACTGCTACCTTTACAGAGGTTTTGTTTTTATCAGAGAGATGTGCTATCACACAAGCTATCTGCCCACGCGTTCAGCACAGGGGCAGCGGGGGCTGCTCTGTTCTGCAGACTGGGAATAGCTGCAGAAGCCTAGGAGCCGTTTTAAGGACAGGTGCCAGTGTTTGAGAGCTTTGCCTTCCCTTCCCTGCACACATCAACATCTCTGAGAAGTATCAGTTTGATTTAGAGAGAGACAGAAAAAGTACAGGATGGGAAAGGGAACAGGAAAGAGAAAAATTGCCGGGTTGGAGGGCGAAGGGGAGAAGTGGCCAAGGAAAAGGAAATAAAGACAGACAGAAAGACAGAGAAAGAACTGTTTCCCCATTTATGAGGAGAGGGAGCCTTCAAATCAGGATGACTGAATTCAGCTGTTCAGGCCACTTTATACCCATGAACTTGCAATTAAATGCGGAAGTGGCGAACAAAAGACGAGCTAAAAGAAGATATTGTTGAATAGTCGGCATTGGAGGATGTAGAGGGAAACTCAGAAAATGGACAGAGCCCAAGTCATGAATAAGCACTCAGTTTCCTGGGATTCTGCTGTGGGTGGGAGGAGTGCTGGAGGTGCTGGAGGCCTCTGTCATTCAGACGCACTGCAGTGGCAGAGACCCTTTGTGCTTCTCCCCTGGTTGCTGCTACAAAGAGAGGTTTTATTCAATTTCATGGTGCTGAGTCGACAGGCCTCTTTCTACTAAGAAAAGGGCTTATTCCCCAGGCCAAGCTCTCAGAGAGGCTCTGTGAACCTTGATTGTTGTTTGGCTTGGAAGTATATTGTCTGCTGCTTGAATTTTTTTTTTGATCTTTTGCCTAGATAACCTCAACTGTTTCCTGTTTTGCTTTGGAAAATTACACATGCCTGATCAGTTTTTCCTGGTTTATTTCATAGTATGGAGACATCCAAAGGAAGTCAGGACTGTTACCTCATGGGCTGGCCAGATGGTTCTGAAGATTTTTGGTGGTGGTGTTTTTTTTTTTTTTTTTTTGGGAGGGGGATGTAAGACAGTAAAAGCTTGCCTACTCTCCTAATGGCAGTTGACACACATTTCTAGCAACCTGTGCTGGTGAGAGGTAATCCCCACTTATTCCTGTGAGTCCATGTGCTTCTTGTTTCTGGTCAGAAGGTAAACTAGTATAATCAAAACATTATCTAGAGCTTTGGGGATTCTTTCATCTGGAAGGTGATGGGTGGGGGTGTGAGGTTCTTGGGAACCAGGAGCCAACGGTGATTTAACAGTTTAGGATAAAGCTGTCACATTTATTCCCTTGCCATATATCTTTTGAGTAATGGAGTGGAAATAGATTTTCTTAATGTTTATTAAGACCTTAGTGGAGCACAAAGGATGCTATGTTGAATTTAATAATATGAGATCTACAAAAATTGATACCTTTCAGAACTGAATGGGTGTTCTTGTGCCATAATCTGCCAAACTCACTAGAGGAGATTTAACTTCAATAAGGAGTCAACAGAAAAGCAACACGTTCTTTAGGATCAAGCCTCATCTCATGAGTCTGTGGCAAGCATCTGAAATGCTCGTGTATTAAAGATGGTTCTGTAAACTAGTTTCTTGGGGGTTTTATTACACTGAGGACTGAAGCAATGCTCAGATTATAGCACATGATTTAAACTGAAGCATGTGTATTATTAATAGGGACTACAGAGTGTCTTAGTCCACAGAGAGTAAAAGTAGGTCATTCTGAGTCCTTTGTAGCATTTCAACTCCAATACCAGTTTGCCTCAGCACATGAAATCAGGCTGATGGAAGCCTTTGAATGGGGTGGTTATTTTGATAGCCTCTCTGACTGATACTGTCATAACATTCTGCTAGTTTCTTTTATCTTCTTTCCAAAGTTGCATCTTGTTTGATGGTTTTGAAGGTTATTTTGTTTCTTTCACATGTACAGGGTTGGATTTGAGATGCTGACCCACACTGATGCTGCTGCGGAAGGGACAACAAGCAGATTTTTCTGTTAACATTTGGCAGAGCAGAGATACAGAACACTGATGCAAAGCTTGTAGTTCCTTTTGTTGCCACAGTGCTGTGTGGATTAGGCAGTGTTGTAAGGGAGATATTTGGCTGTCTCATGCCAGTTGTCTGCAAATTGTCTCTACAATGCAAATGTGGTTGTTGCATTTATGACTTCTCACAGTCAAGCATGCTGGCACCAGATACTGTGCTGCACTCCCCACTGTCAGACAGATTTGTACAGGCATATAGTGGGACCATCTTCGTGTGGATTTGGGGTTCTGTGCCTAACACACCTT
Source organism: Passer montanus (assembly GCF_014805655.1). Classification (NCBI taxonomy): domain Eukaryota; kingdom Metazoa; phylum Chordata; class Aves; order Passeriformes; family Passeridae; genus Passer; species Passer montanus. The sequence continues at coordinate 271,678 of NW_024368930.1, read as the reverse complement.
GCTATCCACATAATACACTCCTTCACACTGCAAGGTATGGCCAGACACGACTGTGAAACCCACTGAAAATTTCACCTTTTGCTGATAGCAATATAAGCAACTCCTTTGATCACAAACTATGACATGATTGGAAGTCTGGGAGTGACATGCAGCTTTAAGTATGTTATCACAGTTTCTTGGATTGGAGGAACCCCCTAAAAGTTTTATGGAACTTTCCAAGTTTGCAGAAAAACTGGATTAGCAATCATGGAACAGGATCTGTCTTAAATACATGCTATCATTATATGCCTACTGCTTGTGGTCAACACTGTCAGTCTTGGATGGAGTGTGAAGTAAAACATCTCCCCAAACTGATACTGCTTATGTCTCCCAAAGTCTTGTTTGTGGTTAGGGAAAGCTTTGTTGTGAGTTTTACTTGCAGTAGTTCATCTCTCCCGTCATTTCCAGTTTTCAGTACTTCTGGCTAATTTGGTAATTTGACCTTTGTGCAAAGATTCCTGTCTAAGGAAAGGAGTGCCTGTTTGTAATTTTTATTTTCTTCATCTCTGCTTAGTTCACAGTTTTTCCCATATGCTAGAACACAATGTTGATTAAATTTATTTTGCATTGTCATCTACATTATTTAATCAAAACCTCTAGGGCTGCGTTTTGCTTTGCTAGCATGAGCGTTCTGTCTCATGAGGCCGTTCGGGCTGCTGCATGAGTGGTCTTTGCTGCCTATCCCAAATTCCTGGAAGGACCATTGCCCCGCGGCAGGCCTGTGTTTGCCTGTTTCTGAAAACACGCAGCTTCCAGTGGCATTTATAGACCTGTCTGTGACCAGCTGGCCAGCCATAACCTGTGATTCCTTACTTGAGCAGACATGGGTGGAAATGGACAGCAGACTCATGGGAGGACAGGATGAACAAGGGGAGAAAGACAAGACTTTAGGTTCAAGTGGGAATTGAAGTCAGGTAGAGGAAATAAACCTTTCTATTCTTAGCAAGATTGATTGTATATTAGCAGCTGAAATTGACATCTGTCAAAGATCTCGTGTTGCAGTCCTGCACTCACAGCTATAATGATGCACTCTAAAGGAGTTACACATTAGAAAAACTATCTGTCCCTAGCTTCAGATGAAGTCTTGCCTCAGTGTGAACAGATGCCCCTTCCCACACTTAATCAGGTTTCACTGTAATTTCAAAATAAGGAGACAAAAATTATTTTCTTGGTTTGGATAATATTTCTTTTTTTCTCTGTAATAAGGACTCAATGTAAAAAGGTAGTATCACAGTAACAACTTACACTGTGTTTTAGCAGGACTCTTGAGTAATGTAATACAGATTACAAAGAGATGCAGCAGCTACAGTGCCCTTGGTAGTAGGACCAGCATTTTAAAAATACATGTGTACATAGGGAAGTAAGAAAAGAGGGCAAGGAAAACTGAGTCATATCAGCCAACATCTTGGTAGGGGCTGGGACAAACTCTGAGCTGAGTTGCGTCAAGGGATGTAATGGAGATTGTCGTCTGCTTTAAACTGGTTGACCTGTTTCTTGGATTCAGTGAAGACAGGTGGTGTTGATCCATGTTTTTCAAGAAGGAATAATTTCTCTCAAAGGCTGAAGCACAGGCTTAGTATGCAAGGAGAGATCCAGCACTGCAAGTTAGTGTGGCTAAGAATGAGGGGCGGCATTACAGAGGAAATGCTGTCTGTCTGTGCAGCACTGAGTACGGGACACAACTGCCTCCTAGCTCAGTGCATCTGAGAGGGAAGGAGTTACGTGATGGGCTTCGTGTGCAGCTCACGTGCAGTTGAGTGGAGCTCAGTAATTCAGCTTGTGGTGCATGTTATGGCTGCTGTGCTCTTTGTACTTCATGGCTGCTGTGAGTCCTGCATTTTCTCCTGAAGTTTTCATCCTTTTGTATATCTATAACGGACCAGCCTCACTGAGGTGGTAGGGCGTGGGAGTAAATTATTCAAATTGAAACACCTTAAACTGCTTCTATCTAGAAAGGAGACCCCCTTCAGTGATTCCTCTGACTAGCAGTTCTTTTATTATGGGTACAAGTTCAGGCTATGATGAGATAGATACATACACCTTTCCCTCTGCCTGAAGACTGCAGAGCTGCTGTGGGTTGACTGGGCAGTCTTGACAGCTCAAGTGTAAATGTAGTGAATCTTATGTTCCCCTTTTGATGGATTTAATTTTCTGAAGTGCAAATCCCTCTTTTCTGTTAACACTTGAATCCTATTAAAAAAAAAAAGGCAAATATTTCATTAAGTTTGTCACCAGAATTTTCTCTAAGGATGAAGTAACCAAGGGCAGTAGAGTGGGTTATAAAAGTCAGGAAAAACTATTTATTTACTTTTTAATGTCTGGTATAGGTTTTGGAGTTGCCTGGGTTTAGGTTGGGAAACCTGTGAGCAGAAGGTGTTTTGGGAATTTTGTTTCAGTCCTAAGTGAGCTGTCAGGTATTCTTTGTTCTTGTGGCACATGCATTTTTTAACAGTCTGAATCTTTCTTGACTGAAAGTGTGTCACTTTGAGTGTGTGTTGTTCTGATTGCCTCAGAATGCTTGTGCAAGCTGGGGTACAGCAATGGGCTCACTGAGCTGCCGTTGGCCAGAGCTCTCTTGGCAATCACTGTTCTCATCTGTTGTGGTACATTATTCAGAAGCAGTCGAGTGGAGATAATTTTATAGAAGTTCGCAGGAAGAAAACGAGGGCAACTCTCCAGGAGATGGTTCTGCCTGGTAGTACATTCTCCCTGATGAGACCACTGCAGAGCGGCGCTACGCGGAGATTGCGTTTCCTTCTCACGAGTTACTTGTTGTGGACACCAATCAAAGAGAGCTCAGGAATAATGCAGAGGTGTTTTTGAATCCTCCTATATTCCTTGCATCTTAAAGCCCTTTTGTAGTTGTTCAGTGCAGCATTTAAACCACTATCTGCAAGACAATGACAGATAATAAAAATACTTAGCAAGACCCCAGAGTTTGGAAGTGAAACACTGCTGCTCATAGGATTTAACTATCTAAAGTCTCAAGTAGTAGCCGTGATTACAACCTGCGATCACCAGGATGTTTTGGCACTGATTGTCAGGGCAGCTGTAGGAAATCTGAAGGTGATATGTACGTTATATCCTGGTCTAAAGACATCCCAGATGGGTTGTGTCTCTTTATGTTGTTTTATTTCAGTATTTTTAATGTATTGTCTTTACTAATATGTATGTAATATATGAGGTACCACAGTCTCAACAGCAACTATTTTAGTGGGGGAAAAGGATAATTTTTTCTTAGTAGTCTTCCTGAAGAAGCTTTGTCAGCTATTGAATTAAACATTATTTCATCCTTAGTTCTTTCTATGAATGGAATATGGCATCTGAGTTCAGTCAGGGATCAAAAGTTCCTGTCTAACAGCCATGAATACTGGGGGGACTGTTTAGTTAAATAGACTGGCTCTGACCTTTACTGACAGTGCCAGGTGTGCTGCTTTCTCTTGTAGTCACTTGGGCTTCCTATTCAGTCACTTTCTGCATGCAAGACAGTGTGACTGCTAAATATTTACTGTAGTGAAAACATTGGCCTGTGCAAATAGACCTAACCTGGATCATTGTAATTTTATTATGTATTCCCTATTCCCCTATATTTTAAAGTGTTACTGTTTGCAGCTGAATGTTATTTCACTGGGTCTAATGAAGTCTAACAAACTGGATGCTGCCCACACTAATTCTGGGAGCTTTCTTACACTTTCCTTATTCCTTTTTTGTGTGTTCATGTATCTCATTAGAATAATTTCTGCATCAATTGTGTTTCTAGGGGTGAATCAGAAAAGGTGTTTCGCATTCTAAATCGTGTTGTGGCCCACAGGCTGTTTTGTGGATAGCTTTGATTTCCTGGGTGTTGCTGTTTAGCGCTTGTTTTGATTGCTGTATGTTGTTAGAGATTACTAAAACATGTTCTTTTCAACCTGGTAGCCAGGAGAGAGACAGACAAAGGCAGGCCTTTCTCATCTGTGATCTTTAGCAGAGAGCTGTGAGTTACTGGAAAAGGGATTTGGTCTTGTGGTTACTGCAACAGAAGAAGAGCCTGGACTCGATGTGTTCTGCCGTTCCTGAAGAGAATTGCTCTGTAGTGTGGAACACTTTTCTGTGCAGAAAAAAATATTTAAATATTTTTTTTACCTATTGGGGCTTCATCAATTCTGGATAAAAGCTAATTTTGGTGCTCCTTTTCTGTATTCCTTCAATTGGATCAGATGGGGTTCCCCAGAAGACTGCAAATAATTCCTTTAGAAGGAGCTAGATGTGGCAGTTTTGAGGCAAAATTTGGCCCAATGTGTGTAACCAAATGGGCTGTGTTACAGTATTGACTTTGAGTATTTCACTGTGCAGAGTAGATGCTTGCCATTGGCAGGAGCAGTGAAACTGCCCTGAGGTATTAGGGGAAAGCAGCAAGAGAGAAAGGTGAACCAGTAAGGATTGGGCTGGCAAAACTCTTGCTTTTTCATACACAGCATTAGGAATAGTGGAAGTGACAGAAAAGAAGTAGGCTGAAGGAGATACACACAGAGCTGTAGATTTGCTCATGGCCTACCTATTTTTGCCTTTTCTTCTGAACTAGCCTTTCTTAGTGTGCAAGCCAAGAAATGTGGCCATCCAAAACACCAGGTTTTTGGTTCACATGCAGCGTAGCCAGTATTTCCTAAGAAGTGATGCATTCTTGCATGCTACTCCTTGGCTTTGGAAGGGAAATCCTATGCTTCCAGACACAGAAAAAAGATAACCTACCTGTCCATCAGGTTGAATATGTCTAACTTAGAGCATCAAAAAGTTTTTGCAGGCAGTCCCCTCAGGTGCTGCCCCAGCTACTGGCCAGCTGGGAGGCTTTGTTGTTGCTACAAGAGATTTAGAATTGTTTTCCTTTCCTTCCTGGTTTGTGACTAATTACTGCAGAAATCTCAGTCCTCTCATCCTGAATGGTTAAAAATTATTTCTTGAGAGCTACTTTGTGTCTCTCTGGTTGGGGGAGTCTGTCTTTGATTTCCTACAGTAGTATCACAGTTCAAATGAAAAACAGACCTTAAATCCAGGGCCCCACACCTATCAGGTAAGTGTTATGATCCCCCACAGAGCTCTGTGTTTGAAATTACTCACAGGTTGGTGAAACTCTGCATGCAGGGAAGCAGCTGTCTCTGAATTAGTGTCTAGCAGTCTAGATCTCTGTGTCACCTCGGCTGATAGATCCAAATGTCCTTGTAGATACACATCACTTCATTGGCATTGCAGATTTCCTGCTGAGGCTTCTCCATCACTTCACAGGGGGTGGAGTAGGTTGTGCTGTGTTGGGAGCAGTACTGCCCATCACAGCTCCCAGCCTGGCCTCCTTTGGGGTTGCCCCACAGGTGTCACAGTGCCTTGGCTGAGGCTGAGGCTGTGGCTGGGTGTGGCTGGCACTCTGCAGACAGAAGGAGTCCCTGTTCCAGAAGGAGTAGGGAGATTGAAGTGAGGCAAATGATGCTACAAAATATCCCTGAAGGTTTGCTGTACTTGGATAGTGCCAATGAAATCATCTGATGACTGGTACAAAGCCGCTTATGTTGGCTACCAGAACATGGCAGTCATTGACAAAAGATGACACTTTTCAGGTATGATGTCCATCAGTTTTATGTGAAAATCTCAGAATTACTTTGGAATTAATTTTTGGAATTAATTTTTGGAATTAATTTTTTATTCCTGACTAAATGAAGGGAAGTCATATTTTTTAAAGGATGAATTCAGGATATGCAGTTCTGTTGATGATAGCAACTGTGTAAATGTTTTTCATGAGATGTTAGAAAAGGGGAGGATTTACCTGCAGAATTTACTCTGAGCAGCATCTCCTTTGTACCATCAGACAATTGCATGTGGAGTTCTCACTATTTATTTCTAAGCAACGTCTGGTCCATTTATTTGGGTGATGTATTCCACTATCACCTTTGAAGAGATAGAAACGTTTCTACTCCCAAGGCTGAAGGCAGCTGATATCTCACTCCCAGCAAGTGTCGCTGGTGCAGCTGTTCAGGAGACAGCAGATCATGTAACCCAGCTCAGTGACAGCAAAGTCCTGCAGAGTGTTCCGTATTAGAAAGGAAAACCACTCGAGATCTGTTCAAGAAGCGTTACCTGAGCTTGAGTCATTTGATGTCCACCAGGTATCACTGATGTCACTGAAAAAATGTGTACTTGGGATATTGGAAAATTAGATACATTTCTGAAGCTGATTGGAGCAACTGAAAGTTTTCTATTTTGGAAACTGCTGGCATAAACCCTTTTTCCTCTGTTAATATTTGTTTCTCTGTTAGTACAGTTTTGAGTATTAAAGAATTACATTTACAGCTCATCATTAAAACTGACTTTCAATAGTTTTGTTATCGTGGAAACAAGGTTTACATCTTGAAAATACTCTTCATTTCTGAAGTGCATAATGAATACTTACATATATTGAGCAATCTTATTGTCAAGTGAAGGCCCTTTCAGAGTAAAAAACTATGTAATGGAAAAGTTTGTACTAGTTTCACACTTATTAAAAATGTATCTTCCTGTGAAACAAGTGTCCTGAAAATGTTTTTAATTATGAAAACATTCTATAGCATTTACTGAGAGATGAGAGACTATATGTGCTTTCATGCAGATCCTCTGCAAAACATTGTGTCCTCCTATCCTTGTTAACTTCATTATGCAGTCCTCATCTCTTCCCCAGAGACTTCTCCATTGTCAAGGGCAGCTGCATTTGCTTATTACAAGAACCTTGGTCATTAGTCAGATCAAAACAAACCAAAGTTCTTAATCCCATATTATAACTATAAATCAATCCAAATTTCTTTTTAAGTGCAGTTACAATATTTAACTTTGGATGCATTTACCCTAAGGGCTGCTGAGTATATATATTTACTTGGTTTTCCCCAAAAATTTTCTTCTCTAGTAGGCAGAAGAGTAAGTAGGATTTTGTGCCTAAGTCAAGTCTTATTTATTTTCAAGATGAACGGATAAAACTGAGAATCCTGCATCTGTGGAAATCTGTTTCTCTCTGAGCTGCTCTCAGACCTATTCCAGTGCATTGCTGAGAGGCTATCTGAGTATCTTACATGCAGAGGTGGTTGAAATTCATATTGATCCTTTTATATGATAACTTCAGATATTTCAGAAAAATTAGGGACTAATTTGCTACCTCCAGTTATGAGAGGAGTGGATTCTAACATGAAGGACTAACCAGCATTCCTTTTGCTCATTGTGGAAATGGATTATGAGTCAAGGCTGTCCAGGAATTACAGCTCTTAAGGCTTTTGCGATGTGATTTGGTATCTGTTCAGTCCATAATGGTTTTTTTTTAAAAATCATAGTATTTATGTTTTGCAGAGTCAGTTACTGCTACAGATAACTGATACACAGAACTAATGTGCTGTGTAGTAACTAGGGCAGAAGAGTGTGGGAAGCAAGCCCTGGGCAGGGTCCAGGACAGTGCCCTTCTGTGCTGAGAGGAAAGCCTGAAGCCTCTCCCTGCTGTACGGCCACTCTTGGGTCAAAGGGGCTTTGCTTCTTGCCCACTGGAAGGAAGTAGCTGACAGTGTTACCCCTCCTCCCCTGTTGGTACAATATCCTGACAGTGCAATGAAATTTTTTGTGTACAGGCAAATCTAAAACCTCCAGGGAAGGACACCCCTCTCGAAACTGGATTCAACTTTCCAGGCTTGTTTCCAAGATTCAATTGCTGAGTGCTTTGGGAAGAACATGGAGCTGACATTTTTCTGGGAGATATTAATGGAAAGGAGGGAATGAGAGGTAGATGGTTTCCTTAGGAACACAAAGACTTTAATCATGCCTGTTCTGCATTCTTGTATTGTTTGCCTGTAACATTTTATCTTGATTTCAATATTCTTTTGCATTCACTGTGCTGCAATAAGTAAGCGATTTGTGAGCATTTGACTAATGCTCTGTCGTCTGACCTACATTACCGTTAAAAATCCCTGGACTGTTTTGCATGTCTTGATTTGATTATCACAATGGTTCTTAACTCTTGATTTTTCTAGAGACAGCTGTGCTGATCAGTTGCTCATCTTATTTATAACAAAATTTAAATAGCATGCACACTTCTTCTTTTAAGTGCTCCAGCACTGGTTATTTTGCTTGCATTTGATAGTCAGATTTCCTGTGGCTTCTTTTGTGGATACTGAAGTTATAAGAGCATTTTTGTTGGTAAGACTTCAGAATTGGAGCAAAATACAAGCTGTCAAGGAAGGTCTGCTGTGTGCAGAAATACTGCTAGGAATATTGTTTGTGATGCGAGACTTAGCCTCAGTGACTGTTTCGTTGTACTTAGTGCAATGTAAAATTGATGTTTCTGCATCAGTGACAGCTTATATTGCCGTGTGGCATTTTGGTAACTGAGCCTATTTTTCTTTGTGAGGGAGGCTTTCAGCTTCTCGTATTTCGTCTTAGTGGGTGATACTGAAGAGAGCATCTTTAGTTAATACGACAATTTGGGAGGCTCTTGGGTGTCCTGGAGTTAGCCTGATCATGCCATCGTGGCTCTAGCTTGCAGAAGGGAGGGTTGCTGAACTATCAGGCACACTGATGAAACCTTGCCTTTTGTACATTCCAGTTCTAGACAGATGTCAAGTGCTGATCAGGCATGTCTGAAATGTTAGGGTTTTTTTGTTAGTTAAATGCCCCAAGTCCTGAGAATGCTGGAGATTAATGAATGAGTGTTTAATGAACTTAATGAATCCTCAGACTTTAGAAATGAAACATCCTTTTTTCACCATCTGAGTATGTGATCCTTAATGAATAACAGAGGAGCCTTGGAGTGTCATTTGTAAGGGGTGCTACCTGAGAGCAAGGGCTGGGATCCTTGCGTTGCTATGTAACATCAGTGTCACACTCTGAGCAGTAAAATCACATATCCTATTGAAAATGCCCTTCCAGATTTCAACCCACAAACAGAAATTTAGTGGGGCCTTTTAGAATTGGAGCTTCTAGACAGCCATTAGAGTCAGCATAGGCAAATCGCCGTGAAACCTTGAGCAGAAGCTTGACTCAAAGGAACTCTTGTGTTGGGAGGAAAGGGTTAAAACCAGAAGATTTGGCAAGGAGGAAATAGTTTTGCTAAAAGTGACCTTACAGCTGAGAATGCTAAGTATCAGTGTGGGGAAACTCCATTTATTATGCCTAGTGTTGTTCATCATCTGCCTGCTTTGAGAAGAGAATTCCTGTGCAGAGATAACACACTCTCAGGGACATGCTTGAGCCTCCTGCTGGGAGAGACAGATCATAAAAACACAGCCTTGTGATAAACTCTGCATGTGCGAAGTCCTTTATAGTGGGGTGGGCAGGGCATCCCTCCCCCTGCCACTGTCCGCTGGGATGAGCTGAGCAGAGTGGAGTCTGTCTCCTTGTGTCTCTGCCCTGGGATGAGCTGAGCCTAACAGCATTGTTAGCAATGTCATGAAATAAATCTACTCCTTGCATTTTCGGCAGTTTGTGGTTTGCTGGTCACCTTGGTTACCTGTATGTACTTTCTTGGACACTTGGGAGAGGGAAAGTGTAGTGTGGGCTAGAGGAGCTGAAGATGTATACATTTGTGTACTTTTGAATATAAAAAATTAAGCCTTGTAAAAGCCACAGATCATTTCTATAAAATCAAAATCCTTTTTAACCAGCTGTAAGGTGCATTGGGGGTCTGACATGCAAGTTGTGTCCCACAGGGTCTTACTGACATACTAAATGTCTTTCTGAGAAAGAGGTAGGTGGTGAGTGCTTAGCATGAAATTTGGAGATCCAAATGCAAAGGCACCAAGACTGAGAGGAACAGATCCTAAACCTAAGTTCATGTCTTGGAGTAATGTGAACCAAAAGACACAGATCAGTCAAGCACATCTGTTGTCTTTAGAGAGACCTCCATGAGCTGGCACCATGCAGCCAGGGCGGGTTGTGCTCCTTGTCCTTGTGAGGCCTGAGAAAAAACTGTCCCATTAGGAGCAAAAACACCTTCTGATATACAAGCATTTACTTTGCTTTTGCCACTAACTAGAACAAAACATCCTATAACACATGATATAGACCTAAAAGCAAGGATGTTATAACTGGGTTTATCAAAGAGTGAAAAAAGAAGCAATGGAGTGCAGAAATCTTGGCAAGGTATGCCAGAATGTTCCTGGGCAGTGCTTGTGTTGTTACCGTCATTTATTTTGTCAGAGACAGTATTTAATTCTGTTAGGTCAAAATTAATCAGTTATTTCAGATACAGAATTTAGGCATATTCTAAATTTTAAGCAAGGAACCTCTGCAGTCACTCCCCCGAGCTGCAGGCTCATTAGCACTCCAGTGCTGTCTTATGCCAGGGCACCATGTGAAAACTTGTAAGGAAAATTTTGCCTTCTGTTCACACACCTCACTTCTTCACAGGTCTGCCTGTCTCCTTCCCCCATATTCTCTATTGTTCCCTCTGCTGTTTCTGAAAAAAGCTAAAGGAAAGAAGTTTGTATTCTGGGAAGGAAGTTGTCACTCATGCTGGACCTCCTTTTACCCAACACTTTTGGATAATTGTGAAATGTGTATGTAGATACCATGAAACTACTCTGATGGGAACAGTGGGCTTCAGTATCTACAGCATGGCTTTGTTCATGACCAGTTGTACTAGGATTTCTTTTTACTTTGTTTCCCAATTTCTGATCAAAGTTTCTTTCATAATTACCTGAAAAGACTTAGTTTTTGCCTATATTAATATGACTGGTGTTCTGTTTGTTTTACAGACGTGTTTGAATATTCTGGTGTTTTGCAGAGTTTGCTTGAACCATGCCGTCTCTCCCTTACAAATTAGTGGTGATTTATTAAGCTTTTGTAGGAAAGATAACAAATCCAAAGAGCACTCAAAGCAGATTTTCCTGAAAAAACCCTGTGGTTATTTTGTTTCTTCAGAGTTCAGACATGAAAAATTAAATACTTCTAAAATAAAAAACGTCAACATCATCTATGATGGAAGAAAGGCATTTCCTAGAAATTACTTTATTTGGGTAATAAAGCCTAATATTATTTGTTATAATAATAATGTTATATTTAATCAAAAACAGTGGATTTTGAAGGGAATGCTAGGATAATGGGATGGTTTTGTAAGTAATTACCACCATAATTAATCACATAGATTCTGAACAGTCATTGCTATTAGCTTCCTGCCTCCTCCTTCCAGCAGCACTATAATGCATAGGAGGACCTTGGATCCAGTGCCATGGCGTGGTTCACTCTTGTAAGAGTGCTGCCCTAAAGATGGAGTTTGATTTGTGACAGTTCTGTAATTAAAGCATTGCTGGCAGCCCCAGGGCAAGGGATAAGGTAAAGATGAGGTACCAGCCTGCCTTTCCAGTCAGTAATTGACAAGGCATTGGGAGTGATGGGATAAAAGCCATGTAAATTAGCAGTATGATAATGAGCCAGAAATCCCATCAGGAGCAAGGGACCTGTCACTTTTAAGGCTCAGGTTAGAACTTACTAACTGTAGAATTATGCCCATGCAATCAGCATGTGCATTTGAAACAGGTGCTTTGTTGTATGGTGCCAGTGATAGAAGAGCAACCAGCCAAGAGCCAATAACAGTGAGCAGGGAGTAATTTGTGTGGTCTGTTTCAAACCAAATGGTCATGCATAGCTTTGCTGTGGTATTCAAAAAATAAAGAGGTTCAGCACAGGTTCTCTACTTAGCAAACAGTAATCAAATGCTTTGCTTTTACTGTTTTCTACTCCATTTGCCAGAAGTAATAAAACAAGGAGTAGCATAGGGACTTGTGGATAATTGCATCTTGCCTTATGTTGCTTTTTAGAACAGTAAGTGAAGCCAACAGATGTTTGGATTGCTACCTGGAGAGAGCCAGGAGTCACTGAAAAGGGCTTTGAGCAGACAGCAGACCTTTACTACTGAGGGATCTTGTAGTGCCCCGAATACCATCCTGCTAGGGGAGAAATAAAAGTCAAAACAAAACTCCAGCCATCTTGCCAGAATATATATAAAGGGATTGTAATGCTTATAGGTTCCACTCAAATCTGGAGGCACTAATGACAAACTACGTTCCATTGAAAATATAGTAAGCATCAGAATCAAATCATGCACAGCCACCTAGCTATAGTGATGATGTGCTCTCAGCTGTGAGGTGCTTTCAGTAGAGCATTGCCCTGAAGAAGATTTTAGGTTTTTTGGAGGTGAATTAAAGAATAAGTAAAATTAATATAAATACCTCTTGTGACATCCTGTGCTTATTACTTCCTGCTGTGGTTTCTCGATGTTTCTCGTGGGTGTTTTGTATTACCTGCTTTCCGTCCCAAGTGGCTGACAGCAAGAGCAAGGCCCTTTGCTTTGGCACGGCTGTTTTTGTGTTGTCAGGGATGTTGGTGTCAGAGCTTTGTGTTGGCTTTTCAAAGTTCAGTTAAGTGGCCTGGAGATTTTTTTTTTTCTTGTTTAGCTTCTCTTCTGCTTCCTGCTATAAGACTAGCAGAGAGTATTCTAAGCTTTCCTCTCCAGAAAACCACAGGACAGCTTTCAGCGTCAGTAGATTGAAAAAAGGAAGGTGGGCTCTTCCCAGTTCGGAGGAGTGATTCCCAGAGTACATAGGGCAAGACACTGCTTAGGCTGTTAGCAAAGAAGAAAGGATTGCAGTTCCAGTTTTCCTCCTGTTTTTGCTTTGTCCACCATCTGTAGTGCATTTAAACTCAGTTCCTTAATTTGGTACGTGGCTCAAATAAAAAGGGTTTTGATAAAGGATCCGGTATTGATATGGAAGTTGATGGAGCATCCAGAATTTCCTGGTACCTTTACTGTGCAAAGACTGAAATAGTTCACTAGAACAGATGTTGCCTCTATGAGCTTCTAAACACTTATTCTTACAAAACTTTTAGATCTATTGCATTTTCTATGGGAATGACCAACACTTATTTAAAAATATGTCTGATGTCTAAATTCAACTTTTTGTGTGTGTTTTGCCTTTTAAGTTGGCTAACGCAGTTGTGCTTAGGTATGCAAATTGGGTGTGTTTTTTCTCTGAACAGTCAGCTATTTAGGCAGAGTAGCTGTGAAAAGGGATCCACAAATGGAGCCTATTTATAATCCAGGACTTCACACTTTATTTTGTACAAGTAAAATTGGTTACTGTTTTAACACAAAACTGAGTTGAAACAGACATTTATTTAATTGGCAGAACTTTAAATTCCAGCTTTGTGTAGGGAATTCCAAACATCTGCATAGATGCACCACAAGGCACTGGTAGTCTGAGAGTGTTTCTTTTATTACATTCTGTGGTGTTTTTCCACTCTAAATATTTTATTACAAATAAAAGCCCTGCTCTGTGTGAGCACTCAGTAACTGGCAATCAGCTGAGTTCACAGATGCAATTGGTACTCTCTTGCAAAGGCTAAATTCAATCCAGTGTGTAAATGGGGTAGATGAGGTTTAAACCAGCTATTTGCTTTGGCCCAGCATGCACCTGAGCTTTGGCAGCATATTTTCAGATTTGTTCTTTAGACTGATAGAGATGGATCCTTGGGGGAAGTAGTGCCAGCAGTGTCTGAGGTGACTGGTGATGGATTTGGGTTGGGAGTTGCTGCACTGGCAGATAGGATGAATGACAGGGGACTTGGCTCTAAGGGAACTCCTGTGTGAATTTCTTTGCTAGATTGTAGGTGCTACTAATCAGTCTCTAATGAAAAGGAAGCTGAATGGAAAGTATTGCAGAAGAGAAGATGGCAGCCTGAATAAAATGTACTAAACACACCAGCCAGTGCACTGGCATGCAGGCAGTGTGCTTGATGCCCTTTCTTCCGCAGGGACAATTCCTGTGGCTGGATGGAGTGGTGAACAAAGGCATACGTAATCCTAAGAGCAGCTCTGCAGACATGAGATACCTACATTGAAAATAGTTCTGTTTCCAGAGGACTACCCTGGTGATAGGTCCCTAAGCTGCTCTAATAATTATTTTTTGTAATGCAGTGGAGAAAGCTGTGGCGGTGCTGAGAAGAGGGCAGATTGCAGAAAGAGATTGAAGATTGGAGAGATGTGCTTCATGTTTCCTAGCAATGTAATGCAGTTGGCCTCAGATGAAGGAAGGTCAAATTTTTTCTGGTTTTCATTTAAAAATGTCATGATACTTCAAAAAAACTGTTTTGATCACAAAGCCCTTCTAAAATTAAAATTTTATTAATTCCTTTTAAGGTTTTCCATCTATTTGCACCTCTATAAAGAAAGAGCAAGTGTATATACCGAAGCTACATTTTTAGCTTTGCTCTAGACTATGCATGGATTAGAAACACAGCTACCAACACCACCCTCCTGTCACAAGCCAGAACACCAGACCTGGCACCAGCAGCACCAGCACGGCCTCACAGACCCTGCAGGCCAGTCTGAGGCCATGGGAAGGCTGGGGAAGGCAATCTGCCTGCTGGAGCCCTTCAGTTCAGGCGCTGCAGCAAGCTTCACTAGCTCAACTTCCCCTTTATGTTTAACATATAATGGTCTCATTCTTCACTCTGTTTCACAGGAAGCTGGAGTTTAAGACTGTGTGTGATATGATTGTGTTCTGCAAGAACGTGTGTGCAGAGAAGGAATGCCACCATGAGAGAGAGGTTTTCTTCAGTCTGTCGCAAGAAAACAAATGTATTTGAAGGGGAACCATGAAACCCAGCTCTGGCTGGTTTGAGGCAGTGGAATGGGTGGTGTTTTTAGACTCATCTAGCTCTTAGACCAGTCAAAATGGCATATTTTCCATTTCATTTCAGGAAATGTGATCGGTTGCCATTGAGTATTGGGTGCAGTGAAGAGTTTAGGTCTGTGTGCACACCCCAAATGGGTGTGGTTTTGAGTAGCCTAAATGTTCCAGGTATGTAAAGCTGGGCAGAAACCCTGACCCAGTAAGCTGAGTAAGCTTTCTGAGGATGTTTCTAAGGTGCTCTGTGGTCAGAGGTTGGCCTTTAGGTCTGTAGTGCTGTTTCTGAAAGAGAAGGAAAAAAACCCAAGGGCCATGAATGACATTGCTTTCACGGAGGTATCTGTTTTTGTTAAAATGTTGGTATTATATTTCATAATTAATTAAGGATTTTCTCCTGCCTGTTTTTTCCCAAACAGTCTGTGCTTTCCACTGTGTTGCAGTATAGGCAATCTGGTGGGGAAACTGAGCCATTCCCATGAGCACCAAGGTGGTGCACACTTCAAAACAGTGCAGACTGGTTAGGAAAACCACTCAGATCAGCTGCTGGACCTTCAGCCAAACCATCTCTTCCTGCTCTGGGGTAGTAATAAAAGTGTACTTGTGAAGTTCATTTGTCTAATTCTTTTTTTAAACCAACATGCGAAAGATGCTCTATGGTTTTTCCCCCCCTCTTTTCTTTTCTGTGTGTAAATAATTGCAAATACATCAAGGCAGATTTTGCATGTGCAGCTGTGCGTGCAACCCGTCTGTGTGTGCAAGGGCAGTCACCGGCTGAGGACGAAGCATGTGCTAAGAAATTGGCAACTCAAAAGCTCAGTTCCTTTCTTTCCTGTGGTAGGAAGTGTAAGTGCACACGCAGTTTTCCTCTGTGTTGTCTATTTAATGCTTAGCGTATTAAGTGTATTTCCATCACTGGGAAGAGAAAGAGTAGAAGAGGAAGAGAATAGTCTTTCTGATAGCAAAGTTCTTCAGCTTAGATTGTTATCTTGAAATACTATTTGAAGAAATTCTAATTTTTGCTGCAGTTTCGTTCATCATCTTGATTGTACTTTTTTTGGATACCACTTGATGTTTCTAGTCTCTCTGCTGCTTCTACATCCCTCCTGAAAAAAGAGTAGCTATGTAGAGCCTGAAACCTGATTAAACATCCCCTGGTGCTGATAGGATCTTAGTAGCTGGAGCCTCTAACGTAGAACTGGTTGCAATCTGCAGGCATCTCTTCACTATGAACACAGCGAATGTGAGTAATTTGAGTTGAATCCTGAAAAATGCATGTGTTGTTTACTGGGCCTTTACTTCTGAAACAAACTTCTGTTAAAGTGCCATAAAGACTGAGTAAAGACAGGCTTGTCCGGATTTATTTCTCTACATAAAAGAGGAATGAAGTAAACCACACTGTTCAACCAAACTTTGTCCTGAAAGCATTTTGAAGAGTGCCGTGGTACAATAAGATGATTAAAATAATCTCATTATTGTAGAACAGGGAAAATGACATGAAGAGGCCAGTGAAAAGGAGAATATTCCAAAGGCTTGAGAGAATTATTCATGTAGCTTTCTTAAATTTTTTTTGAAAATCCAAACAAATACATTTTCTATGGATACTTGAATGGGCTGGAATCTTCCAGGGATAGATATTCACAAAAACGGCATGCTTAAGCAAAGAAGAGGAGGGGTTTGGGGAGTTTTTAAAGTCTACAGTAATGAGATTATTCTAAGTGTTATTGTACAGGAGGGAGAGCATGAAGAGGAGTCAAGAGAAGTTAGGGTATGGGAGATATGCAGAAATTAATAGCAATGAGTCCTGAAGGATTTCAGAGTTGTGACATATAGCTTTTGGGCCCCTGAGGTAAATTGGGATCTTCTGACCCGTCTGAGAATGCAAATATTAGTGACTGGGGGGAACTAGCAGAGGTCAGGGTAATGATGGAGAAGAGACAATGGCCCTTCTGCAGCACCAGCCTGTCTTTCACTTCACAAAAGGTTTTTGTAATTTAAATGAAAACTGCTCCTCCTTAAGAAAGGGATCTCTCTCTGGAGTGAGAAACACTGCAGTATCTCTCTATGACTTCCCTTCAGTTCCACCTCCCTCCATCAGTCAAAGCATGAATTTGGTTTGACTGGCTTTTTTGTTGCAGAATTCCAGTGTAAACAGCAGTAGGCTGCAAGCGCAGATAATAGTCCGGGATCTTTTTAGAGCTTTATTTGTAAAAGACTTTTTCTGGGAAATGCTGCTAGATCAGCTCACCTGTGATTAGTCCCAGAATACCACCGTGCTATGAATGTTCATGCCTGTGAATTTTGCATGTGTCAACTTGCAGTGCCCCCATGTCCCTAAGTGTCCATGAGTGACTGAGACAGTCCTGATTCACTTCTAGAGACGATTCAGTAGCACTCAAGACCCTGGAATTTGTATTTGCCAATGCAGTGAGAGGGGTACAGCAGAGGACTGTGGTCTGAGCTAAATTTGTCACCCAGGCTCACTCTTGACAGAAAGGGAAAACCTTTCTAGATTATAATTCAGTCTCTTCTGAAACATCCTCCTAAAGCAGTAACTCACCCTCTAAGTGCCTGGCCCATTGCTCTGTTGGAGTGGGAACCTGGATCACTAACTCAGGGAAGGCTTCAGCTTTCAGGTGGTGCGAGATGAGGTGAATCCTCACTTAAGCCCCAGAGATTTCTTGATAGAGGCCTTTTTGTGCTGGACCTGTGTCAAGAAATTCAAAGTGAGAAGAAAGCAGTTGAAATGTCTGAGTCCTTAAAGCTCAGCTGAAAGTCCCAGTGCTGTGGCATGCCAGTATTTTGTGATTGATTTGGTGTTATAGGCAGTGTAACAACAACAAAACAGATGTAGGATAAATCAGCCAAGTGTGGTCATAACTGCAGGAATCTTAAAATTCAGGATTGGCTAAGGACAAATCAGAGTTTTGGAATTATCTCAGGCATGTACTTCATAATAACAGTAGCTGTTTCTTTTATCTAGTATTTAAAGAAATAATCAAGTTTATTTATTCAAACATTTTATTCATACATGCACTTATTAATTAATTTTAAATGGCAGAATTTCTGAATGCTCCTTTATATTTAATTCAGTATTTATCAGCATTCACCATATGTCAGATTAAGAAGTGGGGAAGAAGTTTCAAATTGCCATGATCAATGCTTAGTAAATGTTTATTGAATTGCCAGTGTGAGTGGTGGTTTTGTAATATGGGTACATGTATTTATTGATTATGTATCTATACAATTAAAAAAATACCCATCAAAAGTATGCTTCAGGTCAAAGGATCTCTCCCTTGTGACATATCTGAATTTTGCAGCTGAAGCTGCATATATTTTCTGAGGGTCTTTCCAGTTTCACCTGAAATGGAATCTGCTTATTTTGCAAATGTCCGTGCAGTCTGCTGTGCGAAGAGATGGTGCCTCCTGTAACTCCTGTGCTTTTGTGTGTGTGAAATGATTGCACAGCTTCTACAGCTCAGACTGCCTGAGCTGTTTGCAGAGAGTGTTTGATGCTCCGTGATGTGTGTGACTTTTTCCTTTTCTTTTTTTTTTCTTTTTTTTTTTTGCTTTTTTTTTTTTTGCTTTTTATTAATCACCTTGGTTAGCTAATAATTTAGTTCCTCTTTAGGGGATAGATAAAAAAAAGTACCAATAAGCTTTGAGGCTTTAAAGTCAGTTTTATACACAGGAAGCCTGAAATCAGGGCAATAAAAGATATTTCTGGTGCTATTTCCTCTTACTAAACACCTCTGTCTATCAGGCAAGTCCCTGTTCAGGTATTTGCTGATGAATTAATTTGCCTGTAGAGCTCAGCTACAGCTACAGTGTTTTTTCAGAGTTGCTCTCTCTCACAGCTGTGGCTCTATTGTTTAGGAGAATTTTAGTATAATGCACTCATCTGATGCTTAAGTTCTTCCTTCTTCTCCAGACATTGATAATATAAAATGTGTTTTTATAGAAATACTAATATAGCAGCCAGTAATACTGGATTGCCAGTAAGAGGTATAGTAACAGGCTCTTTAAAAGTAGTACTGTTGCTTCAGTATTGCTCCATTTTACATGTGTAATGCTAGTAATATCAAAGGAGTTGCTTCTGATTTCCAATATTCTAACTTAATTTCACAACACAAAAACCTGAGTCAGGCCCAGTATTCTACATTGTACACTGGCATTTGCCCAGGACAGGAAGAGATATTGGAAAACCAGTCATCTGTGTTTGCTCAAGAACTACTTCATCTGTCTTTAAAATCCAGCTGTCTCTAGGATGGACATCAGTAGATGTTGGTTAACAGTGCTCAGCACTGCAGGCCGTGGCAGGAGCAGCAGAACTGAAGCAGGTTCACCCCAGCTGAGGTGTCTGGGCTCCAAGCTGGGTGGTGACCCAAGCCTGTGAGCCATACAACACCCTTGAAGGGAAATGCTGAAAGATTTGAATAGCCCTGTGCAGTCATTGTTATGTTGCTTTTATTATTTATTACATTGTCTTCCAGACTTCAGGTCAACTCATGTGAGAACTGCATTTAACATGTGGGATGGGGATGCAGAATATTTGTTTCCTATCATTTGTGTAGAGCTTTAGCTTATGAACTGCATATCTGATACAAAGCAAAAGAACATGATCAAAATGACAAGGTTCAAAGCTAACAATTGAGTAATATGAGCAAGGATACATCTGCTCTTAAAACTTGAACTTCAGCAAACACTCAATTTGTCAGACTATTTCAGTAAAGCTGAAAGGTTCTCACAGTTGCTTTGAGCTGCTTTGCTAAAGAAATAGGGTTTTTTGGTATGGGGGCAAATACTTCTAACAGCTGAATTTAGTGGCAACTAATTCAAGTGATGAAAAAACCAGAAATTAAAACTACGCTTGCAAGTTCTGTAGTTGCAAGGTGAAGATGCTAGTGGTGGTTAAATGTTGGTATTTATTGTTCATGTCACCTCTTAATTTGTCACTGTGAACACATTTTCTTTGAAACAAGATGTCTGCACTTGCAAGAAGCTTTAAACAATTGATGACACAAGTGTAAAGCAATTTATTAATATTAACTCTGAAAATTCCAGGCTCATTTAGATCCCTGGACCCTTGTTCTGAATCAGTCCTGATCACTGATGAGTTTAATGAAATTGTCTTAAGTGCAATGTGACATTCCAGTCAGCTGTTCAGGAAACAGGTTTTACAGGATTGTGCTTTAAGTTGTTGCTTCTCCAGCAGCCCGGTTGCCTCACCGCTGTCTGTTTCTGTTCTCCTTTTCGTTTCCCTCAGGGGCAGGCACACTTTGCCTGCCTTGCTGTTTAGTAAGAAGTCTCTTGCTATTTCTGAATGTTTGAGGAAGTATCTGCCTTAAACATGAATTCTGAGAAGGGGCATGAGCAAACTGTCACTGCCTCATCCCTAGTGTGTGTGTTACTTGTGTAACTTCTGCTACATAGAAGATGGAAAATACTGATTTTCCCTGGTTAAGGCTGCAAGCTGAGTTCAGCAAGGCCCATATGAAAAGCATTTAAGAGTTATCCCAGTTGCTTCATGTGTTTCATATGTGCCACTCTTTCATGTGACAACAATGAACAATTAGCAGATTCTTTCCTTAAAATATACTCTGTGCTTTTGCGGTTTAGAGGTGCTGCAAAGACACTCAAAACAATAGGATTTCATTGAAACAGTGGATTATGAGGACTGTGAATAGAAGAACAAAACATTTTCATACAAAAGGGGCCATTAAAAATACTTATTTAATGAAATGAACTTTTATACTTAAATTTCATTCTAGATTTGTAGTATGTTTCTGTTAGTCCGTATTGGAAGGAACTTGTCCAACATGATGTGAAGCAGAAAGGAAACATTTCATTCTGCCCATTCTAATTTGTCATAGATTTGCTTGAATCCTGCAAAGCTTTATACTGTAAGACAAAGTATAAATCATGCTTATGTATGACATGAGGAGCATCAGCTGTGGCCTGCTGAGTTTGGGAAGAGCAGACCTCTGGGACAACAAGCTACAGTGCACAAATAAACATTATGTTACCACAGCAGAATTTTAAACCAAAACAAGTCTTCTCTGGACTGTTTTCCTAATCCTGAGCACATTAAAATGGAAGACGGGGCCTGTACTATCTTTGTCAGGAGAATGAAAATTGACCAGCCTGGTTTCCCACTTTTCCCCTGCCTTGTGCCATGACCTGTTCTTGTTCTGGATCCATGGGCTCTTCCAGTGCTTCTCTCTTCCTCTGCTGCCCAAGCAAACAGCTTGGGTTGCTCAGCCGTGGCCCAGTGTGAGCACAGTGGAGCACTCAGAGTGGCAGGGGAGCAATGCAGCGTGGGGGAATGAGGAGGAAAGATGTTGTGCTGCCATCTTCTTATCTCTGCTTTTTGTGAAGTCGTTATCCTTCTAAGTCCTGACCAGGGTACAACAAGAAGATAGAAGGAGGCAGCGCCTACTTTTGATGCCTGTTCGTCACTTTCAGCTCTTCAACAGCCTCAGGGGTCTGCAGTTGGTTGTTGTTTCAGTAATGCCTGATCGTTTCAGAGAAGAGGAAACGAACAGCGTGCCACAGTAGAGATTTCTGCTCTTGATTGCAATGGAGGGGTGATTGTGATCGTCTTGCAGTGTCCTGGGAATTATTTCAGAGTTCCTAGGTCATACTTCCAAGATTTCCTAAGGAAGCTGACCCCCATTCTTCCACATCTCCTTGGAGGCTAGTTGCTGCAGAGATTGAAGGTGTTGCACATGAAAGGGATTATACTGTGGGGTCCCTGAAAGCTCCTTGAAAAATGCCAAGGACAGGACCCCTTGAATTTGTATATGAGTTGTGTAGAGTGTGAAGTAGTTGGAGCAGCCAGAGAGAATTTGTAACTTAAGGTGGCCAGACAAGCTTTTACCTTTTCAACTACTTCCTTTCTATAACATTTTGGAATGTAAATAAGATATAGGCATGGCAAGTTTTTTAATATTCATCCACCACCACGTTCTCTCTTTTGGCATTACTTTTGTGATGTTCTGTTCCAAATAACTCTGATATTCCACTAAATCAATAGGTCTCATGAAAGATCATAGCACTCCCTCTCCACAAAAGAGTTGCACACTACTTGTGTAATAGATCTTGGAATCTGTGCCACCAGAGGGCTAGTGCTGGTACAGATGAGAGTAGACCCTAATAAAACAAGTAGCACAAAAAAATCACTGCAGAAGTTTGGGAAATGCTGACCTGAATGTCAGAATAACATCTCTGGGAAAAGGGTTGCTTTTTCCAAGCAGGAAGTGGTTTGGAAGAAAGTGGTGTTGCCATGTGAACGGGACATGCAGCATTATCTCCGTGAGCTGCCGTTTAATAGCTTGTGGTTTTCATACTTTTTATTTGAATGACTGTGTTGCAAAAGAATCTTCTTGCACCTCAGTAGGTATTGAAAAATGGGGAACAAACTTGTTCTGCATCTACTAAGTTTTGTTAATTTGAGGGGAATTGCATTTTGGAAAATAGACTATTAAATTTGTAAGACCAAAATCTTTTGTAACTGTCTTGTTTTATTATTAGTGGATAGACTGCTGTCCATGCACATGGAGGCAAATCAGAGGCTGTAGGAGATTGGAACGACTATCTATAGAGTAGACTGTCTGTTTCTCTTCTTGGTTTTTCATCCTTCTTCCTCTCTCTGCTTCTATGGCTTTTTTATTTTTTATTTGATTTTCCTCCCTTCTTTTCTGCCTTTCTTGTGCTCACATCGTGTGGTCTTTTCAGACAGGCATCACAAAAAAGCTGTTTTTTAGATTAACCGTCTCCACTCTTTTACTGGCACAGAGTTGTGCAGAGCTGATGGAAGGAGAAACTTAACCTAAGTGAAAAGTTCTAGTATTGCTTCGTCTTTTTTTAACAACTGAAATAAAGTGAACAGGACAGTATATCACAGGTGCTGTCTGATGATTTCCATTTCCCTTCTCTGCATACTGAGACTGTTGAACTTGTCCCTAGCCCCAGCTCATGGCTCTGATGTGCCTCAGCTCCAGCAGTGTGACTGTCCCTTCCTTGTTACTGCAGTCCCTTGCTGACACACATCTCTGCGGGGTAAGCACGCTGCCCCGGGGGCGGACCAGCTGCATCCTGGAAACCTTCAGAGGAGCCAATGAACCCTGCTGTAGTCACTGCTAGTAACAGATAATTAAAGCTAAAAGCTTCAACAAAGGGAAGACTGTTATTGTCAGGCAAAGCCCAACAGCTTGTAGGAAATGTCTTTGGTAGTGCCTGCATGCAGCCTGGATATCTGTGGTGGGGAGTTTGTAAATGTTTACATTCTTTCAGTCCTAAAGGTCATCAGCTATACTGTGTTGATGGGAACCTAGAGGAAATAAAAGAGTGAAATCAAACTATTATCAAACAATTTGAACATAAATCTTCTTTTATCTCTGCAGGCATTTCTTCACCGGATCCGACAGAATGCAGTGGACAAAGCTGAGAAGTACATAACAGAGGAGAATGTTAAGGTATTTCTTCTGTCTTCCTTGCTATGAATATCAAATATCAAACATCAAATATTGATGCTTATTATTAAGCTGATTGCCTAAGGAAAGGAGCTCGTGTTGACAGTTTATCTGTCAATCTGTTTGCCCATTCTTATAGCTGTCATCTTCCAGTAATTTTTCATCTCACCGGCTAAATTTAGTAAAATTTGACAACAGTGTAGTGTTGTCAGAAATACTAACTTTTGGCAAGATTTGTGAAATGCTGAGAAGAGTACTGAGGGGCCATTTCAATGTCTTTGAGAGGAAAGACAGGGAATCTCCAGCCCTTGTCTGTTTTGTTTGACAATATTCAGTTAGCCAATTTGCATCTGCTGTTTTCTACTAATAGAAATTTGATAGGGCTTATGAGAAGGAGGCAAGAATTTTCCTTTGTGTTCTTGTGGAAAGGAATTTGGGTTTTTGTGGGAGGTCTATATATTGTGAGACCCTTGCATGAGGAGGTTTCTGAATGAATTTTGCACTGGTAATAGTTAAGGGACATAGAGAACTGTGAGGTACAGGCTTCTCTAGTGCCTGTGGTCACAGGGGTTCGTGTTGTTCATTAATGTCATAAATACACAAAACACTTTCTTGTAGTTATTTGGCTATAAAACTCACCTTGTACCCATATGCGCATGAAATCAAACCCCTCTTCATGCCCAAACGCAAGTGAAACCCACTGGTGAGTGGGACAGAGCGCAGTTTGTTTGCCACAGGATGGTGCTTTACTGCGCCCCTTTGGAGCTCCTGAATCAGCAGCCGCAGGAGCTGTGTCACACCTGCAGTGCTGCAGCTGGCGCATTTCCCCTGGCTGGCTCCTCCGTTTCCTGTGCCAGGCTTCCTGCGTGTTCCAGGTGAGCAGGGTTCCAGCCCCTCCTTGGCTGTCAGTTCTTCAGGCCAGCAAGGTGTGGTATTGACTGGCTGGCATCAGAAGGGGCTGGGAACAAGACTGCTGGCAGCTTGGTGGAGCTCAGCCTCTTGATGTCTTCAAATCTGGAAATCCCCACTCTCCAAAAACTCACTGTCTAGCAACTGGAGTAAGTTCAGGGGTGGCTGAAGAAAAAGTAGACAAGTGATTAGTGACAGTAGATTTTGTGTACATAGAAGTGTGCAGAAACTAAGCTTTGCATGAAAATAAATTTACACAACTATTTGTTGATGTTGGTGAAAATTATTATTCTATCATTATTCATGTCATCAAAATGAATGACTCCCACATAATCAGATGCAGTGCCTACAAATCCTGTACAGCAGAATTTGTACTTGAAGTTTCCCCATACTCCTCTGGGGAAGTACCACTTTATTTTTGTGTCATTCTTGAAATGTCAGAGGGGGATCTTTTTGAGGCCACTGTGAAACCTCATTTATTGCTGTTATTACAATACCCAGCTTTCCATAAGAGAACTTCCTTCCCTTCAGTAATAAAAGGCTTATGCCTGTTTCTGGTGAAACAGAATTACAAGGCACAGTTTTCATATGTCCATAGTTTCCAGAGTTAATATTGTCTCCTCCTTCCACCCCCCATCTCCTGCTCTACCAAATAATTTGTCTTCCCTGCAGTTGAAAGATACTTGGTTTTTATTTCCCACTCCTTTCTCCTACCTAGCTAGTAAAGCCAGGAAAAGCAAGGTGGTGTTGGGACTTCTGATAATCTGCCTGCTGATATAATGTGTCTTGAGTCACCAGAGAGCTGTGATATGGCTGACAGTAGAAAAGACTATAAAAGTGATTTGGCAGCTTATGAAAGGAGAAGCCCGTCTTTACTCTCTTCACGTGCAGAAATGCCTAGAGGAAAATACAGGGCATTCAGGCAATCACTCACCTCTGAGCAAAAGGAAAAAGTGGTTTTTAAGATAAGTTGGGTTATTGTCTCCAGTATTATTTTGCAGATTTCTCCTACAGCTGGTGCTAAGCACCAGAGATTTCAGTAATCTTTAGCCACTGTAGCCCTCTCCAGAAAGGCCACATTGAGTCCTGTGCCAGGCCCAGATTTTACAAGTGCGCCAGTGACTAACAGCTGCAGCAACATCATAAAAAATTGGTTTGAATTTATTCACTGCCTCATGTGCGAATAACTCTCCTGACGTGTTACTCTATATGCTATGCTCCCAGCATCACTGCTGTCGCTTCACTGATAGAGCAGTTTGAGGGCAGTACAACTTGAGGGTGTGCACAAGGCTGGTAACTGGATTTGGTACAGGAGCATGTACAGTCAAGGTCTGTCTGCTGCCTTGATTTTCAAGTGACTCTTACCTGCAAATTCTGCTGCAAGCAGAGCTTTACTGATCACCTCAGAATTCATTGGCTTGCACAGGTACTCCTTGGATCACAAACCACCCCTGAAGACTGCTTCTGATGGATAAAATCGTCCCTGACAGATGTTTTCTTCTTGCTTGTTAATCCACTTCTGGCACAGAATGTGAAAGTTTGCTTGACTGCACTGCAGGTCTTCTTTTTGCAAGTGATGTAGTTAAAGCAAAGTGATAGAAACATTGTCTGCAACACATATGTCACTGCAGACTTCAGGATTTACTCTGCCCATTTAGCCTTCCCTCCACTGGCTGCCAGTACTGATGGCTTGTCACCTCACGTCAGGACTTCTGCCCCTCTCTAGGTAGTATTCCATCTCCTACACGTGGATTCACACTTTCTTCTCATATTTTGTATGAAAATGACCAAGATTTATAATGTGTTTATATGTGTTTATAGCATCTTTCACCCTGGCAGTTTACCCTTTAGCACACGTATATTCTAATCACAGGGATCATTTAACTGTCACCATTACCTTTTAATACAAGGTTGAATGAGGGGCCTCTTCCCCTCTACTTGTGCCTTTTGATGTCACTGAGGTCAGTGAAAGGGAACGCTAAATGCTGCTCTTGAGGTGTGTGAGAAATGTACACTATTCTGTACTCTGGGCAGTGTAAGGCTGGATTCCATATGGCAAATTTTGTCTCCTATTTACAGGTACATCCTTGTGTGTGATACCTTCAAGTCCCTTTCTTCCAGAAAGGGATTTCTAATGCATGGGAAGGAAAGGCAAACTACTCCCTGCTTCTGTCTCCTGCAAAATGAGTTTGGCCTTGTCGTTCCATTTACCTGGCTGTTCTCATAGGAAATATTCTCAAGACTTAAAAGAGGTTGCTTTCATTTATCATGCTCAGGGGTCTGCAAAGATAACCTTAATTTACAGCAGGTACTTCAGTAGCGGTAAATGTTTTTATAGGGGGCTAGGAAAGGGGCAAATACAGTGTAATTCATTCTTTACAAGTCCCTGTCTGAGCTCTGGATTCTATCATGGTAAGTCTAAAGCTCCACAGTATTTTTGGCATTACTACTTAGCAAAAACCATTGACATATATTAAAAATGAGCAATGTTCTTCTCCTTATATTTCAGATCTTATTTTCTAACATTGAAGACATTCTCGGTGTTCACAAGGAGTTCCTGGCTGCTCTGGAATTTTGTTTGCAACCAGAACCCCAGTCTCAGCATGAACTGGGAAATGTTTTCTTAAAATTTGTAAGTACAATGACTTAATGCTATCTGAAAATACAGTTTCCTGTCATAAGCTCTCCGGCCCCTTAGCAAGCCCTAATCTCTAAGGCTTGTAGCAATACTATGACAATGTGTGTCTTGTATGAAAATTGTAGGTAGGGTGGGAAAAAACTTGTGAATGAAGTTAGAACAATGGACTTCACATCAAACTGAGCTAAACAACTATATATTTTTAGAAACTCTTCCCTTTCGTGTTGAATTTTTTCTTTTTTTTTCTCACCCATCTCATCACATTTTATTGCTGAGAATTGGTCTGCTTTTGTTCCAAAAGTTTCAAAAAAGCAGCACAATTTCAAGTGCCTCAGAAACAGTACTCTTGCAGGTGCTTGCCTGTGTTGCAGGCAGGGGTGTGTGATGGTCATGCTCCCTGCCCAAGCAGCCCTTGCAGCAGTCTGGGTGTCCGTGCAGCCTTGCAGCAGCCTGGGCTCGCAGGTTGCAGCAGCTGTGCTCGCTGTTTCACTCTGGGAAACCGTTGGGAACATTTCTTTGGTCTTTTGTTTTGGGCAGGGTTCAGTTGTTGCAATATGCTCAGAAGTGCTGGAACTCCCTCAGTGCTGCTTTTTCATTATCATCAAATCACAGTGAGTCCTGTGGGGAGCTTACAGTGAGGAAGCGACACAAGGCCCCTGAATCTTGAATGTAGTGGTGTATCCACTGTTGTGATCACCTGGCAGGGTCATTCCTGGTCCTGATTATGAGTCCAGTACTTGACAGCAGCTGGATGTTAGCAGAGGTGCTTTTCTTTAGAAACTTAGTGTTAAAAATACTTTAAAAATCAAGCTTGAGAATTCTTGAAGCATTGTTTTATCCAGACACTGCATTTTTCTAGTGGACCATGTTTTCTCTAAATTTCTGTGTATCATATATCCTTGTAGCAATCCCCAGAATCACCATGTGGAGTTCCATCAGACTGCAGGGCTTGGGTCCTCTTCATGAGATTTGTGTATCCTTAATGTCCTCTAGTCTGCATAGGCCTGGCTTTTCCTGGTCTGTCTTGGCCTAGAAGAGCCTTACTTGGCAACGATCCACCAGCTTTCAGAAACAGAACACTGCTTTTATAGAATCATGGAATCATCAAGGTTGGAAAAGACCTTTGGGGCCAACGTCAACCCAGCACCACCACCATGTTCACTATTAAACCATGTGCTCAAGTGCCACACTGACACCTTTTTTGAATACATAAAGGGATGGTAGTTGTTATGGGCCCAATATTGTCCCAAGGACCTCTAGTTCAGAAGGATTCAAGTCTTGAGTGACACCTAAAGCGAGCAAGCAGATTTTGCAAGAATTCCAAAAGAGAAATCAATGCACATTGTCTTTTTGAAATATTTTAAGAGGTTATGAAATGTGCGTGATCTAATATTCAGGTCTGAAAAATTGTTTCCTTCAGAAGACAGACATTGTCTGCCTACTGTACTCCATTTGGCTGGGTGATCAGAAATTCATTGTCTGATGGTAGGTGCTAGAGTTTATTCTGGAGCTGTGGTTCACTGTGACTGTGACAGATGGTACAGAACATCCTTGAATATTCACTCCAAATCCAGTGTACAGCCTTAAACAAAAACAGCATGTGGGACGTGTCTCTAATGGGCACATGCACTGACCATGGAGTGACCACACCTTGTGAGCACAGGCTCGCTTTTGCAGGGCAGGAAAGGGTGTGACTGTGTGGAGCAGAAGGGCAGAGAATTGTCTGATCCTTTGTTTCTGATATTGCCATATTGCTAGAGGCTTGGGGATGTAATAGCTAGAGTCTTGTTCTAGGGAAATATGTGTTATTCTCATTTTTTGGAGCTATATTGCATGAGTGATCAGTTTTACTGTCTAAGTCATTGGGGATGTTGTTTCATTGAGAATTATGTCTTCTTTTTAGGTTTTTGATGTTGACAAGGTTGGTTTCAGCCTGCTTTGAAACAAGAAAATGCCATGCCTTGTTAAAAATATGTTCAAATAAAATGTTGCAGTTTTTCAAAGTCTTATTTGCTTTTTTCTAGTCAAAACTGTTTTCAAATTTGCATTAATTTGTGGGCCGTACTAATGGATCCAAAATAACATATTTGGAGAATAAACTAATTGTTAAAGACTTATTTTAACCAAACTGGGAACAGTACAGTCTTACTTCTGTCACCAAAACACAAGGTCTAGCTGTGTATCCAGCAGATTTGCTGAGTAAGAAAGTGCCATTTTTATCTGGTCACATCTCTGACCATAATTGCACTTTACCTAGAGCAACTGCAGGTTTAGAATTCCTGGGCTAACATCTGTAATTATGTAACTGATAATTTCCTCACCAGGCTATGGGAGAGCCTACGACTGAGTATCACCCAGAGAGGAAATGAAACACTTCAGACATGGAGTAATTTTAAGCATAGTTCTCATATTTGTGGGTCGACAGCATGGGGTACAGCTGGGAAAGACTTGAGAAAAGCACTCTGGTGTGTGTATAATTATTGTACTGTCTTGAGCTTCGGCAAAAGGATTTTGTCATCATCTAAATATAGCCTCGCAAACTCCAGGCACTCAAAGCTGGAGTCAGAAATGTGAGCAGTGACATTTTGGGTGCACTGATGTAACGGATGATTCTGTGTTAATGGCTGCTGGTTTTAGTGTCAAACATGGTGCTTGTGTGCATCCAGGGAGTTGAGAAGTGAGTGGAGATGTTGGAAAAACATCTATGTCTGTTTTACTCTGTAACTCTCCTGGTTTTATGGTTCACAACAATCCTGTTACCTTTTCTTCTGTTGTGCTGTGGACCAAGGCCTGCCTTTTCCTGCATCTGATGGTCAGAAACTTTTGTTTCTTTGCAGCTTCCCAGTATTGCACCCCAGTAGCAACATGAACAGCTGCCGATGAAGGGTAAAAGTCCTGAACATCTGCATTCCAGCTTTTTGCACCATACCCTTTGTGGCTGTTGTTTTATTTGCTCTGTACCATTGTTCTTGTGTTTGGACATACATCTATTGATTTTCAGTTCTTGCTTTTGAAGTACCAAGAAAGGAAAAATTAATTAAATCAAGCCCAGAAGCATTTTACGGAACTCTGAACAAGTTTATCTACCATTGAATATCTGACCAGAATGTCAAATTCTCCTAAACTAACATAAATGCAATTTCTTTTCCTTGTGACAATAGCAAAGGGAATACAGTGACTGCAGCTGGGACATGTAGTCCCATGGTTTCCTGCTAGTAAACTCCTTCAGCTGGCAGTAGTTTTTTTGCTGGGATCACTGCAAGCAGTCTTAAAAGTAGCTAAATGCTGAAAGTACCGTCTGCTGACACAGTAAGCTTTAAGAGTGCCAGGACTCCAATCAAAACTCAAAAAAACCCCAAACTTCCAAATTCTGGGGAGATTAAAAGGTTCAGATAGAATGTTTTCAGACCAGAATCCTGCTGTGAATGCAACAGCAAACTCTGCAAGGCTTGGTGCTCTGAGATGGTCTCTCTGGAAAGCCTCACTCATTACTCTGCAGAGTGCCGCACTAATGCATTGAAATTATTTTTTATATGCAAACTAGCTTGTCTTGGTGCCTCCACATTATGATGCATTATGGCATAGAAGCTAACCTGAATCAGGAAATAAAGTGCTATCACAAAAAGCCCTCAAAAATGATGGGGTTTTTTTGGCTTCTGAATCATTCATTTTGCCTAAAGCCTAATACAATCTCATGACCCTCCTTTTATTCTGGTGAATGGAATATTGGAAGCTCTGAATATAGCTTCTGAAAGTTCAGCCCTTCCTACCAGCTTTGAGAGGATCAACTCACCCCTTGCCTTATCTGCTTGGGCATGGAAATGGTTGTTCCTGCTACTTTTGTGAATCACTCCAGTGTTTCCAGATATCTAGTGTTTGCAATGGGTTCAGCGTCTCTGATCATTTTAGATAGAAGGCGTTGCGCTGTCTTTGAAATCTGAAGATCAGTAGAGCAGAACTTGCTGACCCTGACCTGCCAGCTGACCTTCATTTCTTAACAGGGGATTTCATTCCAGCATGTGCTGGTGGGTGTGACATGTCACAGTGTTAGTAGCTCAATCTAGTTGTGAAGATACCCTTCCCTTTCTTTAGTATCTATAATATGTTGGTTATTTGGTGTGTATTTAGTGAAATTCTTCCAGTTACAGAAACTATTATATATATTTGTTAAATTTTGTCTGCTGCTTATTTCAGAGCACAAAGTAAACCAACCAGCCTACTGGGGCCTGTCTCACACCCCTTGAAAGGCAGGGGATTTCCAGCTGACTGCTTTGTGTTATAGTTCCCCTCCAGATCTCAGAGCTTCTTTCAAGCCTTGGCTCTTCCCAGCCACCTGGCTTTCTTCCTCCTGCAGGAGTGGTGAGCCTCCTTGCTCCTGGCTTTGTTTTGCTTCTGGCTACTTTCATGGGATATCCTGACACACATGCAAGTATTCCCAAGATAGCAAAATCCCTCCTTTCAGGAAAGAATACCTATGATCTCAGTAAAGCATTAAGAGGAAAAGTGCTGTAAGTCTCAGTGCTCAGAAAAGTCTCTGTTAACTTAAAACAGAGTAAGCCAGGAATTAGTGAGCACCTATATGCATTACTCACATTACGCGTGTCACATACTTCTGAAAACTCCAATGCTAATGCCACTTGGAGTCCACCTCTCTTTATAAAGAATTTGGTAGCAGGCTGTGGCAAAATAATCTCTCCAGTGGTGTCTGAGTCAATAAGTTACTTTGTTTTTCCTTGCAGAAAGACAAATTCTTTGTGTACGAGGAGTACTGTAGCAACCACGAGAAAGCACTCAGACTGCTGATGGAATTGAACAAGATCCCCACAGTGAGAACATTCCTTCTGGTAAGCACCTTCTCTAGCACTCTTGACTGGATGATCTGACTTTGCCTTTTGCTCATAATAACTCTTTGGTATCCCAGGAATGCTGGGCATTTTGCAGGTATTACCCATTGCAGGTATGGAGCACTCAGGGTGGAGGGGTACTGAAATCACTGATGAGTTGAGGCACAGAACTGAGCGCTACCAGCAGAAGTGATAGCAATGGAAACAAGGAAGATTTTCTTTTTGAAAAATCATCAGAAAAAACAAGCACAGATGATACAAGGAGTAATGCAATAAGTCAGCAACAAGACAGACTAGTTCCCTGGATTTGGTTCCCTCCTCAGTTCTCTGACCAACTCACCATTTGCAGGCTCATGAGAAAAATGTGACCTGCTTCTGACACCCTTTTCTCCATGAGTCCAGTTGTGGGCAAGAAATGTAGTCTGGATGAATTGTTTTGAGTGCATCATTGCTGCTTACATCAAAAGTAACCTAACTCCCATCCAAGGAGGGACTGTGGCCACGTAGCCTTCAAACATGCCTTAGAGGCTGGGCTGGAAGGGGAAACAGTCAGTGGGCACTGCCTTCTTCCTTACTTTTCTTTCCTTTCTTGGTTGTTTCTCCTCCTTACTTTCACCCCAATTCTGATTGATTTTTCAATGTCTTGTTTTCTTGACCATGATGGATGAGTGGCATTTGTAACAGGGTTGGCACATAGGTAAGGGAATAATACGTCACATCAGCTTTTTTCCTAGTAAATTCTGTGAAGTGAAATAAAGACTGTCTTTCTTGCAAAGGACCTGCTTTTCTTTCTGCTCTTTTTTTTTGCTTGCTGTGAAAGTTATGTTCTTTCCCAGTGTAGTACAGCAGAAGAAAACTTCTGTATAAACAGCAGTCACAAGCAGGGCCAGAGCATTCCTTTAGCCACAAGATACAGACCTCAGAAGGAGCCTACCCTCGTGCTGTTGTGTAGGCAGAGTCTGTCATGTCTGAGTTTTAATGAACCTTATCAAACCATTACTTTGAATTACTAAATGACCCTTACCTTGTTCATGAGTTCCTTTTTTGGGTGCTTCTGCTGAGGGAAACCAATGAGAAAGATGAGGAAAGGTGTATGCAAACCCAGTCCTTCCCAACCTTCAGAATGTTCTCCAGTACCACTGGATTGACAAAGTTTTCTGTTTGTGTTAGAGACAGCAGCTGGCAAACTGATTATGAGGGACAACAAAGACGTCACACTGTCTGCTGTGTCTTGTTGCAGCACCTGAATCCAAGAGACTATTAAAATTGCAGTAGATATGGGAAGTAGGGCTGTACTGATGTGTCTTTTTAGCTGTGGTGATGTAGTTTCTTCCAGGCCTCCCTTCCCTTCTCTGCCTCCCAAACCAGTGCTATGATGCTACTGTGTGGAAAAGGCAGCACTAAAGTACAAAGCTTTACTTGTGAGGATAGATTTTTTTCCGATTGCCCCCTCACAGCTGCTGAAACATAGAATGTGAGAATGTGTTTGAGAAGTCAGTAAGTGTTAAAGGGCAGTTTTGAGCCCAGAGCTAGAGGGCTGAAAGAAGAGATGGCAATGGCTGAATCACTTGAGACTTGGAAATTGGACAGGGACCATTGTGAGCTGGGTAGCCAGTGCCACAGATCTAGAATAGCCTGGGGACAGGTTATTTTACAGACAATTGTCTATAAAAATACTGGTTAGGACTAAGGAGATTTAATGTATGATGTCTGTGAACATTCCTTGAAGAGAAGAATTGAAGAGCTATAGCCAAAAAGCTCAGTAAATTTCAGAGTGTGTCTGAGCCACAGCACGTATTTCATAGCGGAAAGCACTACTGGTGATGCCCCAAAGCAGGCACTTCTTGGCTGAACTGCATTTAAAGTTCAACTTCTGTGTGGACAGGACAGGTTTGCAACTGGATTGACTTTTGGAGCAAAGTCCATATTCATGGTTGAGCATAGGAATCAGGACATAATTAATCTGAAATAGACTTGAAGTCCACCTGAAGTTACTACCTGTCTCTTGGCAGCAACCAACAGTAGAATCATCAGGAAATGTGTAAAAATCTCAGAGTAGGCCAGTATTGATTTGTCACAAAGGTTACAGATTATTGTTAAAAATTGAGGAGGTCAAGGACTAAAAGGGTTGTTTTTTTCCTGATGTCATGCCCTGTTCTTAAACTCCCTTTCTATATGAATCCTGAGAAATTAATTTCCATAATCTATTGAGAAGTTCTGTGTGTGCTGGTTAGCCAGCCAGTGTGCCCAGGCTGTTTTTCCAGCTGTGCTCAGGCATAATGTTTTGCCAGAGAATTGGTGGATGTTATGCAGATGACTAATTTGTTTCAATTCCAGTTCATTTCAGACATAAGAATTGGACTAAAGTTAATTACATGATTGCTAGTTAGTGGGCTTTATTTTAACCTTCAAGAGTTTTCTGGACCAACAGTATACAACTTTATATAGTGAACAAAGACAATGGGTCATATCTGTTGTGAGGGTGAATTGGATTATTTTAGGTAATGGTCCATCTAGGTTTGCCATTTGCCATTGTATTGTTAGGATAGTTTTTGAGTCACCAGCTATATAATATTTCTCTGGGAAGATACCATTCTGCGCAGCCATTGTTATCCACAGCAAATTTTCTTCTGCTGATGCCTGCAGTATGTCAGACTTCATGACTGTGTGGTGAATGAAATGCCATTTCCTGTACCTTAGGTGTAGTAAAGCACTTTCTCAACATAAGGCATATTTTAGAAATACAAAATTGTGTCAAAAAAAAAATCTGAAACCTTTGTGTCTGAGGTTACCTTTGTTTCTTTTTTTGATTATAGGGTTGCATGCTCTTGGGAGGCAGAAAGACAACAGACATTCCACTAGAGGGTTATCTGCTGACTCCAATTCAGAGAATTTGCAAATATCCTCTTCTGCTCAAGGTAAACCAGAGAAAGTATTTCTCCAGATGATTGTTTTATTCTTGGAGTAATTCTGCATTTTTTTTAGCCCTGACTTTTGTTGTCACTATTGCTTTCCTGATTTACACTTCTGAAAGTTGGATCTTCTCTGAAGAAAATGGCTTTTTTTATGGGTATGTGCAAAAAGCCTCCTGATGCTGGCAGGCTGCTAAATCCTGTTATGGTCTGGGTAGAGCAGACAGGGTGACTTACTGACTAACCAAAGCCTTCTGACTTTACTGCTCTTCAGATGTTTATGAAGGCTTGTGCAGGCCGTTTCAGCCACTTCCTGTAAAACTGTGTTCAGCTAGAATTGTGCATGTGTTCTGAGGGACTGGATGGCTCTCGGGACTCTTAAAGGGATATGTTTTTCATTACAAGATCTCTAGTTTGATGATGAGAAGGTCAGTAATGATCATATCTTCTGACAGCTGTTTGGCAGCTTGTTTGAAGACTCTGGTTGTCTCAGATGACTTCCCAATGCGAGGGTGTCAATCCAGAAATGACTGTGGTATGTGGCACTAATTGGCCCCCTTGTTGATATTCTTACCATAGAAGATAAAGCATAAAGGACCTGAAAAGAGCTAACTTGCCACTCATCCTTCCTGGTGAGGACTGGGTCACCTGCCTGGTGGGGACAAGAAGAGGGAAAAGGAGAAAGAAGTTGCTGGGAGAGCTTGCATCCCCCAGCGGCCTGGTAGATACTCTGCAGCTAACAGCCATCTATCTTCCATGATGTCAATCTCTTCTTCAGCTAGAGCCACACTGTGTTTACTAAAAGAAAAGTAATTAAAAAAATACAAATACTTTCCCTCATGTTTTGAAAGAAAGGTCTCTTTATGAGTTCTGGAAGAAAGTAGGAATTCTGTGATGAATGTATGTCAAAACTCCTGGTAACCAAACATCCTTTCTTTGAAAACCAAAGCCAGTACCACCAAGATGAAGACTGAAACAGAGTTTCTTGCTTTCTAGCCACAGTGGGGTAAGATGAATTTGCCCTCCCTGTGCCAGACCCACGTGTACCTGTTGAACAAATAGCCTTGCAGGGAGGGCCATGACTGGGCATCTCGTGGGGCTGCATTCCATTTTGCTATAGATTTCTTCTTGTATACAGGCTAATAAAGATCACACACTAGTTGAAACTTCCTGTGCAGGAAATAAAACTTTTAAGAAAAAGCAAAGAGGAATTAGGTTTTCAGTGGGCAACAAATCTGCCTCAGTTAGTGAAATAATACCATAACACTAGGAGTTGTTCAGCTCAGAAAATATCAGTGACCGTTATAAAGTGTGGTTGATTCTGATTCTCAAAGGTAGTGAATTCATAGTGAATAAGTTGTGTCTCATTCAAGACTTATTTAATAGTTGCTGGCATGAAATTACCAGACCAGACACAAATGTCTCAGACATGAAAACACTTAAGGGAAAACGCAACCAGATTCTGTTTGTGCTGACCAGGAAAATGGAGCTCTCCAAGCAAGGAGAAAAAGAGATAGATTTAAAAATAGCACAACCTTCAAATTAAGTGTTTGTTCTCCCTTTGCTACTGAACTTCAGTTATGGCTCCTGAAATAGCTCTTTTGTATTCATGGGGACTGGATCTTACTTCATCTAATGCCCAGGGCAAACAGATACTATTGTATTCCAGTTGATGAGTAAAGTCTTAGACCAAAGCTAGCCTTCTTTCCTCTTTTACTTTGTTTTCAGCAAGAGTTTGTGAACATCCAGATTATCCGGTAACTTTGATATGAACTTGTCTAATGAAAGTATTTAGTGTAGCCAAGTAAGTGGGTTTGATAAAGCTAGTATGCACAAAGTAATTCAGACTTGTTTGTGTTTGAAAGTGAACTGAAGTAGTAAGGTAAGGCACATATTTTAAATACTGTAACTACTTTTTATTAATAACATATATGTGTGTGTGTTCTTCTTCAGAACAATAGAATCTGGCATGAAGTTGATTTGAGTTACTTAGTTAGGAATAATACACTAGAATATCTCCAAGTGCTGATCCACTGTAAGCATTGCAGTAATTTCCAATGAAATATGCCATCCTGCAACAGGATGAACTTATGTTTTCTCATGCTCTGAGATGAAGCTGTTTGGGTTTCTTTAACTAACAAATGATGGAGACAGAACAGTGGTTCAGATGATGGTGGCCAATACATTTCAATTTTATTTATAGTCTCCCAGTTTTTGGGACACGAACATTGCAGTTTTGAAGTGCCTGACTGTAAACAGGTTTTGTATGGGTTTTTCAGTTTGGGGGTTTTCTCTGGGAGGAAGGGTGAGAGGGTGGGATGGTTTTTTGTGGGTGCAGTTTGTTGGGGTTTTTTTGCTTGGGGTTGGGGGGGGTTGAGTTTTATAATTTTTGTTGCTTTTTCTCATTCTAATTTGCAAGCCTTTTGTGTGATTTGAAGGATCGGACTCAAACTTAGCTATGGCATTTTGTAATCTCTGCACAAATAGAGAAATAACAATATTAGTATTTTTGCCCCAATGCAGTTCTTGTCTGCTTCAGACAACATACAAAAAAATCAGTGTAGAATTTGTGAGTCAGTAAATTAGTTCCTTATAACTGAGAAAGGGCCTTGGACTAGGCTCAAGCAAAATGAAACTGTTGGCTGTGATGGGACATTGGTTTTAGGGAAGAAGGAAGGTAGCAGAGATAAAGAGACACCAGCACAAGTGGGTGGCTGGAGAACTTGCTGGGCAGATGCTTCCAGCATGGGGTTTTGGGTGAAGGCAGCTCTGTCTCACCCGTGCTAATTGTGGGACCTATTAACTAGTCTCAATCCTACTGCTTAAGAGTAGAAGCAGCTGTTGTGCAAACCACTCTCTGGACAAAAATAGTCTTTTTCCCCTTAATAAAGAGCATTTCTGTCAGCAAGAAGCAAACCCTGGGGCAGTGGTAATCATGAGTTAATCACACCATGGTGTGGGGATTAGGCACAGTCACTTCTGTCTCCTTCCTCTGGCACAGGAGGAATGTGCAGCACATGACAGCCACACCCCGCTGCTCCTGAGAGCCCAGAGCTCGCAGGGCTTGGACCTTGCCTGAGGTCTGCTCTGTTGACGATTTGCTCAGACTCCAGCCAGAAATGCACATTCCACCTCTCATCCTTTAAAAACATCTGCGGGTGTACAAGTCCGTGGGTGATTAGGAGAGTAATTATGTACTACTTCCTGTGGAGAAGAGTTTTTCTGGGCAGAAAAAGCTGTGTGCAGAGAGGAGTCACCAGAGTGAGAATCCCCTGGAAAGGAAAGCCCAGCAGTGTGGCACACACAGGCCTTCATGAATCACCGCCTGCACTTGGGAAAGGAAAGATGGGAAGCCACTGGTGTGAATACAGAACAGGATGAAGGAAGCTTAACTTATTGCCTCCCTCGTCTCTCCATTCCTCTTGTAGCTGTTCAAGAATCAGAACCTTCTATTTGGCTGAAATTGAATATATTTATCTTTGGAGGATTGGCTTTTTCTCTCCTCCTTTCTGCCTCCAAGAAAAGTTGTGTTGCTCTTAGATTCATGACATTGTGTGGTTGAAATCCAACTCTATGTAGCATAATATTAAAAATTGTCTATTCTCTAAAGAGCTCTAAGAAGCACTGCCAATTTATAAATCATGTTTTTGTCTTCCATGCATATATATAATCACAAATAACTTCTGATATTTATAAAACCAGAAACATGTTTTTGTTGCATTTTAAATTAGCATATGTTGTAGGTTCAGTGGCATATTGAAGCTAATCTATTTTATCTGATCCACCATCACTTGTCAAGTGTTTACCCTGCAGAGACATTGACATAAATTACAAGTTTTAACAATGTGCAGAATAAAAAAACTATTGTGATTTTCAGGTACACAGAGGAAATCTGATGTATCATTTATTTTCTGGTTAGTACAGGCAAATATTACAAACTGTAAAATACAAGTATAAAACTCCCAGGAACATATATGTTTACAGAAAGGTTGTTTGGGTTTTTTTGCCTTTTTTTTTCTTTTTCAAGCACATTTGGAGCTGAACTGTCGATTAACTTAACTTTTTGAACTGATAAATGAAGGAGTATGTTGTCTTTTGTTATCTCTGTGAAGCTGTAGGGCCACAGCTCTGAAGCCACGGTGGGGCATGCCAGGAGCTGTGGCACAGAGCAGGTAAAATGCACCTGCAGTAAAATGCCCCCAAATTCTCTTTAGTTTTGCAATGTTTCTGGCATTTTCCTGCAGGGTTGCTCGCTAATGCTCATACCTTTCCATGACTTCTCAGTTTCCATGTTTTCTCTTTTTTTTTTGGTAGGAATTAGCTAAGAGGACTCCCTCTAAGCATCCTGATCACCCAGCTGTCCAGAATGCACTGCAGGCAATGAAGACAGTCTGTACAAATATCAACGAGACCAAGAGACAGATGGAGAAACTGGAAGCCCTTGAGCAGTTGCAGTCCCACATTGAAGGATGGGAGGTGGGATGCAGGACCATCAAGCTCCCTGGAGGCTATTAACTACACAGTTTAATGACTCATGTTGTGTACAGGGATTTATTTCTGTTTCTTTTGTGACATGTAAACACTCTTGAAGGTGTGGGCAGCATCACTCAGAGGAATTTAGAATTTAATGTGTATCTTGTGTGTGTAGGCTGGTGTTAAATTGTAGCAGAACAAGCAGATTATGGAGGAAAGGAAGGTGTTAGATCTGGAATGGAGCTGACATTTCTAATGGGCAGATCTCACTTGAAAGGCAAATAGATCTGGGTGAAATCCTTATGAGAACATCAGTTATTTCACAGTTTAATGGCAGATAAAATGAGGACTTGTTAGTAAAAGATCTTCATTGTGCACTCATAAAGGAAAGTTAATCTCTCTTTTTTGTGTTTCAGGGGTCAAATCTGACAGATATTTGCACACAGCTCTTGCTGCAAGGGACTTTGTTAAAAATCTCAGCAGGAAACATCCAGGAGAGAGTGTTCTTTCTGTTTGATAATCTCCTGGTCTATTGCAAGAGGAAATCCAGGTGAGTCCCTCTGTATTTTCAGTTTTACCATTCAGAAGATTTGTAGGTGGAAGCTGTGATCAATTACTGATCATTCACTGTATTCTCTGTTGCTCTGTAGGGCTGAGTCACAGGTGGAAATTTCCTCTGTTCTTGACTATTTCTATCACTTAGGCAATAGGGGAGAGAAGTCACTATGTGGTAGGATATATATTCCAGGCAGTATCAGAGTGCCCCTCTGAAAAGTGTGCAGTCCAAAGAGGAGTTAAAACAGTACAGCTAAAGCTCAGGGTGAGTTCTTACAGACAACAAGCTTCCAAGGGCAGCTGCATCTCTAGGAATTATGTGAAGGTGCCAATTTAAATTGTGAAATTATGCTAAGCATAAGAGAGTGATGTGAAAAATGATAAAAAGCCAAGACAGGGGAAAGTGGAAGACTAAGCAAACATAAAATAGGT
Source organism: Passer montanus (assembly GCF_014805655.1). Classification (NCBI taxonomy): domain Eukaryota; kingdom Metazoa; phylum Chordata; class Aves; order Passeriformes; family Passeridae; genus Passer; species Passer montanus. The sequence continues at coordinate 231,742 of NW_024368930.1, read as the reverse complement.
GCAGGACCCAGGGGAGTGAGAAAGAGATGAACATTTGGCTGTTGCTGTCAGCATTTACAGTCCATGTGCTCTGTTTGTTGTCTTACTTTCTTATCCTGGTAATTTTTTTTACATCATCCCACCTGATAAACCTTAAGTATTACTAACATTTGCTGCTTGTAATTAAAATAGCATTGGCAGAGTGGAAGGGAACTTGCTTCTGCGACAATTATACAGTATTTCAGTTCCTGAGCTTTTCACCTTCACAACCTCAGTCTCATTCTCACGAGTCTTGGTCTGTTCTGAATTTACAATGCATTTTCTGCACTCCCTTCTCCTTTACATCCCTTCCCTGTAATACAATCCCCCCTGCTTCAAGTTATACTTCCTTACTGGTGATGGCCAAATAGAATGGCCAACCCAATCAGAAATTCTGTAAAATCAGTATTCTCTCCAAAGAAAATTTGCATTTCTCAAAATTTTGGGTAGTTTATCTTTTTTTTTTTTCTTTTTCTTTCTCTTTTTTTTTCCCCTCAAGGAAACGGTAGAAATTTTGGAACCATTAAGCTGTGAAAGCTAATTTCAGTAATGTTCAGACATTTTTGTGTCCATAATGCTGAATTTATACAACCTAAATACAAATTATTAGGTGACACCTGCATTCAAAATTAGATGAGATATAGATGTTTAAATTAAAAAAAAAACAAACCGTTAAATCTAAAAGACTTAAAATGTTATCTACCTGAAGCATTCTGACTCTGAAATGACATAAAGGAGAGGAAACACTTCACTTGGACCCTTTACCAGATTTACAAAGTCAAAAAGTCTATATGAAACAGAGTTGAGAAATTTGTATGCTTTTTAAGAGAAACTATTCCTTAAAGAAACCCCAGTTAATTCGATGCTAATCTTCTACTCCTTCAGAGCTCTTAGAAACTGTTTTTCTAGCCTATTTGTAGTTGAGGTTAGCCTAAATCCAGCGCTGCCCAGACAGTTTTCCTGGAACACTAAGGTTTTGAAAGCAAAATGTTCTAATTCCCTTTAAGCAGAACTTTCTTTTTATACAGAGACATTACCAAGCTCCTCTGTAGTTTGGGTTGATCTTGGCGGAGCCTGCTGTAACACTTGGCTTTCTCAAGGGATTGGTATTGTTTACCTTTGTCTGACAATGTAACTCAAACTGATGGGATGTTGAGGATCTGATTTCCACTAAAAAGTATAATATTTCATTAAGTCTTCTGGGAGTTGCCTAATGTACAACATATATTTTGATCACTGAGCTACTTTAATTTTGGATATTTCTGCTGTCTCGCTGCTATTATAATTAGTCTAGAATGGAAATCAATGTCTTTTCCTTTAGTGTATTGTATCCATTTGGCCAGCTGCTCTCAAACTGACATGTTCGTGGGACACGCTTTAAAAAAACTGAAACCCCATTAAGAAACTGTCTCTGTCTGTTCCTAATTTGAGATTAAATGACTTAGTTTTCATCTCATTATGTTATGTTAACGTGCAGAAATCAGTGGAGTATTGATTTATAAATGCAGTCAGAATTCAGGGCTCAGTCTTTGATAAGTAGTCAACAATGCAGCATTCCAATCTGGACATCATATTTTTTCACAGTAACATAAATTAGGAGTAGGATTGTCACATCCAGTGTAAGATGTGTTTAGAATCAAAATTAGATCTGTGATTTTAGCTCTGCAATAACTCATTTTGCAGAAGTGTAGGGAAGTCTGTCAAAATGATGACATAGATTTTCAGAGCTGAGTATTGTTTTTTGGTTTTAGCAGGATTGAATCCTGATGTCAGGAACAATATGTTTCATGTAGGGAAATAGGCTGAACAGTTAAAGGGTTTCCCTAGGGCTGCCAGAACAGGTTTTCTTTTGACTTGAGGATTGTCTTTAGGAAAGGATACAATAGCTCCAAGATCACAGTCCCTGTCAGTCTGATTGGATGTAAATATGTGGTCATCACCAAATGTCTATTTGTTACTAAAGGTAGTTGTAAAAGAAAAAATGTTCAGAAAAAATTGGTGATTCTCATCTCATCTCATCTCAGTTTATTATAGGTACTTCACTCTGACAAGAAATTTTTTCCCCAGCTGATTTTTACTGCAATATTTTTTGAATCTCATGTACGAGGTACTGGCAAATTGCCACAGCAGAACCTTCACTGACTGGAATTTGGACACCTGCCACCTCTTAATGACCATTTGACCAGTTGTGTTTTGGCTTGCATAGCAGGGTTATTCTTGGGTAGTAAAGCACAACAGGTGTCACTTGGATAGTTTTAAACCCATTTTAGCCATAAAAATCAGAACATAAGTAGTTATGAAAAGTGCTTTCCTGCATTCAACAGAGACACTATAAAGCTTATGGATAAGAATGTAAACTTGGGTGCAAAATTGCCCCAGCAGAATTTTCCCTACAAAATGTAACACATGTGGCAGGCCTCTGACACTGGCCTCTTTATGTAGTTCATTTCATATTTGAAGTTTGCTGCATACCACAAAATGATCACAGCTTTCAGCAAACAGAGGAGTCAAATGTAATGTTGTCAGGTGATGCTGCAGTTGTCATCCCGAGGCCATGTGCTGTTCATGGACATGTATTTCAGTCAGTCATCAAGAATGTAAATCTTGAAGTCACCCACATCTTCACATAATCTGGCAAAACAAGCTTGTTATTGCTGTGCTAACACTGGTACACACCTATCTTGGAAATCTGAATTAGTATTCCAATTGTTAAACATCAGAGGTGTGGTCAAATACCACCAGTCACTATATTGGAATCCTCCTTTAATAGTCATAGCTCAGATTAAGTTTTTGATATATATGTTAGACCATTTGCTTATGTGTTGTAACAGTTTTCATTATAATTGCAGAGTTACTGGGAAAAAAGCATCTAGAAGGACAAAGTCAATCAATGGGTCCCTTTATATCTTCAGGGGCAGAATAAATACAGAAGTCATGGAAGTAGAGAATGTGGAAGATGGAACAGGTAAGTGACTAAATATTGTCTTTTATAAGCACAGCAAGTTCAGATGTTGTGTTGGAAGGTGGTGCAAAAGTACTTGTCCATCTCCTTTAGTGAAATCTGAAGCAATTTATGGAACTTGTTGCACCTTCATTATTGGAGCAACTTATGTGGTTGAAAGACTGGAAATGCTTTCAGGCACTAGTCCTTCCTTCTGAAATGACCTTATTAAGAGTATGTGTTCCCAGAAGATTGTCTGGTTTCGGTCGTAATCCAAGTTAATTTAATAAAAGTTACTTTTGGCTTCTTTCTCTCTCTTTTTTTTTTTTTTTTTTTACTTCTTAAGCCACTACAGCTAAAATAACTGAATTTTTGGATCTTCCTCTCATTTAGAATGCTACTAAATACTAGTCTTAGTATCCAAATTACTAGCATGGAATGCGACCCTGAGCAAAATATGGGAATGGCAGTTCTGTTATGATTCTTGTATCCTGACACAGCCAGGAAGACCAGGTGGGATTTTGATTCCATTCATAAAGGTCACACCACCACTGCCCCTATTGTAATAAGCCAGGAATTGGTATTATGTCCTTTAAACAGCTGACACATAAAGGGTTTCCATGTTGTAGGGACAGAAATCCTTACAGTGCAGGAAGATAGCATGTCCCCAGAAAATTCAGAACAAATACTCTGAGCAAACATCATAGACTCTTCCACTGATGGCCTTGTATTTTAAAGACTTTAGTTCTTCTTCTGAGGTGGAATCAGCAAGTGTCACTCTTAGGACTGAAACATTCAGTCAGTTTGAACAGCCTGTTGATACTTGTACTTCCAGAGTGGTAAGTACAGCTGGTTCCACTGTCAGTTGGTAAGGAACACCTCAGGAATCAAGGTCTTCAAAGAACATGATTGTACTGAAAGTGTCCCACAGTGGTTTGGTTAAAGGAGCAGGCTTCCTGCTCACCGTGTGCTTTGTGCTTGGGTCTTTTGCAGCAGATTACCACAGCAACGGCTACACGGTGACAAATGGCTGGAAGATTCACAACACAGCCAAAAACAAGTGGTTTGTCTGTATGGCCAAGACTGCTGAGGATAAACAGAAGTGGCTGGATGCTATAATCAAGGAAAGGGAGCAGAGAGAGAGTAAGTGGATGATGTATTTTTGTACTGCACTGAATGAACTTGTAGGACAAATGTATATGCACATACATGTATTTGAGAGAAAGAGAAAAGGTTGCACATTTTCCTCCACAGAGAAAATTAAAATCTGTCCTTAATGTATTCCAAAAGCTAGGAAACAGCTTTGAGGTCTCAGGAGGTTCTTGATTCATTGCAGTATCTTACCATAAAGCAGTTAGGATGAATTTCTCTTCCCAAAAAATGCACAGTTCTCCTTTTCTCTGGCTTTACACCAATCACTTAAATTCTGCCTTATGTTGATCTCTGCTAAAATTAGGCATGGAAGTACAGGACCACTTCAGGCTGCCTGTTCTCAATCTAGTCTTGGAAGAGTCTAAAATCTGTGTCTCTTTTGTACTCCAGAGTTGCCCAGATGTGCAAGTTCTAGAGTAACATATCCAGAAAACAATGTATTCAGGCTAGAAGACATAAAGCACTTACAGCACCAAACCAGCTTTTGCGAATGCTGTCCTCCTAAAGCAATTTGCAAATCTAAAGAGAACAGGGCCTGAAAATGCCAGCAATGAGGGTAGTTATAACAGAGGCACCTGCTGTTTTCAGGGACCATCCCTCTGCCTGTAGCAATTTTCAAGTTAGCATGAAATACGTACTTGGGAACTTGTACAAAGTGAACATGAAATGTTCTTTATATTCGCTTATCAGTCATTCTGTAAATCATGCAGTATTTCTTTAATTTACTGCATAATATGATTGTCGAATACGATTTTTAGCTTAAGGTATTAGTAAATAGGCTAATCAATAAAGGATGAGAAAATAATGTGCCTACCCTGTTTTGATTTATTGACAAATGTGAAATTGATTTAATCAGTTTTGTATTTTTGGCTTCAAATAATAGGACATTCAGAAAGTCTCTTGCTCTTCCAAGCATTTAAATGCCTTTAACAAGTCTTATGCTTGAAGTTATTTTCAGGTTCACAAGTGAAATTGCCACAGGAAATTAGTTTCAGAAGGTTGAGAATCACAGAATCATTGAACGGTTTGGGCTGGAAGCAATCCTAAAGGCCACTTAAGGCCGTGGATGGGGATACCTTCTGCTATCCAAGGTTGCTCCAAGCCCCATCCAACCTGGCCTTGGACACTTTCAGGGCTGGGGCAGCCATAGCTTCACTGGACACCCTGTGCCAGGGTCCACTCACCCTCCCAGGGAACAATTCCTTCCCAATATCCCATCCATCCCTGCCCTCTGGCAGTGTGTGTCCTGTCCCTCCATCCCTTGTCCCCAGTCCCTCTCCAGCTCTCCTGGAGCCCCTTCAGGCCCTGCAAGGGGCTCTGAGCTCTCCCCAGAGCCTTCTCCTCTCCAGGTGAGCATCCCCAGCTCTCCCAGCCTGGCCCCAGAGCAGAGGGGCACCAGCCCTGGGAGCAGCTCTGGGGCCTCCTCTGGTCTTCTCCAGCAGCTCCAGATCCTTCTTGCGTTGAGGGCCTCAGACTGAACACAGCACTATAGATGGGTTCCCACAAGAGCAGAGCAGAGGGGCGGAATCCCTGCCTCCCCTGCTGCCCACGCTGGGGCATCAGCCAGCCCACAGGGGGCTTCTGTGTGGCAGTGCATGTGGCTGAGTCATCCAGCTTTTCATCCACCTGTACCCATAAGTGTTTCTCTCCAGGGCTGCTCTCAATCCATTCTCCCTGCCTGCATTTGTGCTTGGGTTGACCCATGCTCATCTTACTTTGGACTTTCTTCGTGTTCTGTAAACCATTCTGTTTTGTGTGGTATGATATAACCGTAAGTTTAAAGCTGCTTTTTAAAATGCAGAAGAAAAACTGCATCTTGGTGGTGCTAAACTTACCAAAGACAGTTTTGTAGTCAGATAAAAAAATTACCTAATTTCCCCTTTAAATGGAAAATAAGTCAGTCAGTTTTTGTGTTTCCTCAGCTTTTGACTTCAAGGAAACATTTTGTTGGGTGTTAAAGATCTGAAGGAATTTCTGCTTTATATTCCAGGTTTGAAACTGGGAATGGAGAGGGATGCATATGTCATGATTGCAGAGAAAGGAGAGAAGCTGTACCAAATGATGATGAGCAAGAAAGTGAACCTTATCAAAGATAGGAGAAGAAAATTAAGTACTGTTCCCAAGTGCTTTCTTGGCAAGTAAGTGGTATTTGAATTGAAAAGGTCTTTCACGCCAGTTAATGGACTCTAGAATTTCTGGGGATGGCATTGTGACACAGATCAGATGTGGTTTGATGCAGCTTAATTAGAAAGACCATAAGCCCCATTACAGTAGTGATTTATTAAAAAATAATCATTGATTTTTGTTTCACACCACACAGGCTGAATAGTGTGACAGGTCACTCTGTTCTACAGTAAGTCATAACAGCTGCTTCAGGTCATTAAAAGGAGTAAGAAAACTACCTTAAACTCCCACAAGCTGCAGGCTGTTGGTGGCCTAACCTGGACTCTCTTTGGGACACAAGCAAATGCTTTCCAGGCAATACTTAAATCCAACAGAACTGTCCAAGCCTCCGGATTGTATTTAGAAGCTTTCTGTTTGTCAGTGTAACAGGCATCAATGAAATTTTGTGCATCTATGTGACCTGATTGTTAGAAGTATAGGACTTCATTGGCTGGAAAAAACCTCTTTGATTCAGCTAGATATTACAAAATAATGACAAACTAATTGTGAAGGATGACGTATGAGGCAGCAGAAGAGACTCTGTGGGTGTCTTGGGTCAGTGATTGGCAATGGCAGCAGTGGGGTTGCTGTAGGGACGTGTCCTGCAGGGCACAGAACTCAGTAGCTGACCTAAGAAGACTTTTCTGCCTCAGCTGTTAATGACTGATACGATCAGCTGTGGGAAGAAGAAAAGTTCTGAGGCAGTTATGCATTCATTTCCCTTCCCTCTCTGGTCTCTGTAACAGCAGTTTGCAGCAGCATTGCCCGTGCACAAGGGTGGAAGTGTCTTTCTGCCTGGCGGAAGGCAGGCTGGTAGCATAGGTTGGTGATACTTCAGCTAGAAAAAAAATTCTTTATATTGAAGCAGTAGTTGGTTTTTCTTCTTCAGACACATCCTCCACCCCCTTCCCCCCACCCCCAGTTGATCTTGTTGCATTAAAACTGAAACTTTAGATCTGATAATTGGCAGTTCTTATTTTTCATGCTAAAAGAAGTACAAGGTCAGAAACACACCTTCTTCCATTGCTGTTATGTATGAGTCTATTGTGGGCTCCCTGATATTATGCTTAGTTTCAAGTCCTATCCAGGATTTCTTGTTAGTATTTTTCCTTTTGAAAAGTCTGTTTGCTTACAGTCTGTCCTGCTCAATGCCCTCAGTTTGCTTGCTGAGTTTGACAGCAGTTGCTTGCTGAGTTTGACAGCCACCTGACACTCCAGTAGTGAGGACTTGACCTACCTTTGCTAATGGCTAACTGAGCCCAGACTGAGATACCTCCAAGTATCCTGATCTCTTACAAAAGGATTCTTTCTCCTAATGATCTAGTTGTTTCCACAGCAAATAACTCTGCTGATATCTTTTCTGCATTCACTTGTTGGTATAGTCCTGGGAAACTCTGCTGAGTGCAGCTCACTCAGTACATTCCAGTCATGACTGGCAGATTTTGTATCATTTCCAGGGTTTTCCCTAAACAATGCTTATTGGCTGTGACCTGTTTATTTTTGCAGATACTCCTGCCTCTGGGAGTCACTGATGATTGTGCTGAGATGTATTTAGTGGTTCTTTGTTATATGCAGCTGAGAGCAACACAAAGGCCACAAAAATAATTTTTCTCTTGGTGTGTGAATATCAGCATCTCATAATTCAGGAGATAAAATGTTTCTTTGGGGAAAACAGCATGATCTAATCCAAATCTTTTTGGTGATATCATATACATTTATTTATAAGGCTGTTTATTGAACTTAACTTCAGCAACTGACTGGCTTGACTGGAAATCTATTTTCCTGATCACTCTTTGTGGCATTTAGGCAAGTAGCCGGTGATACAGTTGGAATGATGTGTGTTTGTGTCACTGTGTGTAAATGATATGCTGGCCGTGCTTCTTTTCAGCACTGCCAGACCTTGAGTGTGTAAGAGAGAGCATCTGCTAACCTCAGGAGATTTCAGCCATATGTGATCAGATTGTGCAGTCCTGGATGGGTTGGATTTTCCTGTGTATTTCTTGTGTAGAAACACAATTGTTCCAGGTCCTTTAATTTCCACGGTGTAGCTGGGAGATGGTGTCCTGACCTGGATGTCGGATGAGAACCGAGCATAACACTGGGAAGTGAGGGTACTCTCAGTTATCCTGGAGAGCTGCTTCAGACAGGATGAGGAAACAAATCAAGCTTTGCCATCCACTCTTAAGTTGACAACTTTTTAGAAACAGTCTAGCATATTCCTTAAGAACCCTTGGAATATTTTTGGATCATGCACTTTTCATGGCTTATAAAGCCTTCAAATCAAATGATTACTGATTTTGCTTCTGAATCAAATGTTATAGAAATCTTAAAGCAGCTCTTAAGAAAACCATCCCATGATTGGGAAGCTTCACAGCTGTGAGGGTAGCATTCAATTGTTTTCCTGTTTCAGCTCACCATATCAGTGTTACATTTACAATCCACATAAGCTCCAGAGACAGATCCAAATGAAAGAAGCAGGAGAGGTAAGAGGGTAGCTTCCACTGAAGTTTTAGGCAACCATTTAAGTGCTATAAAGTGCCATAGAACCATTGCTCTTGATGGGGAACTCCGGAGCAATGGGGCCTCTCCCTGGCGTGCTTCCCATGGGTGCAGTCCCTGGCAGCAGGTCTATGGTGGGGCCCTGCACAACAGGCCAGCCTTATGTCCTCAGTAGTGAGGGTGGAGGATCATTCTTACTTAGGAGATAGCCTGACTCATCACTATTCTCAGAATTCACAGAATGACCAGGTTGGAAGAGACCTTAAAGATCGTTGAGTCCCAGCACCTCAACTAAACCATGGCACCCAGTGTCACATCCAGTCTTCTTTTAAACACATCCAGGGGTGGTGACTCCACCACCTCCCTTGGCAGACCATTCCAGAATTTTATCACTCTTTCAGTGAAAAACTTTTTCCTAGTATCCAGCCTATATTTCCCTTGATGCAGCTTGAGACTGTGTCCTCTGGTTCTGTCAGTGCTGCCTGGTGAAAGAGACCAACCCCACCTGACCACAGCCACCTTTCAGGAAGCTGTAGAGAGTGATAAGGTCACCCCTGAGTCTTCTTTTCTCCCGGCTAAATACCCCCAGCTCCCTCAGTGGTTCCTCACAGGGTTCGTGTTCCCAACCCCTCTCCAGCCTCATTGCCTCCTCTGGATGCACTCAAGCATCTCAATGTCCTTCCCAAACTGAGGGGCCAGAACTGGACACAGCGCTCAAGGTGCGACCTCACCAGTGCCACTAATCTGGTTTTAGGGACTTCGCAAACCTCTACTGGTTTCCATGGGAATCTCCTGGCATAGTTGAATAGATTCTGCTGCTTTTTCTATACTATGACAGCTACAGAGTAGCCCCTCAGCAAACCAAAGTTTTGAGTCCTGAAATTGTTTTGTTATTCTAAAGGCAAAATGCAAATAATTCCTATAGCTTAGAGCAGTCAGTGCTGATAAATACAAAGAGATTAAAAATACGTGAGTTAAAGCCCACAGGTGGAGACATGGATACTGGCTTTGTTAAACAGCAACCTTCTGCACATTGGCAATCACCCAAGTGTTTTATTGAACTCACATTTCCCATAAGTTGCTCTACTTTCATATATTCCTTTTGTTCTTCTCCATGACTGTAACACATTTCTAGCATAATTGTTAATTAACCTGGCAAAGAGCTCAGTCCTCTGGGGCTCTGACAGAGCTGGATTCATCAGGCTTGCTATGGCTGCTTTTTTGCACTTCCTTTCTAATGAATAGCGTCCTACATATCTATCTGGTTTTTTGCTTTTATTCTGCCTATATGTGCAGCTCTGCCCCTCAACAGAGAGGTTTTGTTTAGTGCTGCATGAGCAGCAGATGAGACTTAGCATCTTCTGTGCATAAATTAGAAGCATGCTGTATGTAATCTGCCAGGCACCACCTCCTGAAAATGACCTTAACTTAACCTGTCAGTAGGACTCGTGCTATCTGTTACTGCTCTGTACTGCTTGAATTCAGTAGGTTGAGTCTTCTGTCCTAAGTCCTAATGTGATTGCATTAAAGCCAATCCAATTACACTGTGGAGCTGGGGACAGAAATCAGACCCAGTGAAGGAAGATAAGCATGTGTAATTAAGTCAAATCATGAACACTATTTGGATAGGTAACTTGGGAAGAAGTAGCTGGAAAGGGAGGATACCCTACTGTTGAACTTGGTTTAGGGTCCTCAGTTAATCTTGCTTGCTAGTATTTTCCCCCATGGATGTCTGGATCGCTCTATAAGGATTTGCATTATCCTTATAGATACAGCCACGTAGTCTTTCCTTTTGTGTGCACACTGTTAGCTTAGGGCAATGATGGGAAGAGGCTAAATCTTCTGCAGAGCATTTCCTCCAGGAATGCAGGAAATTAAGCCACTGGGTAGAGGTGCCATTGCTTAGAAGAGTTTTCACACTTGCTTCAAGGAGAGTCTGCTGTGGTTGGCTGATGACTCACAGAGGCAAGTGCCTGCTGCCACTTGGAGCTAACTGTGTGTGTTCTGCTCCCCTTTGCAGCGAGTTTGTATCCTGGCTCACTGAGATTGGAGAGATAAGCAAACCAGAGGAAGGGGTCAACCTGGGACAGGCACTATTGGAAAATGGAATTATTCATCATGGTGAGTGTGCCGTGTCATAAAAAGATATCAGATTTCAGTAATGCCCTGGAAATAAGGGTGGGAAACTTACTGAAGCTGTTCACATGATGTTCAAATACTTTCTGCTGCCATACCCATCAAATCCTCAAAATGTTTAGTGATTTTTGGGATTAATGACTGGGCAAATTTATGCCATGAAAAGAGATCATGTTTGGTATCCAGAAAATGTTTGTGTCTGCAGTTGCTTGATTTCTCTGCAACATATTTGTTGTGCATCCGAAATATTCAGGAGTGCTCCGGCACTGAGATCTGGTCGTGGTTTTGGGATGTTGGCAAAGGCAGGGAAGACTGCAGTGACTCAGCTACCCTACCTTACCTGTTCTCCAGATTTCCTCCTCCTCTTTATTGTTGGACCTGTCTTCCATTAAAACAGGGTGGGAACAATGGCATTTCTCTGCTACATACTGTAAAATCTACAGGATACTCTAGTACTGTGTTTTAATTTGCTCAGTTCTTGACACTTTTATTGACACTTAGAATTGCCACTTATTTTCTACTCAGTAAAACAAATTACTTCTACTAGTTACTAAACTACCATCTTCAGGATGAGGGTTTCCCACCTCTACCTTCTGTGGAAATAGTTTGCCTTGGAATAGAGACTGGATAAACCTACATGTGATTGGATGTAGACTTCAACCATCTTCTAGTCTGATGCATTGGATAAATCTGAATCTGAGTATGTTTTTAAACTATTTTCTGACTTTGGCCATTGCTTCTTTTGAAATGGCTCTTGATTACATTGATACATCTTTTGTCTCCTCACCTTTGAAGCCCATCAGCAGATAGCATTGCCTAATAAGATTTTAACTGTTGTACTGTGGAATGGCTTTTCTGGGTGAAAAAAAACCCAGTCTAATTTTTAGAAGGAACTCACTGGTAACTATAAGAACCTTGACAGAAGAATGCCTCTGGCAGCTGTAGTTCCTGCCACCAGCATGCTTCTGCTTTTGGAGTTGTAGGGTTTTGGGCAACTGCAAAAATGGCTGTAAGTGCTGTGATAACTATTGTAGGAATTTGCAACATTTTGTTCAAAACTCGTCAAGAAAGGTCAGATGTTCCCAATTCCCTTCACTAGGACTGTTTCCAAAGACTTACATAAACTGAATCTGATGTAAAATTTTCAAAAATCCAATTTTTACCAAATGGCCTATAAAGAACATGGTGGGGAAAAAAACCAATTTAAATTATCATGCTGACGTTTTAGTTTCAGATAAGCACCAGTTTAAGAATGAGCAGGTGATGTACAGATTTCGCTATGATGATGGAACATACAAGCCAAGAAGTGAATTGGAAGACATCGTGTCCAAGGTTTGTGTTATCATTCTTAGCTGGAACCTTGTGATTTGCATCAAGAAGTTTGCTCTCCCTCTGAATGTCATTGACCTGCTGTGTGGGAGATTGCCATTGCTGTTGATCTGTGTTGTATTGAGCTATCCATCCTAATGCCACAGGAGATATTCACATTAGGGAGAGGAAGCATAGTTTAGCAATGAACACCAATACAGTTGTGACTGCACCCGAGACTGCTGATTGCAATCCCAGTAGAGTAACAAAAGGTTTTAAAACAGTCGGTGGTAACATGTCTCCTGCAAATCTGGGCATTATGGTTCAGAGGGATAGAAGAGATCAATATTTAACTGTTCCTAATAAGTGTTAGTAAAATGAGTTCTGTTGATCCCATATTTGTCCACATACCTTTTAATAAATTTGATTTTTTTCTTATGGACATTGGTTAATGGGTTAATTGTGAGGAAGAATTAATGGAGAAAATGTTGGAATGGAGGTGATTAGAAGTGAAAAGAGATTTCTGGCTGTTGGAAGCCAGGAAGGAAGAAAAAATGTTTGACAGAGAGGCTAAAGGAACTGTTTTGAATATCAATCTTAATAAATAAATAAAAAATTCCAGCTGAGGAGAGACATCAGTGTCCAGGTTTTGTTAGCATTAGCTAGTCAGTGTTTCTTTGAAAAGGAAAAAGCTGTTAACACTCTGCATCTTCCATTCTTCAGGGGGTGAGGCTGTACTGCCGACTGCACTGCCTGTATACTCCAGTGGTCAAGTAAGCTCCCCGTCGTGATCCCTTTGTATTTATTATCTGGCTTTGTTAAAAGCATGACGCTACTATTGAAATCTTTCTTGTTTCTTACTATAAGCAATAATTTTCTGAATTTTCTTGGCTCTTCTGCTGCTCTTGCATCTCCACAGCTTAGATCTGTAGTTGCAGTGTTGCCGCTAGAGGGTGTTGGAACTGGGGATTCAGGGAGAGCGAGCAGCTGAGTATGGTTACAGTGGCTCTGATTCAGGGCAGATGTGGTGCCCCATGTGGTGGGGATTGTAGTTGCTGTATTATTTGGGTTATAGAAAATGTCAGCAGATGCTGAAGTGTTGTAAACAGATTCCAGTGTGGTTCTAGGATTCTGTCATTCAGAGCATCCTAAACAAACAAAAGCCAGTCTGAAGCAGAACAAAAGCTGAAGCTGTAATTTAAAGAAACCCTGAAAGTTTTGTGTGGAATCCTAAGAATCTGGTTCTGTATAAATTACTGCTGAAGAATTGAGATAGTCTGCAAGTGCTAGGTAACTGTTCCCAGAACCCAGGAGATGATGTTCAGATGTTGTTTACCTTACTGTGACATCAGATGAACATTTCTGGCCTATAATGGAAACCACCTTGAACTCTGTAGTTGTTCTACAACTGCATGGAAGATTAGGCATTTTCACTTAGGAGAACTTAATTTTTTTACAAATAAAAAACTGATGAGAAAAAAACCAAAAAACATCTAGTGGAGATGGCTGGATTCCCAAATTCAACAAAAGTGACCTCTTGTCCATGAATTGTACAACTGAATTTTCACTGGGAGATGCCACTGTCATGCTAAAAGGAGCTGCAATGATAGTTACAGTTTATAAGTAATAAATTTGCACCATTAGAACTCTGGGTTTTTTTCCCAGAATAACTGTTCTACTATGACACAGATTTCACTTAGCCCAAAAGGTGTGGAGAGAGCAGGAAAGCATGATGCTGCCAGTGGCAGACAAAATGATTCTGTAGATGCACATATGTATTTGCACGTAGACTTTTCATCCCTGAAGATGGCAATTCATATGCAGAGTAGAAATGATGGGAAGTGAAGTTCAAAAAATGTCCCTGACCTCAGGGTACCCACAAACTGAAGTGGATTTACTCTAATGCTTTAGGGAGTCAACAACGACAAAATAACTCCCACAGGCCCATCTTGTGGTATTTTGTCAATGTGCTATTTTTGTAATAGCTTCCCAGCTGGAGAAGCTATTAGGATAGCTTCTCATATCAGGATTGATCTGTGCTAGTGACATCATGAACACAAACTGTATATAATCAATGAAAGGTACCAGACTCTCCAAAGTTTTAGGATCCTTCTGAATGGATTTAATTCTCAGTATGTTTAGGCTCTTCTTCCTGCCTTTCTTTTCCTTCTTCCTTTTATAGCCATGTTAGAAAACCTAATCTCTCAGGCTGTCATTGTTTTGTCTTCTTATCATGAGTTTTTGCCTCTGACAAGCCTCACCTTAGCCTAAGGAAGATAGCTTTTGCCAAGTTTGTTGCCATTGCTCTGTGCTGTGCCTTTGGATCACTGCTGTATCTGGCATCTTAGGACTGCTGATCCCTTCACTCTAGCTGCCTTTTCTGGCACTACCTTCCTTCTAGAAAATTGGCAAAGCTGCTTGGAGTAGCAGATACATGTGCCACGGGGATCTGGAGGAATCACAAACTCAAAACTGTTTTATTGACAACCTCAGAGATACAATTCTACTTAGTTTTATTCCCTGGAAGCCTGGAGTTTCTAGTAGTCTTTGCCTTTATATTTTTCCTCAAGTAAAATCTTGACACCCTGTCACTTTGAGGGCAAGACGATGTACACCGCTGGAAACAAATCATGCTACTTTGGGGATTGAAGTATAAAAAGTAAAGCATTTTGAAAATTTTGAATGTATCTCTGATGTATTTCTGAGAAATTGTGAGGTGAGAGAACTTATTCCCACGTATGTATGTGATGGACAGTATGTCAGTGCATTGCTGGGCTAGACCCTGTGAGGATATTCTATTCCTCTAGTTTCTGTGAGGCAGCAAGGTTCTGCCAAATTTCTGTGGTTCCCACCTCTGTATTTGACTGTTCACCTGAGGCTCATGGTTCTGGATAACGTTCTGTGTTTCATGTTCTGCTCCTCTTCAGGGCAGATTGAAATGGGGAGAAAAGAGAGTGAATTAAAATTGATTCTGACCAGCACTGACCCGTAAGCAGGGAAAGACTGGGCCTTGGACCAAAATTGATAGCACCTTATCAAAACTGTCAGCATCTCCAGGAAAGATTTGAGAGTTACTTCTCGTCTGGAACTCCCTACTCATTAGTGCTCAATGTTTTTATGTTTTCATTTATTATGCTGACATTTCAAAAGTACATTTCCCCAGGATGAGAATGTGAGAGGGGAAATCTGCCCAGAAAACTCCTACAGATTTGTGCTGTGTTTAGCACATTACTGGGAGACAAGTTGAAAACTGTGCATAAGCACTATGAGGAAAGCTTTTTTCCTGGGGACACATTACTGGAAATGCTGTCATGTTTTGTTGGTTTTTTCCCAAGCTCTGAAAGTCCCACTTTTCTTTTCAATTTCTCACACCCTGCATTCTGCAAACACACAGACATTTCTGCTGCATTTATTTTCAACAGTCAGTCACAACATATTTATATCTGTAGATGATTAGTAAAAGGAACAGGTTTGGGTAGGACAGGTTTTAGATGGTGTTTGGATATTTGATTTTTAGGAAAAAGGCAGTATTGGATAGTGTGGTGCTAATGAAAGAGGCTGATGTGACAGAACTGAAGAATAAAGTCTTGTCTTGGCCTGCCTCATGGATCCATCCAGACTGTAAAACAGCCCCAGTGGCTGTGCTTCCTTCTACAGTCGTGCCAGTTGAGCTCAAGCTTCAAACACAAGGACCACCCCAAGGGTGAGAGAGGAATTAATTCTTCATATCCATTCAGGATTTGGCCTCTCTGCTGAGACTCTCAATGAGAGGGAGCCAATTAATGCAAATTAATTGTGGTAGTGTCTTTTGTGATGTGGAACTAGGAACTGGATCAAGACCATGAAACTTATTTCACATGGGCCAGTAAAAAGCCTTAAAATTGCTTTTATGATATTCCAAACTGGATTAAGTCCAGTGACCTTGGAGGTGAGAGGTGTTAGAGCCCAATGTCCTGAGCCACATATGCCTCTTGTATCTGTATCAAAATTCTTTAGAAATATTTCACAGAAGGCTAAAGCCATCAATTATCTCCATGGCTCTGAGAAGAGAAATTGAAGAAAACTGCAAAAAGCATCAAGTTACAGTATGGTTCCTTTTCCTTCTTGCAGGAACAGTGCTCTGCAAGGGCTGGTGCCAGTTGTGTTACAACAACTAAACACAACCCTTCCTATTTACAATGACTGAGATTATCTAATTCCATTAAGGAATACTGCATATTATATTTGTGTCTGGCTATTATGTGTTATTCTGCTAAAGGAAATGAAATCTGAACAAGTGTGGAAAATCTCTCTTGACAAAATAGACTAAAAGCTGCCTAATTCCATGAGCCTCACTAAAAGGAGGCACAGGGGGAATGTGTAGAGTCCCCGTCTATGAATGCATTAATAGATAAATGCTAGAGAAGAATTATTGAAGCTTATGGATGGTACTCGTACTGAGCCAAAAGATGTAAGCTGGACATCAATGGATTTTGGATGATTTCCAGCCAGAAAGTGTGATTTTTAGTGGGACTGCTGGTGGCAGTATTCTAACCTGAGTTACAGCAGCAGCTTAGGACATCTGTGAAAAGAATCTTCTGGCTGCCTCTGATGGGAATGTGAGCTCCCTGAAGATGGCTTGAAACAACATCTAGAGAAATTTTAAGTAACACTGCTTTGTGTTGATTTGAAGTATCTTCCTAATTGAAGCTGCTAGAGAAGTTTAAAACTTTATACAGAGAAAAGATGGCTGCTTATTAGTAGTAAGTCACAACAGTATATATATAGGTTTAGAATGTAAAAGATATGTATACCTTTTGGTCCTGAATTTCCCTGAATTCTTTCTTAATTAGAGACCGTGACTACCACCTAAAGACATACAAATCAGTAATCCCTGCAAGTAAACTAGTGGACTGGCTTATTGCACAGGTAAGAAAAGTTTTAAGATACTCTCTTTGCTAAGAAGCACTTCATAATCCTAAAACTTCCCTTTTACAATTTATCAGTGGAAAATTTAAAAGTGGTTTGGTTGCTGCTCTTACCTGTGTGTATCTGCTTTCTTTCCTCCTCCCAGGGAGCTGTAAACAGTCTTGGTCTGAGACCATCTTAATTTTGCTGGGTTTACACATCCCAAAGCAACCAACCACCATGATTAGGGCTTTAGACATCACATCATTACCAAAACTAGACAGCAACAATAATAATTGTAATGGTGGCAGTAGTAATAAGAGTAATAGAAATGTGCTCTGGACATGTTTCTTCACTATGGTACTGACTGCAAACTGTTTCTGTAATTCTGATGACTCAAATGGAGAGACTGTATGGAATAAACCTAAGTTAGCATGTCAAAACTAGTGTATCAAGTTTCACATCTAGTTTCTGTGTGAAAAGGTTGAGATGCATTTTGTCAAGATTGATCATTGTAAATGGCTCTATTTTCTGAAGATTTTCATTACTGCCCTTATTGTATTTGGAGAAATACCTACATAACATTTAGCAGTACTTCGTGAGCTGAAAGAATTAAAGCTATATTTTCTAATTAGAGAATGCTCTTTTGCTAGGGGAATGTTTTGACGCCAAGGTAACATCATCAGGAGTAGCCAAATCTAGTTTAGACCCTTCCTGTGCAAAGATTTTGTTGCCTAGGACAAACATAGACTGCTAAAGTTTTAAGATGGTAATATTAGAAGGTATTTCTCCTCCAGTTTATTTACAGCTGAAAGAATAAATTGGGATTTTTAAATCCCAGTCTCTGTAAAATAAACTACCCATTTATCCTATAAAATAACACAATGTGAGCGTTGAGCAGTCTCATGACAGGATGTTGAAAATGAGAGAAGACTTGTGAAGACTTGAAATTAGTTCATAATAAAAGTTAAACTTTTGGTTTCTTAAAGCTGTTTTCTTGGCTTTCCTTGTGTGATGACATGGTCATGCAATTATTTCAGAACTGCCTTGATGCCTTTTCTACCAAGATAACAGTATTTAGTTCTTAATTTGTAAATGTTGTGTCTGTTCTGCTCTCAACCTCTTCAACAAAAGCTAGTATGCTGTGGATTGGCCAGAGCTGATCCCGTCTTTAAATAATGCTGATACACCACAGTGATGGGCTTTGCCAGCATTTGCTTGGCAAATAACTACTGCTCTCCTTGGTGGTATTTGAAGTTGGACTAATGTTCTGCTGGCAAGATCAGAGGGTGCTTGAAGCACTTTGTTTTTGCTTAAAACAAAGTCGGTACACTACGCTACGGCTGCTGTGAGAGCTTTTGGGTATCTAGTTCTTCAGGTGGAGGGGAGAAAAGGTGTAAGTAATACTTGTGTAGGACACAGCTTCTTGTTAAATAGGACTGAAAGTAATACACTGAAATTGCTTCTGTTGCCAAAGCAGCAGGTGCCCTCCCTGCTGGAATGAGCTGAGGAGCTGCTCTCACTGAGATAGCAGACACCAGCTTCCCCTGTGTCCCTTTGCTCATCTCACATCAAGGGACCAGTGTTGACAATCTTTGTAAGACTAGTAGTGCCTTCTGATTTTTAGCAGCACTATTTAAAACTTACTTGTCTGCCTAAAAAGTGCAACCAAGTTTGTAAAGTCTTCACTTGTGGCTGCAAATTAGCAGATATATTGAGAAAACTAGGCATTTCTAGGTATTTAACTGACTTGTAGATATAAAGCTTTAGGCTGCTATTTCAGGGAAGTCTGTAAATTTACAAGTCACCTTTGATACCTGTTTTGAATGACTACACTCAAGGCTTCAGGTGGTGAGAAACAGAAGCCTTTGTAATCTGCTGTGTAAGCAAACTGCCACTGTAGTTTTAACCTGTCTGACCTGTAGAGTTCACATACTTAGCTTTTTCTCCCTTGAGCTGAATATGAATAGGATCTCTCAGCTTCAAAGGAGGAGTTTTATTGTCTGTGACTAATGGGTCCTGAAGTCCAACACTCTGATTTCAAATAAAATGTCTTCACATTGAGATAATATGGTGTCTTTCCCCAGTGCCGGTCCTTGATCCTCTGGTTCCTGTAGGAGGGAGAGATGCTGTCTGGAGGAATGAAAAGTGTTTGGGCAATGGGATACCTGTTTTAATGGCTTATTATTGTTCCCTACGCAGATCATCCTGCTAATTTCAGAGCTGCAAGCTCTGGTGGGGAAGAGGGAATAAATTGTCTTAGAAAATGGCCTGAGGTGTAACGGTAGTCTCGTTTTTCTAGGGAGACTGTCAGACTCGGGAGGAAGCTGTCGCACTGGGCGTGGGACTCTGCAATAACGGCTTCATGCATCATGGTAATGCATCAATTTTGCTTTCCCCAGCAAATGAGATGAGCTCTTATTTCAGTCAGATTAGCTATTCTGGACTGTGTCATACATGCTGTGTACAAAATTTGCAGGCATTCCTACACATCCTTCTAGAACACAGTCCTCGAGCTAATACATGGTAAAGCCTGGTGCCTTCCCAAAGGAAGCCACTTGCTGATAGTTATGGGTAGCACTGAAGGGATTAGACAAGCTAGAAGGAGCGTGTTTTTTCACTGCATCTCTTCCAGAGCCATGTGAGCAATGCACAAGCCAAGTGCTGTCCTGAAATATCACCAAAAAATACCAGCTTTTAAGTAAAATTGCCTAGTTCTTGCCTCTTGGATAACAAACACATTCCTCAGTGCTGAGGCATCCAAATCTGAAGTGCCAAATTGCCAAGTTAGACCTCATCCATCCTCAAACAGGGGAAGTAAACAAATCACATCTGTATCAGTATGAAATAGAACATACAAGTCCTAAGAGTAAACATATTTTGTCAAATGAAACATGCAGTTTTAGTCATAGAAAACATTTGCTCACTGTATTTTGAATAGTGTTTCTGAGAGCAGATTATTGTAAATAACTAATGGAGAACTTTCTTACTTTAAAAATTTACTTTAAAAATTAAAATTCATTTTTAGTTAATGTAAGAATAGTTGTTTTTAAAAGAATTTGGTCTGTTCTGAGCCCATGCAAACTTATGGCATTTATTGCCATTTATTGTCAAGGAAGGCCTTTGCATAAGTACATGTTGAATGTAGGAGTTGCTCATCACTTGATGCTTTTATTTGAAGGCCCCACGTCTCGTATTTGAAAAACTAGTAAGGAACTTTTTCATGTCTTCTAGAATTTTGTAGATGTCATTTCCTTCTCAGTTATTTTTTTTTTAGTTGAGCCTTCATCTATGTGGACACCTTACATGCTTTAGCAGCCCCTTTACCCCTCTGTGCTCCTTTTATAGTTTTCTTATATTCATTTGGATGTAGGAAAGGAGCATGAGGTTTTGAGTAGCATCTTCCTTCCAAGAAGATCTTTTGGATTTTATATAAATTCTGCATGCCAGGGAGGTCACATCATGTCATGAGCTACTATGCACTGTGAAGAAAATTCTTGTCCTAAATACAGAATTAGCTTAAAAATACAGAGCTGAGGAACTGACTGATAGAGATTCATCTGGTCTGTGTTCTGTAAAGATGGGGGAAATATTTAGAATTACCTTTAACTTTCTTCTCTGTTTCTCTCTTTTTTTGGTCCATGTAAATGAATGTATGTATTTCATTTATAATTTCCAGTCCTGGAGAAAAGTGAATTTAAGGATGAATCCTTATATTTCCGCTTTTATGCTGATGAGGAGATGGAGGGTACCAGTTCCAAGAGCAAACAATTACGTAATGACTTCAAACTCGTGGAAAATATCCTGGGAAAGAATCTTCTGGTAAGAAATATGTGAATGTATAAACCTTGATGTTTCTGCTAAAATGGTATTGTTTTATAATAGAGCAGAATAATGAAAGAGTAGAATTAAAATGGGCAGTTGCATGTGTAGCTAGGTTTTTCTTCACTGCATAAATGCTACTAATTCTTGATCTGCTTTGCTTTATACCTCCAACTTCTGTACCTCTGACTTTTCAGTTAGGCAGACTGCATAATTTACTCTAGGAGCACTGGAAATCCTTACATTGGAGGCCCCTTTCTGGAGCTTGTGACCATGCTGCTGTATTGGGAGTTTTGGATGCACAGTTCACACAGGTGCAAATGCATGGAAGTGCCCACCTGTTTCCAATGCATGGCTCAAGCCCTTTCTATTCCCAAGAAACCCTTGCAAGAGTGTAAGGGAGCTGGGAGCTGGATATGTTTTAGCAGGTATCACAGGGTGGACATGGTGGAGGAAAAAGTACTCTACTCTCTTGGAAGAGATCTGCCATCAAGTGTAAGCCCAGTTTGAATTCAAACATGCTTATATGTGGGATGAATTTAGATGCAAGTTAAAAAGACTGATAAAAACTCAGATATTTCAGGGCATCATTCTCTAAGCCATATGAATGCTGCTGTTGTAGTCCTGAAGTGCATCACTCACCCTCTGTCAAAATGCAGTCCTGTCTCAAACAGAAAACAAATGAAGAGCACATGATGAGGGAAAATCTCCTACTTAGAGGGCACAGATTTGTGTCAAATCTGTAGTAGTCATGCTTAAGTCATGAGCTGCTTTCTTTTGCATGCATAAATTAACAGTTACTTGAGTGAAGGGACTTGTGAAGACCCTGCAAAAGCAGTACAGTAAATTCATCACACTTATCCACGAAACAATTGTGCCTGACTTCTGCTTTATCCTGTGTTTAGCAGTTAGGAGCAGCTGTAATCCTGAGGCTTTGCTATCTGTGGAACATCACTGCTTGCCTCTACACTCATGATAGGGCATTAATCTTTCCCATCCTCTGATTCCCACCACAGGAGGTTTATTGGAATTTCCTCAGCACTGGCTTTTGAAATATGCTTTCCTACTGCCACAAAATCTTAGTTGTTTAGTGGATAAGTTTCCCCATCCCCTTAATCTAAGTTTGCTCTATCACAGGAGAGTTTGCCTTTGAAAACAAAACAACAGAAACCTTGGCAAATACTTGTTAAAAATGCCAAGGAACAAAGTCTGGAAAAACATGATTCAAACAAGATCTAGTTCCAGTCTTTTCACTTTCTTGTGCATCCTCTAATGTGAACATCACCTGATAAGGACTTTTCCCCAGATATTTTGTTATACATTATTTTAACTTGACTGTATGGCTCCTGCAGGACAGAATTGTTCTGGTTCTTGACTTCCCCCCCCCCCCCCCCCCCCCCCCCACCCCCCAAGGTGATTTTCTATAAAAGGACATTTATAATCTGATGGAATTGACTTTAAGGGGAAAAGGACAGTATTTTAGAATAGTACAAAAATCATCAGAAGCAAGGAAACAATTCTAAGTAACTTGTTTTCCCCCATGGCATGCTAGGTTGACTAGCTTTATTTTTCTTCAGTTCTGTTTTATCAGATGGCTCTCAAATATATAATGTTTACTCAAATGCAAGTTATTTATCAGTTAGATTTTCCACTTGTCCATTTATCAGTGGCTAGGCTTGGTTTATTTTTCTGTAATGTGAAGTGAGTTGTTAAGCTTTTTCCTTATTGTTAATAAACCACTAGAAAAGGATGAATGAAATGTATATTTGTCATTATTGATATGATTTTAAAGAATATGTATAAGGTGAGCCTGTGTGACCTCAGTGCAAACAAGAGGAAGCAGAAATTCAGGAGCAAGAATAATGAAGGCTTCTGTCTACCATGTAAGGTACAAACTGAGCACAAGGTATGGAGTTGCTGTTTTTTCCCTTACACAAAGCCTATGTGCCTGTCTCTAGAGGAAGGACTTACGGATGCCAGGAATTGTCCTCTCATTAGATAGAATTTCAGCCATCAGACTGCTATTATGCTGTAGAATTATGTAGTGTGTAGTTAGATCTATGAAAGGTAGGCCTGAGATCTGCAATTTGTGTGAAACTGGTAGCTGAGAAGCACTCAGATCTTCATTATCAGGTAGGTGGGATGTATTCTGAAAAATAAACAAATGACTTCACTCAATCTGTAGTACATTCACCAGTGGAAAATACTGAATAATGACGAATTCTGTAATACAAAAGTGAAAGATCTATTGAAGGATGAAGGGCTACGAGTTAAAAGTCAAATCCAGTTTCTAAAAGAAGAGTTGATGAACCACTGCAAAAAACTCTCAAGGGTGGGAACAGATTCTTCACTTCTTAAAGACTGCAGATCATACCTGAGTAACTCTGTAAAATCTCCTTTAATATATATTAAGGGCTCAATGCAGAAACAACTAAGATGAAACTTTATGGCTCATGTTTTGTAGGCAGTCAGACCAAATGATCTGGTAGTCCCTTTCCATCTTAAGACAGAAGTCCAGATAGGTTGTGGCTTGCAATGAAAAGTCTAATTTCTCATCTCCAGTCTTCACCTTTTCTGTGAACTCTGTATTTATGAAGCATAAATATGTGTAAATATTGTGCTCTGTTTAAGATTTTACCAGAAGAGGATGACTATGGATTTGACATAGAAGAAAAGAACAAAGCAATTGTGGTGAAGTCAGTTCGACGAGAGTCTTCTGCCGAGGTAGGACCTCACATTCGTATTTTGGTATCTAAGAATGTTTCAATACTTAGAAAAGTTACAAACCATCCTTTTAAAATCTGTTTCCTTTAAAGGCAGCTAATAGAAGATGGCTGTCTTCTACAATTCCTGGTAATAAGCTGTTTCTGTAAATTGATAAGTGTTTTGGCATTACTGGAGGACTTGAATTATTGGTAAGTGATAGGATGAGAGCAGTATCTGTGTGATGATAGCTTACCTCAGGTTCCTTAGCAACTTTAATTTAAGGAGGGAAGGAAAGTAGTAATCTTTTGGGATAGCAAAGATGTTAATGGGGAAACGGGTTTATGTGAATGAAAACTATTTTTAGATATGTGTTTTTCCCTTAAAAAGCATGTAGTAATTTCTCTCTATGATATTTTTAGGAGTTCTACAGAATATATTAGCTTCGTTTCTTTGAAGCACATAGATGGCCCAAATGTCTTAGGAAATGAGTATTGCTTAATCACCCACTTAGCCCTACAGAATTCTTATGTGGATCACACAGTGTGATCTTCCATTTACCAAAGTAAGGCACAGATACATTGCTGAAGGTAGGAGAGGACTAAATGACTTGTCAAGGGTTTCACAGTAAATAGTGGCACACCGGACAGAGTTTCTAATTAAAAGCCCTGGACAACTACTGCAGAATTTTTGAATGTCAGCATTAAAATTTGTTGGTTACTCCTTTGCATTACATATAACTCCTGGAAGACTTGCGTAATGGAAATAGCTGAAGTGGACAGATTGGTTTTAGCAAGTCGAAAATGTCACACGGGAAGGAATTTTGAACTGAAGTTGAGTGTTAGAATGAAATTATTTCAGTATTCCTGATTCTCTTTTGGTTTATGGTCACCAAAGAAACCAAACCTATGCTTTATCTAGTGCTCAAAATCAACATAGGTTGGCCAAAAATGTTATTAATCTAAACGTAAGCTATGAATTATTGCCTGCCGGATAATCCTCTGCCCTTTTTTTGGCTGGAAGCTTGGGGAATAGCCTGCAGATCTGTTGTGTTTGAGGAAAACGGCAGCACACCTTTTTCTAAGGAATCTTTTTCTTGATCTTTCAAGATAATCTTTGACCATGAGCCCACCTTTTGAACTTGATCTAATAATACTAGTCCAGCAAAGAACTAAATCTGCATCTTCCTGAGCCAGAGTCTATGTGAGAGTAGTGCTGTGTGGACCTCCTTTTTCAAGTCAAGAAACTTGTCAATGGATTCCAGGCAGAACAGGAAAGGGTTTGCCACATTTAGAAGGAAACTCAACTGCTGAACCTTGAAGGTATATGAAGTAATTATAATCTGGAAGGTTTAATAATTTTTTAGTGGTTGGTTCCTTGATATCTAACACCTAGTCCAAATGTTGCTATGTTGCATTTTAACTGGTAGAGATCATCAAGGGGTATGTTTGAGGCTATTGTCCGGTGGGCACAGTAGGGGATCTCAGTCTTGTCATTGCATCTGTGGTCATTGCGAAATAACTAAAGTTAGGTGCAAAACCTAGGGATTAAAGACAAAATCTAATGTTTTTTTAGGCTATAAAGCTTAAAATGAATAAGCTCACTTAAAGCAGAGACAGTTCGTATCACCACTTCAAACCAGGTTGCATTTACTGACGTGACTGGATATAGGTTGGTTACTCAAGGCTGATGGCTGAAAATTGTCCACAGCTCCTGTGCCCAAGGTGTGGGAAGTCACACTTCTGCGTCTCACTGGATATCACAGCCAGTCTATTATGGGGCCCTAGCTTTCAGTTGTGTCCCCCAATCCCTTGGTTTTTTTATAATCTCCTATTTTAATAGTCCCTTTAAAATTTGTAGCAGAAAAGTAGTAAGATTTATCCATTGCAAACGGAGATGCATCTGTAGAGTGGTATATTTCTAAGGATATTGGCAAAATATTTTTGTTTTCTGTAAGTGCAGAAAATTTTAAGGGAGAGTGGCAAATGACTTGATGAGCCAACACTATTTATAGGGTCTTCCAAGTGAAAGTAATTCAAGAAATGTCCATAAGTAGGGAACAGTTGAACATTGAAGCCTGAGCTTTCAGAGTTGCTGCCAGTGATCCAAAGCGCTCAGTGGTATTTGTTCCTTTGCAGATGGCTGGCCTGCAAGCAGGAAGAAAAATCTATTCCATCAATGAGGATTTAGTATTCCTACGCCCGTTTGCTGAAGTGGAAACCATCTTATCCCAGTCCTTCTGCTCACGAAGGCCACTTAGGCTTCTGGTAGCCACCAAATCAAAGGAGTAAGTGCCAAGATGGGCAGAGAGAAAAGATTATTGAGAAATGTCAGTTACTAATTAGTACTTCTACAGTTGTAGTGAAACCTGTGTAAACACTTTGCTGTGCAGAAGCCACTCAATAGGAAAACATGACAGAAATGAGAGGTACAAGAGTCATGGCTTGTTTTTAGTGATGACCCTTGGGCTGCTAGGAGAGGTTGGCATGTCTTCTCCTTATACTGCAGCTGACTTTTGGCTTCCTTGTCTACAAACAAAATTGAATTGCAAGGATTGTCATTTTTTCTCAGGTGTGAAGCTCCTCATACTCTATTTTGTGTATAGGAAAACAATTTCCACTCATTGGAGCTAGGCTTATTTTTGGATGACTCTAACAATATCAGCCCTTACAGTTTTTCAGTCTGTTAGTGTTTCTTATAATGAGAGTTGGCCCTCTTAGTGTCTTGTGTATTGTTAGATTCTGTATTCCCAGAATGTGCCTGAATAGAACTCAATGTCTCAGTGAACATTTGTTGCTGAATTCTAGTCCAGAATGTCTTGTTCAGTCTGTTTTGGTTTTTTATTTAATTTTTAGTGGGAAAAAAATACCTCTGCTGATATAGGTCAGCACAGCTGCACTGAAGTTTGTGCAGAAATGGAAGTGAATATAAATGCCTTAGAAAGTTTCTATCAAATGTTTATTCACTTATAAATGTAAAAATTAAGAAATCTCAAATTTTAATTAACAAGTAGAATCTCCCATCTGCCTTGGAGATTCAAGATGGAGTATATTCCTTCAGGTCTGTTTATTTTTTATTTATTTGTAAACACTATGGATGCTTACTTTCATCCAAACCCAGTTGTGAATGCTAAGGAAAGATGCTGTTAAGAACTGCCCAGAACTCTGGCAGCCTAAATTAAAACCATACTTTCTCTTCTCCATTATTTATCTGCAGGATTATTAAAATCCCAGATTGTCCTGAAGCACTTTGCTTTCAGATCCGGGGAGCAGCACCACCATATGTTCACGCAGTAGGAAGAGGTAAGTAGAAACTCTGTGGTACAGTAAAGTTGGGAGTACAGCTGAATAGATAGACGTGTGCATATAAAGTGTGTGTATGTATGTGTGTATATATATATATATATATTTTTCAACAAATATCCAGGTTTCATTGTCTACCTTGTTCTGTACAAATTCTGATACGTTTGGTGACCATAGTGACAGGAATCTGTGACAGACAAAATCACACTCATATAACCATAGAACAGTGTGAGATTTCCTGCCTCAAACTGCTTATCACCTAAATAGATTCTAAGACAAACAGTATCATTCTTATGAATGTTGGGTCTCTAATCCCATCAACACAATACAAGGAATAATTTAACTCCACAGTAGAAGAAACTTGAATGCTGCAATGCACAGTACCATGGACTCTCTAGAAGGCATTATCACTTTAGCTCTTGCAAGCTGGGAATGGACTTGCTTAGTGACCTTGAGGCTACTAAGGTAAAGCTTAACAGCCACAGGGGGAAAAAACCCTTAAAACTGAGATGGTTGAGAAAAAGTTAAAGGCGTCATGCTGTCTGTTGCTTCCTCAATATTTTTACCTGTAGTCATCCACAATTTGGGTCTGGGTTCTGAAGGTGCTGTAGGAACAGCAGGTTAGTAGACAAGTCATAACATCACAAAGTATGACATAAGACTTGAAGACTACTTCTCCCTTTACACAGGCATGTATTACTACAAATTGCCAGTGTAAGGCAGAGGCAAACTGCTCGCCTTGATATTTTAAAAATGAGAAAACACAAGTTGACAGAGATATTTACTACTTCTGTGCCTGACATATTTAACTGAGCTACAAGCAAAGCATAGATTTACCTTTATGTTAAGCAGATGCAGAAAATACAACCTTTTAGACATACACCAGTCTTCAGAACAAATGTGTGTCTCCAGCTGAGTGCAGTTAGCTTAGGCAGTGCCCACAGATGGTGTTCCCAGGGACTTGCATTTATTACACCATTTTATAGCAGCACCTACAACCGCTTTTTCACTGTTTGGAGTGCAAGCTGGAAGTTGCAGCTAGGAAGATTATCCTTTTCTGGGATTTTGCCTGGAAAAGACAAGTTACATTTGACATCATAGTCTTTTTGTGTAGCAAATTGTGTAACATGCAAGTGTTCTGTCTTCCCAGGTGCAAGAGGCTGGAACAAATACAACAGTTTGTACTTAAGCAAGACTGCAGCTAATGTAACCATAAGGCTAAAAGAGAACCATATAAGAATCCCAAACAGTTTCCCACAGAAATGTCCATTTCTAGCATGAATGCAATTAGATCTAGGAGATTGCTGTTTTTCCCAGCACCGCTGAAAACATGAAGGATAGACACATTATGTTATCCTTACACAACAAAGCTTTCTGAGTAGTAGCAAAGGCATGACAGGTCTGACCCAGCTCTTACTTTTTCTAACTAGAAAGCTTTTGCAAACTTTCCAGTATTCTCGTGCATAGGCAGGTGGCATTTCTGTTTAACTTCTCTCCTGTTATTTTTCAGGTTCTGAGGCTGCAGCCGTAGGCCTTCATCCAGGGCAATGTATTTTGAAAGTTAATGGGAATAATGCAACACATGGAAATTACAAGGAAGTTCTGGAACACTTCACAGCCTATAGGACCAGACAGCAGGAAGCACTGGTATGAATGCACAACCTCAAAGAAAGTACATTAATTCTTGCCTTTCTTCTGCCCTCCTCTAGTCCTGTGTTTTTATGCTCACTAAATATTCAGAAAAAGAACAACTACACGTTTGTTATGACTCATTTGCTTTTATGCCAGGGTCCTGCTATCACTGAGGGGACCTGATTCCATTTGCCCATAGTTGCAAAACA
Source organism: Passer montanus (assembly GCF_014805655.1). Classification (NCBI taxonomy): domain Eukaryota; kingdom Metazoa; phylum Chordata; class Aves; order Passeriformes; family Passeridae; genus Passer; species Passer montanus. The sequence goes on along the minus strand of NW_024368930.1, from coordinate 202,970 downwards.
CCTACAAATAATATGAAAGCCATTTCATGCATACAGTACTGAAAATTGTTACTAACCATGGAAGTTTACCCAGCTATTGATCTAAATTTTATGTTCTCTGAAGTTCAGAGAAAAACTGGGGTAATGTTGGTATTTCAGCCTACTTAGAAGATACAGAATTGATTGCTAGATTCACCTCTGTAGTCCAGATATTTGGAGATTGGGCATTTTGAGGTCCTAGCTGAAGCCTATATCTCTTGAAAGGGATTGTACCAGTGGGTGTACAGAACACATGAAGATGCTGAAGAGGACAGAGTTCAGCAAGCAGCATCCCCTGCATGTTTGAGTGGCAGTCGCCTGGGCTCCAGCAGAGACAACTCTGCACTAGAAGGACATGCAGAATTGGAAGCCCTTCAAAGCAGCCAACAGGAATCAGGTAAAGATTCTCATGGGGGAAGAAAACCTAGGGACAATTCAGGGGCTTTCAGAAGGAAAACCGCAGTAGAAATGTAAAGAATAAATATTATTGTAGAATATCTTATGTCTTAGCAAAGCTTTGTAATTGAATGAGGTCTGCCAGAGGACATATTTCTTTGCTACAGTTTATTCAGGGGAATAAAATATTGAGATGCACATAGAAATCATGTCCCTATGACTCTGTCTTCTCTACAAGACAGCCAGTTATGGGAATTAAAAGATTCAGCATTTTTAGAATCCTTTGGTAGCCCCTGCAAACCATGCATTTATGGGCAGTAACTGATGGAGAGGGAACGTTTGCAAGTAACTCCACCTAGAATAATCTGTATTTTCTGTTATTTTTGATTAAAGATTAGGATGTTTAATTACTTTGATCTGGAGCAAATCTTGAAGGCATGTTGCCACTGTTTCAGGAAAAGGTGTGGGTGTATTTCCTTCAACTTCTGAAAGCATAGCTCAAAAAACAGGTCTGCTTTCATGTTGAGGGCTTATTCAGAAAAGTAGATGTTAAAGGAGACTACTAAAGCAAAATATAATCCAAAGGACTGAGCCTGGACTCTCTGAATGGCATTGGCAACTTCTCCAGGAACAGATGCACGTCTGTGTGGATCCCATGCAAGGTCTGGTGATGCTGGTAATTTCACGGTCTCAGAGTGTTCCAGCAGTGGAACAGCTGGAGCACCCTGATAGAAGTGTGTGAGCAACTTCCCTGGCAAATCTCAATTTTACTGTAACTTGATTGTGGTCTCTAGTGACAATAGAACTGCTTTGTGTAAAAAATGTTTTCTCCTCACCACATCCCTGCCTTACATCCCAGTCTTCCAGAGAGTTATTGCAGGCAACAGGACTCAGAGATTAACATACTTCCTTTTCCTTATAAGCTTCTGCTAGGATCCGTGAACAGAACTAAAAGTAGTGTCCTGAGCGTGGATATGTGCACACATACATGGAAGAACATCAGAATGGGGATTGGAGCATGTGTAAAACCCTGTCACTGGCCAACAGCAAATGTCTTCCTAAGAATATTCTCAGTCTCCAGCAGCACATAGTTCAAGACATTCTTTGAGCCAAAGGTTGTGTCTCTGCATTCAATATTCTTCTCAGCAGGTTTCTCTTGCCTGGGCAGGCCTGTGTTCACATGTACTGCCAGACACCTCTAATGACTTACTTTGATTCCAGCCCAGACACCACAGACTGTTATTTCTCCACTGGTCATTGGTGAAGAAACCCCTCTCATCAGCCTGACTGTGGATAACACCCACCTGGAGCACGGAGTGGTATATGAATATGTTAGCAGTGCAGGAATCAAATCCTTTGTCCTGGAGAAAATTGTGGAACCGAAAGGTTGCTTCATTCTCACTGCAAAGGTACTGAAAACCATACATGATCAGCTTTTGCCTAAACAGAATGGGAAACCAATAATATTGCTTATTATTGGCTGCTGTGGGCTTGGCTCTTCAGTTGAGTTTGACATTGGTCTTCTCAGCTCTTCTTAGAGTTTTGTTCATTGGATTGAGTTACAATAGCTTGTTTGGTATGAGTAATCAGCAAGTGCTTCCAGGACTTCAGCTGTTGAGGGACATGGAGGGGAGCCCTCAGATGTGGAATTCTTGCTTTTGTCTGCCTGGTAACATACACTCTGTTGATATTTAAGATTAATCTTTTCAGGCAGGAATTTGCTTTACCTTGCAAGAAAATCAAGCAACTTTTTCCCACCTGAGGGGCTGCATGGGTTGCTACAGGAATTGAGTAGAACTGCTGCTTTTGGAAATCAGCAGAGAGTGCTGAGTGGCTTGGTTATCTCTGGCACAAATGAGCTAATAGTGAATGCTTGTCACATCCCAGTAATGTTATTGTTATGTCCCATGGAAGCATGCTAGAGCAGGTAACTTGGACAGTGGGTATTTTGATCCACTTCTGTAATTCTAAACATTTTTAAGGAATGTTAGATGACTCTGACGATTAGACACATTAGTGGTTCTCAGGCAGCAATAAAGGCAGCTTGTTCTGGAGGCTGCTTTATTCAACCATGGGGCTTTGCCTCTCTCTGAATGGAAGAAAACTATATTTTCTCTCCTTGCCAGGACCCATACCATTGACATCCTGTCTTTTTGTTTAGATTTTAGAGGCCTTTGCTGCAGAGGACAGTCATTTCGTAAGGAACTGTGAAAGACTCATATCCCTAAGTAGTGCTGTGGCCACCATGCCCCAGTATGAATTCCGGCAAATCTGTGACACTAAGCTGGAAAGCATTAGCAGGAGGCTAGCGAGCTACCAAGAGGTAAAACACTACTAGTTATTGACGAAGTCTTGAGAGAATAGTTCATTATGTTAAGTGGGTCTTAGTATTCTTTATTAATGAATCCAAACTGTTTCTGAGGTGGGTATCCTGGAGGCATGAGAACAGCTCTGCAAGTTACGGAAATTGCAAGTTTTGAGTGAAAATACTTTGTCTGTAAATCACTCCTTTCTGCTTGTCAGAGCTAAGACATTATTAAGTGGGTTAAGACATATTATTGCAGGTTAATTTCCACTGTATTAATGAATAAATATGAGAACAAATTGATGCATGTCTTATTTAACATGAATGTAACTACAGTGTATCATGGTGTAAACAAACAAAGTGTATGTGCTTTTTTTGTGCAGTTACCTGAGCTGCTTGAAAAGAGAGTGCTGGGAGGTATAGCTAATTACTTTCCTTTGTTGTTTTATGAGCTTTTTTAAAAACGTGTTATTCCAGCTGCAGCAGAAATCTGAATTCCTGGATTTCTGGAATAAGAGGCAGGAAGAGAAAAGAATTGTCTGTATTGCTTCAAAATTTTTTTGAAGGTGCAGTAGCACACACCTACTTTATTTCTCCCAGTTTGCAGATGAATTGAAAACAAAGGTGAGCCCAGCCTTCAAACAAGCCGTTATGGAACCTCATTCCCTCAACAGCATGGATTTCTGCCCCACCAACTGCCATATTAACCTCATGGAGGTATCATACCCCAAAAACACTACCTCAGCAGGGAGATCGTTCAGTATTCGCATTGGACGGAAACCTTCTATTATTGGTCTTGATCCAGAGCAAGGTGATAATTAACTTCCAAGTCATACTGTTTTGATCTGTATAAAAGGCTGTGGTTTTCCACTGCTCATCAAGGTCAAATAGAAGTTCCAAGGAAACATAGTCTTTTCAGTACCTTTTTTTCCTCCTTAAAATTTTATAGTTAAATGGCAGCCTTCTTGTATTGTGAAAAAGTAATGGCTTCAAGCATAGAGGGGCTTCAGGTGCCATGTTTTTGCTAGATGAACTGTTTGGGCATGATCTCACATGGCCAGGGTGCTGTTGCCCTTAGAAGAGGTGACTTGCTGACTAAAAGGGAGCAGGGGCTGATGGCAATGCTAGTGCTTCATTCAGGGGGAAAACTGAAGTCAATCACATTGTAGTGCTGCTTTCTCCTCTCATTACTAAGAAAATTCCATGCACTCGTGTTGAAAGTCTGTACCATGTCAGGAGATCTGTTTTCTGATAAATTGCTGCCATGCAGCATTTCTCCTACAATCTGGTTATTTGAGTTCCAACCTTTTTTTATCATGATCTGACTTAGCATGCTTCTGATTCATTGCCTTGTGAAGGTCAGAGTGCAGAAATGTTTGGAAGAGGGAAATATAGACTAACCAACTTTCTGAACGATGGCATTGACTGTTCAGATTGAGTTTTATAAAGGACTCCTGCTTGCCTGGGCAGTAGAATTTTTAATGTGAGCTAAGATAGGTAGCAAAGTACTGCATCAAAACTGTCAGCAATTCTAAATGAAAAATAATTAATCTTCTGTAAGGACAGAGACAGAATATATATCTATATATTATATCTATGTGTATGTGTAAGTGTAAATGTCTGTAGAGCTTGAATAATAGCATGGACTGATTCCTGAGAACTCAAATTCATTAACTTTTCAATGAATGCTTTTAGAGCGCTTCTAAGTTTTCGGTATGAGTGTACATGTGGACATAGGTCTTTTCTTCCATAATCTAGCCAGTTTCTGAACTGCAGTAAATTCAAAATACCTAGTTAGCATGACAGGAAAAAAAGCCCAACTTCTTTGGATATTTTTCCAGAATGATTTTGTCATATAATGGAATTATATAAAACAGTTCTGTGACATTTTAGTTTTTGCTGTCAGAACTTATCCTAAATGATTATCACTGGGATGGAGTGGAGAAAATAATGAGAGACATACTAACTAGATCCTTTAATGTTTAGTAGGTACCTTAAATCCAGTCTCATATACTCAGCATTGCATCACCACTATGGCTGCGCCATCTTGGAGATGTCCAGCCCCAGAAGATGGAGATCCTGATGGTAGCTTTGGCCAGCAGAATGGAGGAACAATTTGGGAAGAAAGGGGACTCAGTTTTCTGCTGAAACAGGAAGATTGGGAGATGCAGGACTCCTACTTGCATCTTTTTAACAAACTAGACATTGCAGTGAAGGAAATGAAGCAGTATGTCATTCAGATAAATAAGTGAGTACAAAATCCTGTATGCACTGGGGAAAGAAATCCTTATAATATTGAGGCAGTAACCTCCGAAAACACATTGTGCTGTTGGCCCCAGCTGTCAGCCTCTTCATACCTGCCCTTGCATGACAAGTCCTCGCTGGTTATGTCAAATGTACTCCTGGGTAGATCCACTGGTGGTTGTATTATTGTCTTTTGCTTCTAAAAGTCTACTTGAATTTGACAGCCACTCTTTTGCTTACTGTATATTCCAAAATAAGAATCTATTTGTTCTCAAGGGCCCTTGAGATTTTGTCTGTCATAAGGCAGAAATAAGGGTTGAAATAAAGACAGTTCAACAGCTGAAGCAAAAGCTGCACACAAACAAAGCAAAACCAGGGATTCATTCACTGCTTCCTGTGGGCAGGCAGGTGTTCAGCCACCTTCAGGAGAGTAGGGTCCCATCCTGTGCAATGGTGACTTGGGAAGACAAACACCATCACTCCAAATAGCCCCTCTTTCCTCCTTTTCCACCCACTTTATATGCTGAGCATGGTGTCACATGATCTGGAATATCCCTTGGGTCAGTTGGGGTCACCTGTCCTGGCTGTGTCTCCTCCCAGTCTCCCACACACCCCAGCCCCCTCCTCAGTGTGGCTCTACGAAGGGCAGAAAAGGCCTTGGTTCTGTGTTAGCTCAGGAGTAACAAGACCATCTCTGTATTATCAGCTTTATGTTCAGCACAAATCCACAACAGTCCCATACCAGCCAATGGGAAAAAAAAAATTAATTACTATATCCCTGCCAAAAGGAGCACATGACCAAAACTTCACCCAAGTGGAAAGCACGTGGGGGCTTGGTTTCAGCATGTATACAGAAGGGTAGTGGCTGCTGGGTAGAGCCAGTGAGCTGAGGAGGAGAAATCCAGTGCCTTGGGGGAAGAAAGTGAGGACTTTCAGGCCACCATGGTTACAGTGATTAAGTTACACCTTATAGAAGTAGAGTACCTGTGGAAATAGGACCTTCTTGGTACTGGGATTCATGGGAATCTCCTGGAGTTTAACAAGACCAAGTGCAAGGTGCTGCACCTACTCGGGACAGGCTGGAGAATAAAGGGACTGAAAGCAGATGTGCCAAAAAGGACTTGGGAGTGCTGGTGGCTGAAAGGCTGGACATAAGCCATCAGTGTGCCCTAACAGCATCATTCAGTCTTGGGCCATCTGTGTCCTGAGCTCAGCCCTACAGTGTGGGCAGCAGGTGAAGCCGGGGGGAATCTGCCTCTTTGCCCTGCCCAGGTAGAGACTACCTGCAGAGCTACCTCCAGCTCTGGGGTGCCCAGTTCAGGAAGGATGTGAGAGAGAATCCAGAGGAAGACATGGAGATGATCAGAGGGATAGAGCAGCTCTGCTGTGGGAAAAGGCTGAGAGAATTGGGATTGTTAGGCTGGAGAAGAGGCTGTGGGGTGACCTGCTTGTGGTCTTCCAGTACCTGATGGGAGGCTGCAAGAAAGATGGAGAGATTCTTTACAAGGGTCTGGAGTGACAGAACAAGGGGGAATGGCCTCAAACTGAGAGCATGTTCAGATCAGATGTTGAGTAGTAGTCCATGTAAAGTGCTAACAAAGGTAGCTCTGGTTTCACATAGCTGCATTTAGTTCATTTGTGGGACTGAGAGCTCTGTGTTGTGTTTCTGCAGACTTTTGTCCACCATAACAGAACCTACAGAAGCTGGTGCTTGTGAGCCACCATCTACTGAGGACACATCTTCACCTTCCCTGGGAACAGAAGAAAGTGATCCTGACAAAGCTGAGCATGGTGGAATCAAGAAGGTCTGTTTCAAAGTTTCTGAGGAGGACCAGGAAGACTCTGGACATGACACAATGAGTTTCAGAGACTCCTACAGGTCAGTCTGAAGATTATGCCACTTGTACTTTACTAGTACTGTGTTTCAAAGTTCTCATTCCAGTATGGATTCAACAAACAGGTTGTTTTCCAGTCAGTCAATTACGTGGTATTCACTTAGAGAGCATTCACTTCACTTATGTATTCATTACATTTATTACCCTGGAGACATACACAGCAAAAATACTTCCCCCAAAATAATGCCAAAATACTAGGGTATCTAGAAAAGTGAATAAAATTAAATAAATAGGTCTAGTGTGACTTTCTGTGTCCTGTAGCCAGACACTACAGAAGTCCAGCAGAATTCTCAGACTGTTTGGTCTTATAGTAGCTGGTATTATCACTTGGTTCTGCAGCCAATTTTCCGGAAAGTCTAAGACACAGAGAAACAGAAAGGGACATTGAGTTTTTTATTTTTAATGGCCCTTTGAAACCACAAATGGAAATGTTTATTCAGGTGTCTCAAAATCTTTTTGGGACATGATTGACTGCTAGTTCTCCAGGAATATTTGCTACCAAAGGGTATTTCACTTCCAATTCTCTCTATTTTGGGGGCAAACATTTGGAGACTGAGCTTCAGAATAAGTGGGATAACAAATTGTTGCCATGTCTGATCACTGCAATTTAACATCCTTAGTAGGCCATTTTTACATTTCTAGTAAGATCATAAAGCTGGGAGGATTCCAGGGACCTGAATGAATGACCTGTCTCTGGAATGGCCCCACTGCAGTCCTGATGCTTCACTTGCTGTTGTTGGGCACTTGTACCAGTAAGCAATAGGTGCCACCGATGCAGGACTCCAGAGTGGCAGAAGTCTCTGGAGTCTGCACAGTCCAGTCCCTTACTCAGGACAGGGCCAGTATAATTGGTTGCTTGGGGTCTTGTCTGGTTGAATATTGATTGCCTCAGAGGACAAGCAAATACGAAGTCAATAAAGAAATAGAATGAGCACTTGCAGCGCTGAGATCTGGGGCATCGCTATTGTGGGAGATTTCAATCAGCACATGTGCTTTGGAGCTTTCTGAGTGAAATGTGCTTTGTTTCTTTCGCTGTTAATAGGGTATCCCTGTAGTTTAAATTTCTGTAATTCAGGCTAATTTATTCTGAGTAACAAAGTAACAGCACAAACAGTCTCTCTGGGTTTGTCACTTATTCCAGAATTCTACATATTTGTTTGAGAAATGTTTGAGAAACATTATTCTGTCTTATCTGTATTAGACAGAGGCAGAGAATTAAGCTTATATTACAGATAGTAGTTATTTGAGGGGGAATGTGTTTTTATAGGTTTTGATTTAAAAGAGCATTGATTAGCTACAAACTCAAGCAAATTGTAGATAAGAAAAGATTTTGTTTGCAATAGCCAACAAGACTTTTTTCTGTGATCGTTTGGAGGTGTAATTCATAAGGATTTGTATTGCAGAGTAGTTGCCATAAATATTAATCTTCCTGAGAAAAAAACAGGAACTTTAATACTCGATTTAAAAAAGGACAGCAAGAATCCCAATTAGGGTTCTTTCAGTTGCTCTTATATTTTTCTCTTATCTCAGTTAAAAATTACTTCAGGAGCAGAGATAGTGGAGAATTTTTTAAGCTTTGTTTTGGGCTTGTACCATTAAAACCACTGTCATTGTCACTTCATTGGAAGGGGGCAGCCTGAGATCCATAGTCTTTTTGGTTACTTTCAGTAAGAGAACTTTAAAGAGAGGAGATTCACTGTAGAATTTTCCAGATGCACATGAGCCAGGATTGGTGTGGAGCTGTCGTGATTCCTCCGTTTCATTGTAGGATCTGCAGTGCCTGATGGTCCAGTGCCTTAGATTCCCTAAATATTCTCTCCCACGTTCAGTATCTGTGCTACTGCAGCCTCTCTGTATGCTGGATTTGGATGCTGTAATACTCTGAGAATTGGTAGCAAACATTTAGTGGAGATGTCTGTTTTCATTATTTACAGAAACAAGGTGATGTATTAAGCATTCAGTGTTAACTGCAAATAGAAGAAGGCATCCTGTGGCAGTCCAGCTCCAGAGTCCTTGCTTAATGGCTGTTGTGCATGTCATTAGTTACAGTCCTTTCATTTTCACAGAACTAGGTTTGGGGAGACATGCTAATAAAGCAGAATAGCAGTGTGGGTGCCTGGGTGTGGGGACAGCCTTTGTTCAATCCCCTCTGTGCTCTCCTTTTCAGTGAGTGTAACAGTAACCGGGACTCCGTGTTGTCCTACACCAGCGTGCGGAGCAACAGCTCTTACCTGGGCAGTGATGAGATGGGATCAGGTGAGTGTGTGAACAGCTCACAGGCATCCTTCTCCTGCCCGGCCCTTCAGCAGTGCTGAGAAATCTTTGCTGGTTAGAAGCACTTGCATATTTAATTTGCACCGGTGGTCTCTTCAAAACTGATCACAAGAACATAAAGATACAGATTTGCATTTTTCTAATAAACCACAGTAAATTTGGAACATGGGAGAGGTGTTAGGCAGGCATAAGTTTCTTTAGTTATTGGATACTTGTATAATATGAAAATAATGGCCTTTGGCCTAAGAATTGGAGATAAAGCAGCAATCATTATTTACTTCACACCAATGTGAAGTAAATGCCCATGCCTCATCAAAGATCATGTTTGTAAGTTCAAAGCTTTTCATTTCTCCTGTATTAGGAGATGAGCTTCCCAATGATATGAGAATACCTTTAGACAAGCAAGACAAACTTCATGGCTGTCTGGAGCACCTTTTTAACCAGGTATGTAAAGTGTTATTCTTACACAGAATTGCTTTCTCTTTATCAATGTCAATCAAAAAATTGAAAGTACTAAATTTGGTTATGAAATAATATTTTGAGGAAGGCATACTATAGAGATTTTGGGGCACATTATAGCAAATATAGGACAGTTTGATGAATCACTTTTATCTGTTTTATTGAAGTTGCCTTGTGATTTAAACAAGGCTGACTTACCTAAGGCTTATAAGACTTTTTCATGAAAAAAACGACAAACTTCTAGTACTTTGTTTGATGAAAATGGATCACATTTGCAGATTTCAGGAGTTTCTCACAAGTTTAGCGTGCAGATGTGTTTATAATATGTAACCACAGACAGTTTGCTATTCTCTTACCTCATCGGCACACAGATCATCATTGTGCAAAATGCTGTTATTAAATGTGAGGGCTCTTGAGGCCAGTTCATGGCTGCAAAGTCTGACTGCTGTGTGTCAGTCGTTCCAAAATACAAATAGTGTAAGGGCTCCGCAGTTTCCCACAGGAGTTCTGTTCAGATTTTCTTCTGCAAGTCTTACTGACACTGATCGATAATGTTCCAATTGTAGGTTGATGCAATCAATGCACTTCTAAAAGGACCAGGAATAAATAAGGCCTTTGAGGAAACCAAGCACTTTCCCATGGACCACAGTTTGCAAGGTAAAGAAATAGATTGACTGTATTTAATAATGTGATTTCCAAGACTTCAGAGCTTAACATGAAAGCATATGTGCTATGGCCACACAGAGTTCCTTAACTCTGCCATCTACCCAGTTGTGCATTAGGCAGGTGCCATGCCTGAAATTATTGTACCTCAAAGAGGTAATTTTCATAGGAATTCCTCCTGAAACACAGAGAAGCCTCTTTTGTTACATGCTGCTCAATTCTTTCAGCTCTTTCACAAGTTTCCAAATCCCCGCTTTGCTGTAAATGTATTTGAAAGGGTACAAAGTAGGGATAGTTAGATTCAAGGTAAAGGAGTGCTCTGATAAGCCAAGGAGGGGCTGACCACTGAACATCTAGGGCACCAAAGGTTCTACCTCAATTTGTTTAATGACTTGCTCTGCTTTTCTTCAGCTGGATGATTGCCAGAGTAAATTCATCCTCATATAACGCTTATTTTGAAAACTGATTCCCATAGAGAGCAAACAGATGATACCATGTTTTCTTTTTCCTCAGGGAGTGTGATGACTGTTTGGTCTTGATGGTCTTTTGGGGCTCAGGATGTGGTTTCTTTTCTGCCTGAAATACACAGGATTTTATTTTTTAAATACTTGCCGCATTTCCTTCCCCATTTGAAAGCTGAAATATTCCCTACTACTCCTGCTCTTCCTCAGGTGCTGTCGGAGATGAGAGCTCCAACCTCTCACAAGCTCTAGTTTTTAGTTACAGTGGCAAACTCTAGAACTAGAACTAGAACTAGAGATCTTTTCATGCCTTTTTTTTTTCCCTGGACTCCAGAAATAACTCCTGTGAAGTTCTGTTATATGTACTCATCTCTGTGAACGCATTCACATTTGCATAGACTTGAGAAGCATCTGTTATCCTTTCCATGCACTGTTGGAATGAAGTGAAGAAATAACAGACATTTCTTTTATTTTTGCTTAAACAGAATCTCATTTATTAAAAGTAGATTAATTACCCTGAGAGAATCTTTTAGTTAACTGATCACACTGAGGAACAGACAAGCCCTGCCTACACTCAGCTGGAATCCTGGACCACAGTGTCTGTTTAATAGCTACCATAGACACCTTTTTGTGATGGATGGACATTGGAATGCTCTTCTGGTCCTGTCCAGGATCAGTTATTTGGCATAATTTTTTTTGTTTCTCTGTCTGCTTATGCATTTCATGACAAACAATGAGGTGTTTGGCTTAACTACATAGGTAAGTCATGGAGAATAAATTTTCTACTCTGTAATTAATAGTTATCTTTCATCAGGCGAAAGAAAGCAGGATATTGCAGAATTTCTCATTGTATTACAGGATGTGACAGTTGCAGGCAAAAAGTTGATCTTATTCTCTGGATCTATCCAGCACAGCTGCCTGCAGGTCATTAAAGGCAGAGGAAGCAGGGTTCTTTGTCTAGTGAGTGGGGCAGAGCTCCCTTCACTGTGCATGTGAGCCAGGCCCACAGTCCTGAAAGCAGTGCAGGGAAACTACTGATAATGGGACTATGGGAATAGTCTTTTGCCCTATTAGTTCTATTTTGGGATCTTTTGAATTCCCAATTACTGTTACTGGTACTGCATATCTGCTTTCATCTGTATTCACAGTATAACTCCTAAGCCACTCTTAGTTATGTGGCATTTCCTAAATGGCTAACACACTCCATGTTTTCTAGAATTTAAACAGAAGGAAGAAACCACAGTTAGGTGCCGGAATAATATTCAAGCCAGCATTCAGGAAGATCCATGGAACCTTCCGCTGCGCATCAAGAACCTTGTTGACATCATACAGAAACATGTGGAAGGTCTGTAAATAAGGAAACGTGTGTTACTAGCTTCAGGAAGAAGAGATCTTAATCAAATCTAGCAGTTGATTTCATAATTTTAACTTATATTGTAATAAGGCTGTCCTGGGCTCTAGAGAGGACCAGGTAGAGCAGGTTATGGTTTCCAGAGTCCTGGTGCTTTATGGTAAAATGGCACCTGTGCAGCAATTCCAAAGAACTTTTCATCAGCACATTCAGATTGATGTCAGACTGATCTATCTTTCTGTGCTTTTTAAACCCTTCTAGAAAATGAAGAGAGAGATGTTTGGTATATTCCAAACTGTAAAGTGAATGTTAATCAGATATTACAACATCCTAAACCACTGCAGTCTGGTTGAACTGAAACAGGAGATGAAACTGACATTTACAGATCAGTTTGAAACACTGGATAATAATCACCTCCTTAGGGATTCATCTGCAAATGCAATTTGTTTCCAGTAATTCATGGTAGTTAGCCAGTAAAATTCTTTGCTTTACACTTCGGTTTTTTTCAGTCATGAACATGTCTGTGCAGGTGAGGGCTATCAGACATGGCCATGCTGGTGCCAGGGATTTGGGGCAAATGAGGGAACTGTTAACCAGCTGCAATCAAATCTACCTTGGTATTATGTTGACTACAGCATTTCTTTTCTTAACTGTTTTAGATGGGAAGAATCAGCTGCTTTTGGCCTTGTTAAAATGCACAGGTAAGGGATTTTCATTTTTTACAAAACAGCATACCTAAGAAGTCCCTAAGTCTGTGGGTTTTTACCAAAATAACATACCCAAGAATTCCCTGAGACAGGGTTTTTCTGTCTTCATTTTTTCCTTTGTACAATCCTCCTTCTCAGATGGAAGAGAACCCTCCTTCCCTTTATTGCTTTCTGCTGTGGTGAGAACATGCAGCAAAAATGAGATCTATTTCACAACTTTTTTGAGCCCATGGACTCTGTCATCGTTCCAAACAGAGCAGGCATACTGAAATTACAGCCAAGAAAAGGCAAAGACCTTACATGTGCAAGGAGAACCCAAATATGCTGGGGACATCAGGAACCTGTTACCACACACCAAACATTGTGCTTGCAGAGCAAGGGACAAGTCTTTACAAGGAGCCTAGGCACAGTCTTTTTGTAATTGTGGCACTTACTTGGAGTCCTTTTGTTAGAAAATAACATAATACATAATGGGAAACTGGTGCCACACTTGATTCTCAAATCTTCATAGAATGGAGATCAGAGATTTGTATGACTCTAACTTATCTCTCAGCTCTTGCCAGGGCTGGTCTGTGATTCTGTCCAAACCAAGCTGTGTGCCAGTCTACTGACCATAAAGGCTGGGCTTTGACAGCAGATAAAATGTCTCCCAAAGTATCTCTCTATGGATGCCCCATCTCCTGCAGCATTTCCATGAACATCCACTGGAAAGAAGGATGGTTGCCCTTAAGCTGAAAATATGGCCCAGGGCCTGGTGTGTGTTAGTCAGTCTATTGTGTTCAGTGCTTATAAAAATAATCCTTAGAAGCTTCTGAGTGATGTCTTCAGCTTGTTTCCCTAGGGAACAGTGCCTTGCCAATGAGAGGCTGCTGCAGCACTGCAGAACCTGCTGGAGGGGCTGGGGGTGCCTGGGAAGTAACTCCTTACTTATTCATGTGCCTCTCTGGCCTGCAGTCTCCTGAAGCATGACAAGATTGATTTGACCAGCATGTGGCTGCCTGGCAGGCACACTGGAAGCAAAAGTAACATAGAGGAAATTCTCTCAAGGAATAAACCAATTGGTACCGTATGGATGGGCCCAGTTAATGCATTAGGTATATGGGAAGCTGACAAAATACAGATAGATGGGGGAAGATTAATCTCTAATAGCCCAGGAGAGAAGTAATGGTGGAGACCTTCTTTCAATAATTCTCTTGCTCCTGTAAACGTAAAAAGAATCCAGATACGGCTGTAACTAAGGAATTGGTTACTTTCCAGTACTTAGTTTCTTTCCACTGAGAAGGAGCATGCAGATGGCAGAGGGAGCAATGAACAGTCAGTTGGACTAGAAAATGTCACAACATGTGCTTGTGTCAGCTGTGCTGTTTTTATCTATCCATGCAGGTCACACAGCAAGAAGAGGTTATTTGTGCCGTCATTGCAAAGCTACAGCAGAAGCCAAACGTCATGTGCGCACACACACACACACACACACACACACACACACACACACACACACACAGAAACTTCCTTTGTTGGCAGTGAGAAGGAAGATAAGTGTATTCATGACTTCTTCATGCATCTCTCCCCTTCTCTGACAGATACTGAGCTACAGCTGAGACGTGATTCCATCTTCTGTCAGTCTCTTGTGGCTGCTGTTTGCACCTTTTCAGAGCAGTTACTGGCTGCTCTCAACCATCGGTACAACAACAATGGGGAATATGAAGAGAGCAGCCGAGATGCCAGCAGAAAATGGCTGGAACAGATAGCAGCCACTGGAGTTTTACTAAACTACCAGTCTCTTCTCTCCCCCGCTGTGGTAAGAATAAGAATTGTGGTATCCTTGGGTCTGCTTACATTTGCCTGTGTGATTCTGTGCCACTCAGCACAGCCAGAGCTGTTGAACCTCTTACCTGTATTCCAGCAGCATATTCAGACTCTCACTACTGCAAACTCTGGAGATTCCACAGCTGACAACCAAGTGCCACATTCCTCATCCAGTCAGATTCGCCTCTTCACAAATGCTGGACCCATTGTCACACTAGAACACTATAGAAAACAGTCAGCCTTCATATTTGGAGTAATGCTGCTGCATTTAGAGAGGTTTTAGTGCTCAGCTGTTGGTGGTATGAGTGTCCTCTGCCATCCCCGGTGAGGACACACATCTCCCAAACGGGTGAGGAAGTTCTGATTATTGCAGGAGTTCAGACTAACAGATAGAGTTCAGTCTCGGTCTGTGGTGCTGGGGCTTGAGGCACCATGTCTAAGGAGAGGAACCATGCTTGCATAGTTAATTGGCACCTAATGGACAGATGAGCTACAGCTACAGGAGATCAGCTGCTGAAACTTTAAAAATGCTAAGAAAAGAGAGGCATAAAACAGACAAGTAGCTCTGATATTATAGAGAAGGGAGTTTTTTTCCTCTGCTTTGTAGATATTGTAGATTGAGTGTGGAGATTTTTGATAAAATACAGTCCAAACTATCTATGTGTTTAACTGCTATTTGTTTGCATTGCATAGAAGGTAACAGTATTTATTTTGCAGTAACTGATCAGCTGTTCTTCACATTTGTAGCTATAAAGTTTGGAGAAAGAAATCCCTTCAAAATTACTCTGTTTTTAACCCTCTCTACTCAGTGAATCACATCAAATGACATCTAAGCAAAGGGTGGTTAAAGTTGTATCACAGAGTTAAAAGCTGTTAGTGATTTTCTGGCTGGGATGGAGCTAATGGAAGGCTCTGCACTCTGCTTTAGGTGTCCTGAACCAAAACATGCCCATAACAACAGTACCTTCCTGTCACTCATTTTCTGGCAGATAATAACCTATTTGTATCTGTTGCCTTGCCCTACAGAAGGAGGAGCGCACCATGCTGGAAGACATCCAGGTTACTCTGGCTGAACTAGACAAAGTTACCTTCTTTTTCAAGCAGCTGGATGAAAGCCTTGTAGCAAGTGAGTATTCTCTGTTTCTTGAGGCTTTTTTTTTTTTTTGGTATGTTCTATGGATTAATATCCTCTATGACTGTAAATGCAAGAGACCATGTCACACTTGGAGAGCACTGGGCAGCTTCTCTGAAGCACTGCTGTATTCCCTCAGCTTCCCCCGCAAGCACACAGCCCCTAAAGCAGGACTGACACGATGGAATGGTGGTGCATGTGCTGTGCTGTGTAGCTGTGGCCCGTGCCAGCATGCCTCGTCTGTGTCATTCTGTGCAGAGGGAGGGGATATGACAGAGAATTAGCACCACACTCCCTGTGGTAAATTCCCAGCTTTTCAGTGTCTAGTGTCTTACCCTGCCAGATCTTTCTCTTCGTGAGAAGAGATCTTTCTCTTCATCTTCACTGGATGAAATGCCATGAAACAACATGAGATTCTAATTATTAACCATATTTACTGTATTTGGATCAAACATCATTCTAGGTCACACTATGATCTTTTATGTATAAGATTTCAGAGCCTGCATTCTCTCCATAAAGACTCTCCCTTATTCACCTTATGGTGATGTGATATATCATTAGATAATCTAACAAACTCAGATAGCAGTGGTTTCATAATCCTCCTGCTGTGCTAAAACAGCAAGTGTTTTATCTTTATTTCTCCAGATACTCACGTCATCTACCACATCGAAGGAAGTCGTCAGGCCTTGAAGGTTATCTTTTATCTTGACAGCTACTACTTCTCCAAACTGCCTGCTCGGTTTCAGAATGGGGGAACCTTGAAACTGCACACAGTGCTCTTTACAAAAGGTGTCTATTAAAAGCTTTCTTGGGAAAAATAAGCTAACTACCAATTTTGAAAGATTAAAAATAAAAAATGACCATGAAGCTCTTAAAAAAGCAGCTGAGACCTACAGACTCACTTAGGAAGCAGACATTTCTATTTCAGGAAGCCCTGGGGGAGTGCTAGACTTTAGAATTAGACACAGTCATGAGAACAAGATGTGCTTGTTTGTGGCTTTTTTATGCCTCAGCCATAGAGACATTATGCTGGACTAAATGGATAGTTCGATCTAGTGTAGGATCAAGAGATGTGCCCAGGCTACAGAGAAGTGTTTTAAAAAGCCAACACAGTGACAGAATCACATGGGATAGAAATCGACTTGATAAGCAAATATTCACACCAAAACACAACACACGAAATTTCTTTCAGGGGAGCACTAATGGGGAGTAATTGCTGTCAGACAGAACTGCTTTCTGTGAAGCACTGTACTCCCATACTGGGAAAAGCATTAAATTTACTGACTAACAGAATCAGCCTTGACATGATCCAGCAGTCATATGCTGAGCAATGAGATGATACAGAGATAAATAAATTAATTTTAAAAAACCACTAATAACATAGCTTTAGTAAAGTGTTTTCTTCTTCAGCTCTGGAGAGTACAGAGGGACAGTCACAACCAGCTGGTTCACCTCTAGAAGAACTCCCACAGCAAATTAATGGTGTTTCACTTGAAAAAGTGCAGCAATACTACCGTAAACTCAGGTATTTTGTACTTCTGCTTTGCCTTAAAAGACATTGAGCACTCCTTATTAAGGGCCTTAAAATTTAATGAAAAATATGTTTCCTGATGAGGTTTTTGTTCAAATAGGCTTTTTGGAGATCCTCATTGTTTGGGAAACTCGGTAATTTTTTCCCAATAGTTTAGTCCATTCAGAAGGAATGCAGATTTGACCTCAGAATTTTGTGCAGAGCTAGAATTATATTGTTCTTAATGGGGATTTGGAATATGTTAGTACAGACTCTGTAAATTACTGCAATCTCAATGGTTCAATAAGGAAGCAGATCTTCAAGTACAGGATTTTTAGCATAGCCTTCTCAGCTGTTTTATACAAGGTAGTGTACATATATGTGCTTGAAGTGGGACAAACCTGACTAATGTAGTACCTGCTGGCCTTTTTGCAGGACATTTTACCTAGAGAGATCAAACTTGCCCACTGATTCCAATACTACTGCAGTGAAGATTGACCAGGTATTGTTTTTGTGCTTATTTCTGCAATAAATTCTCTCATGGAAGTATTATTTCAACATCTCTAAAATTCTAGTTGTGGGATACCTGTATGGCAGATCTATACAAACATGAACAGCATTTTAAAATATTCCCAACGTTAAAGGGGGATCTGAATTTCTGTGAAGCTTGGCTACAGTTCTTTTGTTGAGAAGGAAATGTTCAGAATCTGGGTAGACACAAACCCCCTTCACTGCAGCACTAAAGAGACTCTGTGTGACCCTGCCTGCCCTTGCCAAACATGGTGTCTGATGCCAGACAGAATAGGCTCGTTTTCCTCTCCCACAGATGTATGAAAATGAACAAATGTTCACTTTGCAATTGTTAAAATTTGTTCACTGTGTACACTTTGTTGCAGAGAAAACAAGAAAATAGTGCTGCCCAGCATCTCACATGTAGGCAGTCTGTCTAACTGGGCAGGTGACGTGGCTATATGCATGTAAAAGCATTAAAATGCTACTGCAGGGAACATCTCTGCAATTGTAATACACATTGTAAACAATCTGCTTGATTTGTGATAAAAAATTGTCCCAAGCGTAAGTAATTTTATTTTGCCACTTCCAAAGTTCCTAAATATTGTAAATAGTTGTTACTGTGTGGTAGTTATGTTCATGTAAAAAATTGTGCGTAGGCAATGGTATAAAGACTTGTAAATGTCTTTATAGCTTGGTGTTAATATGCAACGGATTGTTTTTGTATTGCTTTGTTTAGCTTATTCGCCCTATCAATGCAATGGATGAGCTTTGCAGGCTGCTGAAGTCTTTCATCAGTACAAAGCCAGTGCAGTCAGGATGTTCCAGCAGTGCCTCATCAGGAGCTGGCCTGCTGCCCATATCCTCCGAGCTCTGCTACCGGCTGGGAGCCTGTCAGATCACCATGTGTGCCACTGGCATGCAGAGGTGAGTGAGGGTTAAACCTGTGTGCTACTTCTGTGATGGCAGCTTCTGTCCTTTCTAGAGATGTATCCTCATCAAAGCAAAATAAGGGAAATTTTAAGGGAATGTAATAAGGACCTAAATCTGCTGCCATCTTTACTTCAGGGTAGGTTGTAACTTTTAATACTTTCGTTAATAAGTAGTATTGACACAAGCAGTGCCTCATCCAATGCAACTGACCAAGTGATCTCGTTGCATAGAAGTTGTAGTCAGCATTGTCTTCAGTTGCACACTGAAAATGTAGGAAGTTGCTCAAAAATAGCTTTAGAATCTTGGTGTGTGCACATGTTGATTTTGAAACACACCACCATTCTGCCAGTGTCTCAAAAGTAAAGATTAATTTGTGAATCCGTTTAAAATGAATCAATGCAGAAGAGCAGTGACATGCAGCCCTGTAGTAATGATGCTGGAGACTCAAATAATTGTAGTATCCAGGTGCAGCAAGACTGAAGTAATTTAATAGTTTTGTGTGTAAGAAAATCTAAAAAAGTAAATAAAAATAAATAGGTAACGGAAGCAATACTTAACAGGTAAGTGTTCTGCACAAGCGTATTTATACTTCTAAGCTATGATCTGTGATTCTCCTCATTCAGGAGTACGCTGAGTGTGTCCCTGGAGCAAGCAGCCATACTGGCCCGCAGCCATGGGCTCCTGCCCAAGTGTATCATGCAAGCTACAGACATCATGCGAAAGCAGGTGAGTGTTTGCATGTGTCTGCTGCGTGCCGCCGTTGTCCAGTAACATCATGGTGCAAACACCAGTTTATCGTGCTGTGCCATGGTACTTTGTGCACTGCAAACCTACAAGTCCAACTCCTACTAATGGCTGAATAACTACACCTGTGTGTGAGAAAAACAAGTTAATTTTTATATGTACAGCCTCTACAGCAATTCAAGCCTGTGCCTCTGTATATTGTGTGTGCCCTGACAGTTAGAAAAGAGAGAATGTGCAGAATATTTAAGACAATTTCTGTACAGAAAAAACCCAAGTCTCAGTCATAGTGTTAAAATATCAGAAATTACCTAGTGCTAGATAGCAGTGCTTGTAAAGTAGCTTGGGACTAATTTATGTTTTAGGTAAACATAGATGATAATTGTATCCACCCAATGTATTCAAAATGTTTTAGAAGTAGTTAATGGATTCTTAAATAGGAACCACACTCCTATTATAATATTTTTTCCTAAGAATTATTTGCTTTATCAATACTGTTGGTACCACAAATTCTCTGTTTTCACAGGGACCAAGAGTTGAAATCTCTGCCAAAAATCTGAAAGTGATGGACCAAATGCCACAGCATGCACCTCGGTAGGTTATTATTAGTATTTTAGTTAGTATTTTACATTTTCTCTGAGTGCTGATTTTGTTTCTGTAACAATTGTGGAGTTCCTTCTATAACCAAAGATGATCTTAGTAGCAATACTGGGAAAAAAAAGGAAAAAGAAATCGTTCTTTTTTCTTCCTGTACTAAACTAAGTATACACTTTAGATTAATCACCTTTGCTGCTTACGACTTGCAGATCATCAGATGCAAGGGTTTCTGCATTTTCTGAATCAAACGTAGCTGATCTTTTTTGGACTGTTTCTATAAGTCGGCAAAGCTAGTGATGGACAGTCATCTCTGGAATGTTCAGAAAAAAATTTCTGAACAGGAAATTTGACTGCAGATATGCAAAGATAATACAGTAATGTGCTTACAAGAGTCTGATGGTTTAGTTCTGGCAGAGCAGGTTTAAGAGCAAGCACTTCCAGTCAGAGTAACCACACAGTAATGCAGCCCTGAGGAACCTCAGTTGCCCAGGGTTGTATATGGGTTTGTCTAGAAGGCAGCTTTGAAAAGTACTCTACATTTGTGAATCCTACTGCATCTAATGGGAGATAGAGATGTTCATCGCTCTCTACAAGAGAATAATACATTTACTTTTACGTAAAGTATCTTCAGTCAGTTTCTTCCAATTTCATCTCTCAGAGAGAAAAGAATGTTCTTTAATAAACTGTAACACAGCATTTTCCCACAATGGCAGTAATTTGTCATGGTTTAGGTGACAGTTTATACAGAACCTGTCTGTACAAATACCAGAGAAACTTCTGATTCTGTTGTTGTTAATGGCATTGTTTACATGAAGGCAAAACAGTTCTGGCCCACAAGAATCAGCATCAGAAAAGGTCCAGCAAAGTCTGTATCATATCTTTAGACAGAACAAATGTGTTTGCTAGTGCCAGAGTCCTCCACAGAGCACACTGGTTCGGTGTTAAGGAAACATCCTTAAACACTGATATCTTATTTACCCATTAAGACTTCTGAGTTAGTCTAAATTAGCCCTTCTTTTAATTTTTCTTTTTTTCTCACCTATCCACTCCTCAAAAAGTTTATAGAAAATTATTTTAAAATTTGGAGACACTGGTGATGCTCCCTCTAGCAGTCTTGGTTCATTTTCTCAGAGACATTAAAGAGAGTAGAATTTTGCACTGAGAACCTTATCCTTCTGTTGGATTTCAATTGCTATTTCAAAAACAAATAAAGCAATGGTGTTGGCTCCTGTACCATGGCCTGGGTGCCATCCATCAGTGTTTTGGCATTGTAGTTATTTTGCCGTATTAATAGCCACACATTACTTTGGCTCCACTGATATGGCCATAACCATGTTACCTTCAAAAAGAAGCAGTTTTAAAACAAAATCACAAGATCAGGCATTTCTTTCTTTTGAGTACACTCTAAATCACAGTGATAAATTCCAGAACTATTTACTTGGATTATTTCAGGGCAATGAAAGCTCGGATATGAGTGTTCCTACTGGGTTCCATCATAATGCAAAACAAAACTGAGAAAAGTTAAAAGGAGATCTGGTGAATTAACTCCCAGGATTATATTTCTTAGCACAAATCTGTAATAGCTGTCTTGAAAGAGAAGTTGTAAAAGACTTGAGTTTATTCTGATGTAAAGAAGAAAAAGCCAAGAAAAAGCTCACAAAATCATACATGAATGACAGGTCAACATGTGCTTAGTGGTTAAACATGTGTTTAACCACTATTCGCAATTTGTTGATCTTGTGAGTCAAAAAATTTCTGTGAGAACATGATTATTAATTTTAAGATTTGTTCAAGCATGTCAGCAAGTAGACATGTTCTTTTATGTATTTGGTATCCCAGCCTGTATGACAGGGAGAACTTTTTTGTTCAGGAAAAATGCTGAACTGGGTTTAAAATCAAAGGAAATAGAAAAAAAGACAAGGGACTGTTGAAAAACCAAATTGAACTGAAATTAAGCGGAAGTGATGGAAAGTCTCAAATAATATTGTAAACAGTGATCATAAATACTTTAGTTAATGAATGACTAGTGGCACTTCTACACTTGCAATTACTAAGATTAAAAATGGGAGTATTCTTGATACCTCATTACCTCTAAAGCTTGCAGAATAACAAAGAAGCTGCTGACCCTCGTATGTGAATCCAGTAAGTTTGTCATTATCCCTGTGATCTCTAATTCTCTACTCTTCCTCTGCACTAAAGACTCTATAGGTTGTGCCAGCCGCCTACAGAGGGGGATTTATAGGAGTAAGAGGCACCTCTTGGCAGCCCCACGAGAGCGCTTGGCTCTGCGGAGCCTGGCCGAGGACCCTGCGAACTGACCCCGATGGTGCTGCTGTGCTCGGCAGGAGAGGGACCTGCTGGCCCAGGCATCAGGAATGCAGGATCCATGGATTTCTTTGACTTCAAATTCTTGAAACAAATACCCCAGGCAAGAACGGATGCTGCTGCCATTCAGATGCCTGGAAAATGATCATTATGCTTCAAGAAAGCACAGTTCTCCTGGTGACTTGTTTGTGCAACCACCAGAAAACTGTGGACTTCAAGATACAGCTTGGTTCAGAAAATCCTGCTGGACATGCCTCTCTCTCTCTCTACTGCCCCTGGCACCCATTTAACTGCCAGCAGGTTTTGGTCAATGTCCTTTAGGGGTAGTTTCATGAACCCCACATTTTCATGAACTGACCTGCACTTTTGAGCAAAGAATAGCACAATCTATGGTTTATTCAAATAGGAACATAAAGAATTTCTTCTGGAGTAATTTTCCACTTCAGCCCAGTGAGAGAATCTCTCTATGCTGCAGAGTATACATTCCATAATACTTCTTATCATTACTGCATTTTACTTACTGTAGCTTTCAGGTTTTGATTAACTCTTTTTACTAATGCCCTGTGATTATGTACTCTGGAATAGAGTGCTTATGAAGAGCAGTGTAGGATTTTTACAAAAACTTTACAAAGAAAAAATACAGTCTGATAATCTGATTATTTTAACAGATGTAGTTTTAAAAACAGGTCAGAAGAACTATACTTATTTATGTGGAGTGGAATAATATGTGGTTTTGATCATGTTATTATATGTACAAGATGAAAATAAAAATTATATTGTTTAAAATGGGACCAATATACTGGCAGTTACACAGCTACTCCCAGTTTACTGAAAAAATCTACATTATTTAAAATCTTCAATATTTAAGTAGTCTTTAATACAGTTATTAAGATGTATTAGGGATGCTTTTAAGTTAAAAGAAAAAAGGAATCATGTATATAATGTTCTTTATTTTTCCTTGTTTAAAAAATTGTTCTCCATTCTGTCAGTATTACCCTAAGCACTGTTGTTTTTTCCAGGTTACTGGCTGAAACTAATCAAAGCATATCAGCAGTCTCAGGACAGAAATAATGTTCTTTTGGAGTGAGTGCCTTAACATGACCAACCTTCCCTAACATGGCAGGTGTACAAGAAACTCCCCATTCCTGTTCCTCCACAGCCTCCTTTAAACCAGTTCCAGTCAGGAAACCCAGGAGTGCTTTGCAGTAATGTATATTTTATGAAATAAAGGTTTGGGGGTTTTATTTGTGTTGTTGTTTGTTTTTTAGTGGGCTTAATACATGCAAAGCAAATAATTAAATGAAAATTTAATTTAATCAAAAACTAATGGATGTTTTCATTTGGACATGAAGGCCTCTAATTTTTATCATCTTCTCTTGAACACAAAACTGTTTATGGCAAATTATGGGAGATGCAGTTTGTTCTGAATCTCGTTTCTTAATTTTTTAATATTTGCTTTCTTCTCTTACAGACTGAAATAATTTTGGGGAGGGAAATTATTTTTATTTTCTCCTTTTTTATTTCTTACTGTTTCTTCTGATCTGCAGCAATGTATTGCAGGGAACTAGGACAGCCTATGGACTGCCAGCTTTGGGATACAGATTTGGTACTGGGTGTCCATTCTGGACTGCAACCAGATGAACAGATCTCTATTTCAATGCACTTTTTGTTAATTTTGGAAAAGTTACTCTTACCATTTGCTATTTGAAGAAAAAATTTGATGTTTCTTCACTGAATCCAGAATTTCAAATGTACATAGTACTATAAGAACCTTAGAAACACCCCAAAGTAAAAAACAACCCGTGGGGTGAGCCCTGCCTGTGTCCCCATCAGTTTGCTCTGCAGAAGGGCCTGGGCAGGATCCTGGCCCATGCCTGCAGCCTCTGGCAACATGACAGATGCAGAGAAAGGTGTACAAGGGCATTTACACTGTGCACTGTTTTACACTGCAATGTATGTGTTATTCTCACTTAAAACTTGAGAGACGTTTTTATTATTAAAAGTTGGTTTATATTATAAGGAAAGAAGGTTGATCTCATTTTCTGTTACTCCCTTTAGTTCCTTTGTCCTGCATTTTGTTGAGCATGGCATGGGGAGCAGCCAGAAGTTTAAGTGGTAAGGGGAAAGCTGGGTTTGATTTGCCAGCTCAAACTGGCAGTGTAGTCAGTCAGCCTGTTTGTGCAGTCTCCTAAAGGTGTGGGGGAGACCACAGGTTCCTGGTTTGATGATGTAAAATTGTGGGGCTTGAACCAGTGCTGAGAACTAGCAGGTTCAAGTGGAAAAAGAAGAGGGCAATGTACAAACCAACTTGCAAGCAAAGAGAAATTAGGTCTGCCATATTTCCAGGGCTAAAAGTGAAGAATCAGGCTTGGCACAACACAACAAGTGCAGATTTTGTAGATTTGGAACATCTTATACAGTGGAAGTGTGGAAAACGGTCAAGATGGAGAACACGGGAACTATAGCAGCTTGATGATAAGGTGGGTGTCGTTGCGTGGCAGCTGTGAGTGAAATTCCTTGTGTGTGTGTCTCGTAACTGAGTTTGCTCAACATTTTCATTAGCCCCTGAGGCACATATATTGGCAGGCTGGGGTGATACTATTTTGGGAGACACTAATCTTGCAAAGGATCTTGGTACACATACAAAAAACCCTGAAGGACTTTGAGTGGGATGAAATTAGTGGGATTAGATTTTTCCGCACAAATATTAGTTCATGATGTTGAAGATTGAACAAAATATTTTGCTGTATTTCTTGTTAATTGATAATAAAAGGACCATGTCATAGAGTTTGTCACAAGGTGACACAAAGGCAATTTGATAGAATCATGAAAGCTCAAGGCTGGACTAGGAAACAAATGGTCTGTTATGATGGAGAAGTATTCAGGCCTCTCTACTTTTTTCATATAATTAAGTGATAATGCAGTAGCTAGGTGTTGAAGAAAACAGATGGCTTTATAAAAAAGTAATAATGAGAAAGGTAAAGACAGTTCAAGCTGAACATAAATACAGCCTGAAAGAAAAAAAGTGATCAGGGCTAAATATTGGCTGAAAGTTTTCCTTCCATAAGTCTTTGACAAAAAAAGAAATAACTTGTGCAAAGCAAGTTGTAAAGGCTGAAGCAGTGCCTAGTGCAGCAGAAGAGCATGCAAGCTGTCTCCAGTCCTAAGATAGGTTCTCTAAGGAGCTGAAGGGTGAGAGAGGTAAAATTGGTAAGTGTAACACTTGTAGGCTGACTGTATGTAGTCAATATGCAGTACACTCCCTTACGTGGAGTTCTGGTCACTCTTGAGCTTACAAAGCATATGATTTGAGTGAGCAAAATTGAGCTATTGAATTAGCTGCAGAAAAAAGTGGTAAACCCCATGAGTCACTTATTGCACATGATTGTTATAATAATCTCATCAGGCTCAAGATCTACTATCAGAAAAA
This sequence comes from Passer montanus, assembly GCF_014805655.1. Taxonomy (NCBI): domain Eukaryota; kingdom Metazoa; phylum Chordata; class Aves; order Passeriformes; family Passeridae; genus Passer; species Passer montanus. The sequence goes on along the minus strand of NW_024368930.1, from coordinate 177,213 downwards.
TTACTGGTATATTAATGCAGTTTTTCTTAACATATCCTATAAAACAAGTCAGCTGTTGGTTTTAAGTCTTACAAGTTACATATCAAAAAGGTAGTTCTTTACCAAAGGAATTTACATCCAAAAATCTGTCCCGTTTTTGGAGGGTGTTGTAACTCTCCCAGTTCCTAACAAGGGAGGTTAGCAGGTACAGAGGGTCTAGACAGAAAACCTCCAAAAAAAAAACCAGCCCTACTGTTGTAAGGCTCTGGATCCTCAGTCAAATCCTGAGCAGATTGCTCAGACTCTGTCCATTTCAAACTGGATTAGAAAAAACGCAATAAACCTCCCGATTCTTATCCTTCTAAACTGATCTAAAGTGTTCTCTATCCTGTTCCAGCATGCCTCAATAAAGCTGTTTCTTTGCTTTAGGACACACTTTCTTCAGCTCTCTCACCCATTGGCAGCAGTGAAAGCAGAGAGTAGTGCCCTGGCTGGTGTGAAGAGCAGAGAGTTACCACAAATTTTCCAGTCATCCTGGAGAAGCTAAACTGCTGCTAAATAGAGCTGCTTTCAAAGAGCTGCCAAAGCTTCCTTGGAGCTCTTAAACAACCCCTTCTGGTTGTCATGATTCACTGTATGAAAAATACTTCTTGCCAAAATAATGACTCATTTGGTAAAATGTCAATTAATGCCTTGCAAAGTCTGCAAAAAAATAGGTCTGTTTTTAAATGAATTAGGATTTAAATTAGTAATTAATATTTGAATCAGTTATTATTTTCTTGATCCTGCTTAAAATTAAATTTAGTTTTAAGCACTTTGAAGGCAATGTGGAAAGATGCATTACTATTTAATCAGCTTTAAATTACTTACATAATTACTTATATGAGTGACAGTCTCATCTTGAGATAATTAAAAATAATTACTATGGATTTATCACAGTTTTAATGTGCAAAAATCAAATTCACATGATTAGAGGTGCTTGAATCCTGGGGTTTTGATGGAATTTATCTGCAAATTATTACGTTAAAGTTAATGTGGCCATCAGTTCTGTTTTATTTTTCAGGGAGTTTATTATAGTTTTTGGAAATAATAAGCAATTTTAGAGCTGGTACAACACAGTGTCTTACTGCAAGAAATGACGAACCTCGAGCCTTATTTCTTCTGCCTGCTTGGGTGTAGTTTCAATAAATTCAGTGCAATCACTGTTATAGAGTTGAGTGCAAACCAGCTACAACCAACAGGTTTGAGCATATAATGCAAATGCAACAGAAGTTTTCAACTTTTTAAGCAGTAGTTTAAAACTATAAAGCAGGGAGTTATTTCACTTCTGTATGGATGAGAAATGAGAACAAGATGTAATTCCAACTGAAATGACGCGTTAAAATTGCATTGGAATTCTTGAGTGACAAGAAACAAAGTAGTTTTCACACTGGATGGCTGTGATCAGCACTATACTGCTCACATCTCTCTTGAGATCTGCCAGGACTAGGACTTGTTCAGCAGTGATCTGATAAATGGAAAAATGGTGTGGTGAGAAAAAAAATATAAAATATAATTTAGGATAACAAAATCCAAAGGCGATTGAAAAGAGCTGCAAAAGAATGTTGCAGTAATGAGTGTCTGAAATTATTTAATGGCAATAAAATTAACTATCAGCAACTGCAGAGTATGGGTCACACAAAATAAATGGGTCACACTGGAGATACAAAGTCAGGTTTTAAATCTGATACCCAGGCTTTAGAAAATCTTTCAGAGTTTCCATGGACCATTCCCTGGAATATTTAGTTCAGCATTTTGTGACAACCTAAAAGAAACTAGAATTGTTAGGAACAGAAAAGAAACCATAGATGAATACCTTATTAATTCTATGTTGCCTCTGAGTCTTAAACACTACAAGAATTATTATTGGTTTAAGCATGAAATACTTTTGAACCACCTTGAGAATCTGCACACAAGCAATGTCCATATTGTATGTCCTTCTTGTATGTGCCATACAAGAAAAGTTTTTGCAGCACAGAAATAACTTCATATCATGGCAGAAGTCAGGTCATCTGACCTCTCAACAACCTGTACCTCAAATTTAGCAATTTTTCCTCCTAACTTTTGTCTCTGTGTATACCCCAGAATGGTTCCTGATGAGAAGCTCTGGGTTTCTGCCTTCATCAAGTGAGTTTCCTTTAGTTTGGTTTTTTATAACCATTAAAAAAAATTGAGAATACTGTTTAGAATTTGCCTTAATAGCTGAGATCAGACTCATCTGAGTCTGGTCTCAAAGTGATGAAGAAAACCCATAGGAAAACACATATTAGTAGTTATGTTTTATTCATGAATACTCATAAATTTGTGAAATACATTAAATCTCATGGAAATATCTGTGTAAGCAGCAGTAAGTAAAACCCCTGCTGGTTTCAACAACCTTTTTCAGACATAAAATCAGGCAAGAGAAAAGATTTTATGACAAATTGCCATGGCTTACAAAACCACAGTCCCATTTGCTATTTGATAAAGGCTCTACGAAACTTCTCTTTTTGCAATTAGTAATGGAATTAAAGCTACAATTTTGGCATACCTGTGCATTAACAATCCATTGAAACTACCTCAGCTGTATTAAGAGCTTTCATGCGTGTCCCAAAACTGATACACACAGTAAACTGCAATCTCTTTAAAACAAAACTCCTCAAAATAGATTTTTAAGACAGGGTAACTGTCCATTCCCACTCCTTTCCCCTTATTACACCAGTATGGCCTGAATATATTCAGAGTGCTATCACCTATAATGGAGGCTGCTGCTGGTAGGTGCTGAAGGAGCATATCTTTTCCATATATTTCAATTGCATTAAAGTGGCAGGGGTTTGGGATTGTCTAACTATTCAGTTGTTGACCAGCCTGTAGACAGGATTTGTTTCTAGTTTCTCAATTTAACCTTTTATTCCATTAACTTCTCTACAGTTAGCACTCAGATGGATTGCATTTTGGAAGATTAACTAAGTCAGATGGTAAGGCTATTGCACAATTCTCTCGCTTACCCTTACAGTTAATTTCCTGACTGAAAACACCTAAAAAATGATTGCTTCACAAAACCATGTCAGGATGCATTTTTTTTCCCGTGGCATTTAAACCAGATTCTTCGTGAGGAATCATCCCTTGATATTAAAATTAAAATCACCACTAAAAGATCAATAGCTAATCCTGCAGATTAATCTCATCAACGGGAACTAAGAAACTTTTAGCTAATTTTTTTATAATACTTCTCCACTGAAATCAGTAGAAGTATAGTCAGTATAAAGGGAAGGAGATTTTGGTTCCCTGCATTCAGATCACCCTGTATATAGCTGCTTCGGTCCTGCAGTAAGCGCTACAGCAAGATTTAATGGGGGATGCTATAGAACAAAGATGAAAATATGCCAGATTGTAAAAATAATAATTAACTTTCTTATTTTTTTTTATTTATAGTTTCTTATCAATGTTCTTTCTTAAATGGAAGAGATTTTTAATAAATTATTGTCTTTGCAGAGCCAGAAAACTTCAACGGTTTAGACATAGGACACCCATGTGATTGATACATCTGGCAACATGGAAATCCTTCTCTCTTATTTAGTTTTTCCCTAGAGAGAACTTATACAGAAATCAACAGATTCCACTTAGTTAAATTTAGTTCTCTGAAAATATCTTTCTTTGATTCTAGATGCTGCTTGGCACAGCAGTCATGTATGCTTAAATGTAATGTCAAATGTGGGGGTTGCCTGAGAGCACGGGTGTACACGTCCTCGGAGATTTGGTGCTGCAACCGAAGGGAAGGGCTCCAGCCTCGTAGTTCTGGTGTGTCCTAGGCCAGGTTTGGCACTCATCCCACTTCTCTGTGAACTGGTTCAATTTGCTAACTCGGCAACCATCTCTTCATTCTTTTGCTGGCATGCTTTCTGCTCAGTTAGCAAGCTGAATCAGCTCACAGCAGGGTCCAGTGAATCACCACAAGGTGCAGGAGCAAAGCAGGGAGTGTGGAGCAGAAGAAGGATTCTCTCCTCCTCTCAGTGCCGTGTTCTCCATGGGTGGAACTTTACTCTGAAGTACATCAGGAAAACCCAGAACTCACCTTTCTGGAGCTCTGGACACAGACATATACCTAAGTAAAGAGTTTCCTGATAGCCAGTTGTAGGGTAAAGCCACAAGCACTGTCATTACTGTGAAGAAGGCTGTGGGCAGCCAAGGCTGTTACCGTTGCCAGGGGCTTATCACAGCCTCCCTGGCGCAGCTCAGGACCCTCCAGCTGAACAAGCAACTCATGTCAGTACTGTCATCTGCTTCAGTGCAAAGTTGGAGGGCTCCCTTTATCCCTTCCTCCTTGAATGCTGTTTGGTAAACACAGGCAGACTTGGTGACAAACTGACAGTGAACAGATGGGTAACACACCCTGTCAGCTCTGTCTGCACTGCCTCCAAAGGCACACTGAAAACTGCTGGTAACATCCTTTATCTTTGGCATAGTGATCACAGCCATCAGTTTTAAGCCTCAGGGAGGAAAAGGTCTCAGGAGACAAGGAAATGAAGGGGTTCAGTAATATGAAGCAGCCTGTGAAAAGATTATAATGATTCCTTTTTTCACATAATGGCTGTGTACTGTTAAGACATCTAGAAAAGTATCGGCTTGGCAGTAAACCTGAAGGTTTCTTAAGATGAAAATCATTTCTTGTGTTCACTAGTTTCTGCCCTTTGACTAAGAGCAGCAGGTACCGTAGGAGATAGCAGGAAAACAGGTACAATCTTTCACTGACTCGAAGCTCAGCAAGATTGGCAAGCGATTTTTGAAGTGAGTTTAAAGATCAGTTACCAGTTTAGAAGTGAAATCTCTTGCAACTTGCACTATTGGTGAAGACCAGAGAGAATTCCTTTGTTAGTGGCACCATATCAGATCAGAATACATTTTCAGATGCTGTCAGTGAACCAGAAGGCAGCAAGAGGATTTAATGGGGAAAGACTAATCATATGAGTCTCTGAAATGAGTGACCTGCTGGCCTGCTGAATGTGGGTAAAATCCATTATTAAATCTGCCACCATTCCTACTTTGCTGTCTGCTGTTGTTGTACTTTATATCAAAGACAAGTCAAAGTCTTAATCTGAATTCATCTTGTATGTCTACTAATTAAAAAGCCCCAAAACTTACCAGGGTCAGGTTTGATTTCTTCTGAATTATTTCCTGGTGAGAAGCCTTTTACAATTATCTGTTCTGCTGCATGGGGTTTTTTGAACATTTGGCTAATACATGTGATACAGACATATGCATCTTTGGGGCATAACAAAATGCACAGATAATTTGTTTACTAGAAACAGTTAATGGGATGAGTGGAAGCCTACTGAGTATGAGAAAGAACACTGTAAAATAAGCTCTACTCTTTAAGAAGTAAAAAGATGAAAACCATTATGCACAAAATCCTTTATCTTGAACGTCCTACAGACGACATGGTGGGTAATAAAAAACTATTGTCCTTCATTGTATATACGAATGGGAACCAGGAATAACAAAAAAATGAGATCAAAGGTTGCTCCTAATCTTGTTGAGAAATGGTGTCAGCTTCTGGCCAAATTTTTCTTTCCATGCAGTCAGCTGAGAGAGCTGTGGAATTAGAGCACAGAAAGGACGTGAACAAACACAATGAATCTAAATGTTAAATGGCTGCAAACCCCTGGTCTCATTCTTTAAGAACATTTTTGTTCTTGTAACACACAAGCCAAAGTCTCAAAATACTGTACTGGTACTTCCCATCTTTATCCCCTTACCCATTAGTCTTTTCCAGACCCAGAAGGTACAAGGGATACTGACATTTTGAAGTGCAACCTTTATATAGCAATAGCTGGCAGATTCACTCTGAAGTGGCTATACTCAAGTAGGTTTTTTAATCTACTTCTGGCTATGAACTCAGAGGTCACAATGAAGGCACGTTATTAGAAGATAAAAATTAGGAAAAGCTCATTCTAAACTGGTATTTGGGTAAATAAATATTTAAGCTGACTTAAGCATAAGTTAGAATTTTCTGATGAAGAAAGATCACAGAAGATGTAATCATACTGAAGCTTAGATTTTTAGGAGAGACATAAAGGTCTTATGGAAACAGTTGTTCCTAATAAATTAAAGGAAATAGTTTTGTCTTTTCACATACAGTCACAGGGATATTTCTATTTCTTAAATAGCAAGGAAAGCATAAGGCATTTATTGGCACTGTATGACTAGTTAATAGGACTGATGGCATCCAGCTGCGCCTTTAGCCGTTCACTCCAACAGATTTTTATGCTCTTGACCTGTGCTGCTATGGTCACTTCAGGGGGCAAAAGGAAGTACAGACTGAATTTATGTGGATCTGTAACTAAAAGGAGTGTTGTGATCCGTAAGGGTGTTGTTAAAGTAGTCTAAGGAAAGAGTACTTAAACTATCCCATTTTTATAGTGCAAATAATGGATTTATCTCCATATATGTATTACATCAATGATGGAATAAATGTACAAATTTGAGTAGTCAGGACCCGTTGGACCAGACAGTCAACCTACAATGAATTAAGTGTTCCCTTTTTCTCTGAATGCTCAGATAAATAACTGGTATAATAGACATGGAATGGCCTGCACCAAACCATCCCCACTGAAAATCCCTGCTTCCACAGAGTGGGGCAATGGTACAGTTTATGAGTGGGTGGAAAAAATTTATTATTCTCTGTTGCTTGACCAGGAGATGGCAGTGATTCCCTCTGCAGAAATAAGAAAGCTCCAAAAAGACACAACTGTGTTTAGGAGACAGGGAAAGACATGCAGGAAACAGCCCACTTGATCTCAGTGAAAAAAATCATATTGCAGATAGCAGAGAGAATACAGCTAAGCTGATTTTCTTGTTTCTGTGACTATCTTTACTATAGTGTCTAAAAGAAAGAAAAATTCTTGGAGACGCACAGCTCCCAGAGCTTTCAATTTGGTATTATTTTTAGCACTAATAATATTTCAAAAGCAGCAAATTTATATCTGTCAGTCAGCAGCTGTATGTTAATATTACTTGTGTTTTAGTGTTATTTGTGCAAATATGCTCAGAAGTTTGTAAATTAGAAAGAACCTCAATAAGCAGAAGAGATCACCCTCCTCCCAGGCTCCTCCAGAGAGAATCACTGCATATTCCAGTGCCTGTGCTGTGATTCAGAACATGCAGCTTCTCAGCACTGCTCCCTGCCACTGCCCTTTGTGCTGTGTCCATCTTCCCACCTTGCACCTTCCTAGATCCCACCATTACCCCCAGAGCACATCCTGTTCTGTAAATCCTCCTCAGGCTTGGCCCACACTGACAGCATCCCTCCTGAGCTACCCAGGGAGGCTGTGGGTGCCCGGAGACCAGAAGCGTCCAAGACCAGATTGGATGGGTTTTGGGGCAACCTGGGCTAGCAGAAGGTGCCCTTGGTCATGGCACGGGGAATGTTGGAACTGGGTCCCTTACAACCCCTAGCATTCTGTAGAAAAAAAACCTTGCTTTCCTAAAGAAGCAGTAGGAATTGTGTAGCTGTGTAGGAAACTCTTACTCTCTGGCCTGCAAAATGCATATACGCCAAAAAAAAAAAATGCTTTGAAACAGTTTATTTCTTTCATTTTGCTGAAGTTCTAGAAGTACTCTACAGAGGGAATATCCAGGCCAGACTGCTGAAAAATATCGTGAATTTGGTGTGGTTCTTAAAAGACATTATTGCTAACCACATTTCAAGATCAAATTTATCCTGGAAGTATGAAAGTTCTAAATTTATTAGATTACTATGACAGATCCAGTTGGGGTTTGTGTGATGCTGCCCCATTAATCTCAATCCAAAAAAAATTTGCAGATTTTTACCAAGAATCTGGCAGAATAAGAGGAGTAACATAATTTGTCCCTTCAAAGAGTTAACACTTCAAAAGTCATGATGAACATTCCCAGCAAAGAGCTCACAGAAGTTCCCATGAGAGATTTTTTTTACATCAAATATTTGTTACATCACTGTAAATATACACCGCAAGTTAGTCCACAATGTTATGTCAATGAAAGAAAGGACATGGGTCTTCCTGTAAATTATGTCTTGTGGCTTTTAAAAGACTTCTGCAGGAAGAATTACATAAGGACTGTTGGAATACGCTTTTTCTGCATCTTTGTCATTTGCCTTTCAATAGGTATGTGCTATTCATCTGCATCCCACAGAAAAAGTATTTATCACCATCTTGTCAGTCTTAACTCTTTCTTAACCCAGCAAGAACAACTCCTCAAGCTGTCTTTTTGCAGGCTGGCATTAACTACTTCCACATCATGCAATCCTCCATCCTCCAAGCAGATACAGTCCAGATCCTTGGAGGTTGTAAGTGTACTCTAGGCTCACACTGAAGCTCTGCAAGACAGAACACTCTAAGTTCAATAGCTTTATGTTGGATCACACTGTGGCAAGAAGGCATTTTGCAAATAAATGTAGGCATACTCTCTGTGGGATCTAAGCAAGCTGGCTAACTTTATTTCAAGCCAAGAAGCTGAAAAGTCACATTAACAGAGCCTGGAACATTGTGGAGCAAATTCACCTCACCGACAGGTTGGAGGACTGCCTTTCAAGAGAGATTGCCTTTCAAGAAATAATTCTTGTGCATCTACAAAAGTTAGTCCAGTTTCAGCTAGTTGTGGATGCAGCCAGTCTCCACTGATGCCATTGGCTTAAAAAAAAATTGCACTTATATTTGGGTAACTATCATAGTCTATGCCTATGGAGAGCAGCTGATGTATGGGTCTCCTCTAGCCAGGTCTTGTGAGCTCTTGGAGACCTATATCACTCCAAGATAGCTCAGCTACCTTAGAAGGCATAAAATCAGCAGGATGGCTTCTGTGGTGGTGTTGGAAACAGAAAAGTTTTAATAAAAGGCAAAATAACAAAACTCTTTACAGAGAAAAACTGAACTAGGTGCAAGAGGTTCTTGCTCCTGGTAAAACACCTCACAAAAGTGACTTGTTTCCTTGTTCCCTTCTTTTTCCAGCAAATTGCTTAGCGGGACTTTTTTGGCTCCCGTCCAGTTGGCTGGACATGAAGGTGAGGTGAAGTCTCTAAGGTCCTATGAGGTGTCTTTTTACCTAATCCAGGAGAGAAACTTCTGAGCTTTTTCCTTTTTAAGTAGACAAAGGATAGTTTTGTCACTCCATCATTCCTACAAGCAGCAACTTCTCTTTCAGATGCAATATGTAAATTAAAAGCAGCCTTTAGTCTCTTAGTGGCTAGAAAATGTATGTCAACACTAGGTACTGCAGAGTATGTCACTTGGATGGAAGCACACTGCCGTGGCATAAAGGAAAGCAACATGGAAGAGATTAGCATTATTTCTCCTTTAAGCTTCTACCATCTTGTCTCATAACAGTCCAAAGACAGAAATTACAGACTTTGCATTAATATGGAATTTTTTTATAGTGTTCTGCTAGATACATATGAAAAAGTGTTACTTTTAAACATTACTGCACTATTTGAGCAAGAGAAAAGGTGAAGATTTTTGTCCCACTAGCCAGTATTTATTCACAGTTTGCTTTTTATTAAGTTTCTTTAAACACTTTTTATGTTCTTTGTAAACTTTCCTCCTATAACTTCACTATAGGAGGAATATTATTCTATTCTATTCTGTTCTATTCTATTCTATTCTATTCTATTCTTATATTACATTACATTAAATATTACATTATAGCATATAATATTATATCATATCATGTTAGTTTACTTTAGTTTAGATTTATGTTGTAGCCATGTGATACGACATGGTTCATTTTGGTTCATTTTTTCAGTGTCAGCTTGCTGGGTTTACCCTCCTACAGTCACGGACATATCAAAGCAAATACAAGGCTATTTGGTTGAACACACCAAATCATGAGTTAATTGCTTTTAGTGAGAGAATAGCTTAGACAGGTGTCACAGCACAACTCAAGTGTATCAGAAACAACATGACTAGCAGGAAAAAGAAAAGGTCCAAAACCTATCGTCCCTTGCTCTTTTGCTGCAAACTAATGTTTAGATATATGGTATATATCAGATGACACCTGGAGAAGTTACCTTTTTTATGGATGTGATTACCATAACTGCAGTAACATGTCTCAGTGACAATAAATCCTGATTATTTAACCTCAATCTAATATTTGATCATTAGAAGGATCTACTTCTTTTCAACATCTCTTTACATTTTTCTTTAAAAGCACCACATCCTTTCCTTTTAAATAAAATCAAATCAAACTGAATTAAATTATAATCTGGGCCTGTCATTTTCTACTATTTTGTAATATATTAGTTAACAGGCATAATCTCCTTTTTCATTTATCCTTTACAAAAGCTAGGCCTTTGCAATTTTGGCCAGATACTTGCTGTCTGCTTCCTTGATCCTAACTAGAAATCATATTTGCATCAGCTATATATTCTCAAAAAGTTTAAGACAAATACAACCAAACCCCACTAGGGTCAGTGGTTCTGTTTCAAACCTATGTCAGGACATATAGTCTTGAAAACTAACCTTTTATGTTATCCAGTAAAATGACATTCACTTCAATTCACCCAAAAATTATGGCCCACAGAATACAATAGAGCATGGATTTCCTCACTTCTGGAAATCAGAATCATACTCACATTCAACATCAATTCCCTGCCATCCTAACTTTCAGCTAATGTCATTCTGGCCTGAGTGCTGGCATCAGCAGATGTGCTGCCTTGCTTAGCCATTGCAGCTTTTTCCAAATGGCTTCTAATCTTGTTGGTTGTCAAGCTGCAGGGTAAAAAGGATCTGTCAATACACACAGCTCCAGCTTCCTAAATCCCTCTGTAATTCTCATTCCAGTCAATGTCAGAGTAATTGCAGTTCCATATGATCAATGTCCTAGCCCAAGTACAGTCCTCCATGTGCATAAATATTTCCTGATCTGTCTTTTCATCCAGCCCTGGGAGATCTGTAATTGTTTTCTGTTATAGTTGTTTTACCATTTCAGTCTTTAGCCTCAAGTTCAAAGTGTTTTTTAGCTGCCATCCATGTGAATGTTATTCTGTTTTCAGCATAATGTCCTTCCTCATTCAGACTGTCATATCTCTTCCTCTGTTCTCAGTGAAGATTGCCTTTCCATATACTCTGTATCTGGATAATGTAATATTACAGCCTATTTCCTGAACAGTTATTCCAATTACACCAGATTTGTCTTCAAACAGCAGATGATGCCCTTTGTCTCCCAGTCTTGTTTGCCATTTCCCTCCCTGTCTCATGCCCTCCAGCACACAAAGTATTCAACTACTAAACAGTAAGCAGAAGCTAGTCTGCCTCACTCAACATTTTTCATACCTGTCTAGTTGGAAGAGGGGGTTGTGCAGTTATTACCTCTGTGAAATAAAAATCTAGGATCTTATATCTGATCAGGGTTAGCCCTTGTTTCAACAATAAGAGGTGCTCAGTGTAACCTCTAAGAGAGACAAGGCAAAACAGCATTATAGAGGAAAAGCTCTCCCATATTTGTAGACCTTGTAAGCTTCCAGAGAGTCAGTCAGCTGCAACAGCTCCTATATGGCTTGTAACAGAGCCCTGGCTCTGTTTCCGGTCAGCAGTTGCTAAAAGCTAGAACAAACATCATGATCCCCGTGAAAAATATGTTCAAAACTCATAGATGCCTGTGGAGATTTTGACTTCACTCAAGTATTGCTACATCTCAAAGTCAGGGTTTTGCCATTCACTTTGCAATGTAGGTTTTGCAATTTATTTCTAGATATGTCTACATTAGTGAAAAGACCCTAATATGTCCTACAGCTGGAGCCATTGCAGTTCATCTCACTCTACCTCTTAGTACCAAGGGAATAAGCATGTAGGCTGAAGATTTCTAATGATTTCAGCAACCCTGGCAGTACTAGTGCTACAACTTTCAACACCAGAGACCTCTCCTCCTGCTCCAGGGAAACCCAACTTAACACCCAAGTTACCTACCTTAGTCACAGAAATCACGTAAAGTTTTCCAGCTCACACAATTGAGCACATTATTTCATTTTTATTTTACTTGAATACATGAATTGCATATGCATTAGGCCAGCTATGCCAGAAGCATCATCACAGAAACATATTTAATTTGACAGCCTGCTGAAGTGGAACAGCAATGTTACTCATTACTTACTAGGCTGAAAGTCTACCAGAGCAGAGACTTCTAATGGAAGCTTTCCTCTCCTCTGTGATCTACCAAGAACAGAGGAATTGCTATTCTGTGTCTCAGTTCTGAGCAACAGATCACCATGGTGGATTCAAAGTGGATGTAGTCAGGATACAATAAGGACACTTTTGGCCCTCAGCATATCCAAATAGGAGTAAAAATATAACTGATAGTCTCCAAGTTCAGTAAAAACCAACTATGCTGGCTGTCTACATTTACTCTCACTCTCATTTACTCTCATTACTTTCTGAGCTATCATGGCCTAATTTCTATCTCAATTTCTTACCTCAATTCAAATTCCAGAGTAATTTCATGACTTACTTTCCCACTCCATAAGAGCACCAGGACTGAAATAGTAGCAGTGGATTTGCAGAATCCTGACATGCCAAGCAATGAAGTAAGTCTTTTCCTTGCTCCTTAGGGAAATGCAGTGGGATTAAAAGGATAATAATTGACTGTGTTCTTATTAGGCTAGCAAGCGTGAATCTCTGGAATGAGATTGGATCTTGGTTGTCAAGGTTTTAGTGAACCTGTACAATACTGCAAAGCTATACAACTGTCTCTGAGAAGAATAACGCAATACAAAACTGTTTTTCAAAACAAAAAAAGCAAACATTAAAACCAGGATCGGATGTAAATCCGACAGGGTTGTTGGGTGTTACATGAGGGATAAAATTCACTCTGTTACAATAACAGTGAGTGGATTGCTCATTTTTAAACAGCTGTTATAATCTGAAGAACACATGGTCCAATGATTAACATTGCTAGTTAATCCTAAAATTGCTAACATTGTGCAATTCATGCTAAAATTAAAATCTTGATTTGGCTAATATATTCAGTTACATCATTATCACTCATTTCAGAATGGAAATTGTTTTCTAAAAAGGAATCTAGCTTCACACAAATCTAAACGGAAGCTATTATTGCACAGGATTTCAGTCATATCCACTCATTCTCATTTCTAGCTATATACAGCTAAACAGCTTCCATGCCCTCAGTAGTGTTTTGGAATCCACAAAAACATTGAAGCAGCTGGTTAGCATAGTGATATAACATATTCCTTATATGCCAGCCGAAATATTGCAAAGTTTGGATTTGTTGTCATGAAGATGGATTGATACTACATCGGATTCATTACAATTTTACACCATTCTAGCCTGCATTGTCCCTGCTTTCAAGCTAAGTAAAGAGCTATTTCCCCAGCAACTACAGAACAATTCATTTCCGTCCTTTCACAGTACACAACATCATTACCTCAGTGCCAAAACAACCTTCTGATGGAAAGCCCTTCTAAATGATAAATTATACATTCAAGAAGTGTAGTTTAGAAAAATACTACATCCCAAAACTGTTCTCTATTGTATTCCTAACTTGTATACATCGATGAGCTGAGGAGCTCCAATTTTAGTAACTATTTTACCACTGGGTGTACATGCCTGTTATGCAAATACTTTCAATATTAGCTCACAGAGAACTTGTACATTCAGCTGCAATCAACTAATCAGGTGTTTGCATTCCCTATTTACATCCACCCACAGTCATGGGGAATGTATATACAACTTAAAATCATACTTTTATGCATGTATTTGCCAATTTTGTAAAACTGTGCAATCTATCATAACCAAACAACTTGGCCAAACATATGTATAGCCATACTTAAAACCAGCACAAGCATTTCTGAATACCAGTTACTGCAATCAAACATTTATGCAGCTGCACACACAACTGAGGCTATACAAGTGCTGAGCACCATCCTTCTGATTAACTGTGCTCTCTCAGATTTCATGAATACACATGTACCCCAAGACAAATTATCAAAATCTAATTAAAAAATTATAAATCTCCCACTCTTTAAGGCTCTCTATAGAGTCTACAAGTTGTGATAAAACAGAGGTTCATCAACATTTTCATTAGGGATTACATTATTCAAATGTCTAAAATTAAGTAAACCCATAGAAAGTACTTTAGTATTTGTTTGAATCTTTACTAGTCTCTAATGTAAGAACACCATTCCACACGTTTGATTCCCTTGACACCCTGGCAATCTTTTGAAGAAAGTAATAAAACATAGTAATACCTAGCTCATACACAGTGTTTTCACTAGTAGACCTTAAAGTTCTTTACAAAAGAACTAAGTCTCTTTACAGTCTTCAGTTTTACCAAGTGAAAATCCAATCTACACGTGGATCCATATTTTGCATGTAAAAGAGGTGCATTAGCCATGCAAATTATTATTACTATTATTATTATTATTATTATAGAGATAACTGAAGTGAAAAATACACCATCTCTGGTTTATTACACTTCTCAGAATTTGTCTCCTGAGGACTGGAAGAAATGGTGAATGTTTGAGTGTTTAAGGACTGGAAAAATGTACCATATGATGCATTCACATTTCCGAGGCTCATGAAAGCCAGTAAAAGTCAGATATCCATTGCCAGATTATCATTTCGTGGTGACAGGTAAGAAAACAACATCAGTCTCTCTTGCCTACAGTACAGAAATAATAATTAATCCTCTTTATTGGATTCATTGTTGCAAAATTTCAACACCTTTATAGTTCATAACTCTAACTTCTATACTCAGAGACCCTGCAAGTGAAAACAAGAAATATAATCAAGACAGAACAACATTTTTTGAAATGTGACCAGATTAACTTCATGGAATAAAAAACAAATGCTTCAAAGAGGACAAGATGTTCAGTAGTTCTCAAGCAGTATTTCAGCATTTAAGAGAAAAAGCAAATGTACTTTGGGTCCTAGTCTATTTTTACTTATCTGTATGCCTTGTCTCATTCAAACATATACAAGGCTTGAAATACATCTCCATCTGCTGAGAACTACAGCATGTTGAAATGGTGCTGTGCTTTCACGATGATTGAATTAACTAATCCAGACCCCAGCTAAAGACTATCATAATTACACAGGAATGCCTAACTCCCAAGTTTCTTCAATGACATATTAGACTGATGCAACTCCTCTGATTTAAGAGAAGGTAGTCAATTGTGACATTTCCCTTGTTCTCAGATTAGGCTGAGGGTCACAGAGTATCAGCCATGTCAGTTACTCTGATATACAGCTGTACTTTCCTCCACAGCAATTTTGACGATAGAAAAGCCCTTCCTTCACATAACAAATTATAAATTCATAGAGAGCAAATATGTCTTACAAATAGTGAAAAATGCAAGACACACCTAGCTTTCCTCTAGTACTTTACCAGTACCAATGCAGGGTGATGACCAATTCCCACAGAAACTTCCTGAGCCTATCTTCCATGAAGTGAACTTGCAAGTAATGCCCATGACACTACCTGATATTTGACATCTGTTTTTCTTCTTAAGAACACAAACTTTTTTACATCCTTAAAATCCCTTCTTTCTTGGCTAAAGGCCTCAAAAAACATGTATACGTATGGCTGCCTTATCAGGAAGGCAATTGTTACATCTGAAGTGTTTTTCTTCATGAAACCAGTGCAAGGTGTTGAGCAGTGATACTCTGTTCATGAATTTCTAATGCAGGTTGTGGCTCCCTACTCATACCATAGTTGCTGTCAAGTGACTTATGTTCCCTACTTTGAGATAACTCTGTACCTCTGCCATCTTTCCCATGTTCCGTTCCCTTACAGCATCTCCTGCTTCTTTTGTCCTCAGAAAATCCCAACCAATCCTGTAATGTCCTACCATCACTCACACTGCTGCCCTCTCACTTTTAGAATAGCAAAGATCAAGCTTTTCTGTCTTTTCCCTCTTTTGTTGTACTTCCTTGTCAATTTATTTTTGCCTGCTCCCTCTTTTCAATTACCCTTTCCTCATCAGTGTCCCAAAATGCAGCAAAGGTCCTATCACACCCGAGATGACTTAGGCAGGTAAAAGGCAGCACAGGCTGTTTGGCCCATTGGGGTCGGTCACTCCCACTGGGCAGCTGTCCTGTGAGAGATGATGGACACCTCAGCTGCTTGGTGACTGCGCTGGTCAGACAGCAAGTGCCGGTGTCCTGCATGATCAGAAATTTGGTTGTACTCTTTCCTGTCAGGACTCAGGGACAGCAAATCATGCAGGCTGCCACTCGATTATTCTTATGCCTAAGAAATTGTCCTGCAAATCACATGCTGCACAAGTCTTTCCCAGAGCTTCTCACACAGTAACTACTTGACATATCAATATTTCTAGGTTTTCACACAGCCTCATCTGTGGCGTTCATAATGTTTTTGCATTTCAGCTCCCCTTCTGCCACAATCATATGTGACATTTTATGTTTTATTTTAAAATACGTACATGTCCTAACTTTACTTGAGAATTTTAAATAGGATCTTTGCACAGCTACAGAACATATGTTTGCTTCTACTAATTGATATAAACTGTTTTCCTTTTTATAGAGCTCTGTTCAAAATAATTGGATCTAAAGCAGAAAATAAACTGTTTCAAAGTGGAATGGATGGCAAAAATGTGTTGATTGATAAGCCCATTACTGAGGTGGGATCCTGAGGGAATCTAATAGTATCAGTTCTGCTCTGTCAAGATGTGACTATAAAGGCATGACTTTTAGTTCTCCTGCCTATACAAACGGCAATATGTACCTACCTATTCTGAAGGCATGTCCTCAGACTGCAGCATTTTTGTATAGGTGATGAAAATGATGAGTCCACATTCAAAGGTTTAAAAAGCTTAAAAAGAGTAAGATTATGCTATGAAGAAACATTAACACTTAGAAAAATATGGATGAAAATTGAATTGCACGGACAAATATGGTTTACAGACAGTTAAATAACACTGCATATGGCATAGCTGGAAAGCACAGGCCAGCAAATCCAGCAGCCATACTGAACAAGCATATAGCTAGAAGAAGGGAACAAAAGTTTGGTAAATTGTGAAAATCTCCACTTGAAACAGACTAGTTCTTTTATGCAATGAGTCCTTGTAAACCAAGTACTTATTAAATTACTCTTCCATTCCCATGCCTGCAGCCTCATCCCATCTTCTACAGCAGGAGCAGCACTGGGACAGACAATGGAATGGAGGGCTGTCCCACATACCCCTGTGCCTCAGTTCCCAGTATTATCAAGCACCTGAATGACCAAAAGGGCCATATAGACTTGCCATAACAAAACAAAACTTCAGGAGAATGGAAGGATATATAAGTCATTGACAATTTCTAAGCAAGTCCCCAAAAGGAAATAAAAAGTCTTTTTCCACAACAGATATGTTCTTAAAAATGGGATAATCTTTCTGGGGTGAAATATACTCTGACAAGGGTCCCTGTAGTGCTTCTGTGGTGCCACCCAAATCTTGATAAGAGGCCACTGTGCTGTGTATCAGTTGCAGTCATTAAGGCTGACAGAGACCCTGTCATAGAGCAGGAGTTATAGGAAACTTTAGAGATGTATTAACAAATGTTTTTTTCAGCTTGGGTTCCAGAAGAAATGGTTACAGCCCAAGCAGTAACCCAACATGATAAAGAAATGGACTCACAGAAACAGACATTTTATACATTTGTTGGTTTGATACAACTAAAATACCATGATAATCAGAGAGTAGATTTTAGAAAGGAAAAAGCCTGAAAAAATATTCCTGAAAAGTGACACAGACTCCTGGAGTATAAAGTACTTTGGTGTGCTGTGTAGTGACAAGTCAGTTTCAGCTCCCTTATAATCAGTAGGATTTATCTTAACTAGAAGAGGAACAGGATCATAACCCTAAGATAAAAAATACATACTAGTAACTAGTACCCACCCACTCCTCAGATTTCAGAGAGCTCAAAACTGAAAAGAAATTTTAATTAAAGCCCAAAACAAAGCAGAAAAGAGATGGCAAAACCAAATCAGTGTACCTGATTTGTTTTCTCCAATGCTCTCATTTCACTCCCTCCTTACTCAAATGGTACAAATAACAGGACTTGAGAATTTGTTTTACACTCAATATGTACAGCCACTCCAAAATCAAGGATTAAGCCAGGAGTAGGAATTATCTGTGCAGAATCTTTTTCTTCATCTGCTACTCCCAAAGCCACAAAGTAAAACAAAAATCTAGCAAATATATTACACATACAATTTTTCACTTACAAGGCACTATTTCAGGGTTTTTTTTGCCAGTTGATACTTTTCAAATACTTACTGCAATTTCCTTTATTTTTTCAGCTACTGAGTATTTAAACTAATCCATTCATGCTACCAAAGTAACAGAAATAACAGAAATCAACTTTCTCACCTACAAATCCCATCCTCTCAAAAGATAAATATTACTGATGTAAGTAGGATTGTCTAAAAATACAGTGGAAGAGAAATATGTGTGAAACTGATAAAGAGAACAGTCTAATGAATAATCATGAGATTTCAAGTGTGCCCAACACAGGAGCTGAGATTTTCACACATAAGGAAATAAGAGAGAAAAATGTTTTCCTGGGTATGTCACCTCCAATCATCACATGGAAATGAACATAGAAATTACACTTTTCTCTGGATGATTTTGCTTGGAGTAGAAGAGGGTTTTAGGGTAAGTGGCAAACCATAGTTTGCCTATTTTTCAGTAAATGCATAAGGGTGTACTCCCATTGGACACACAACAAAACCTAAACAACAGACCAACATACAAACAAGGAATGTGTCTTGCTTTTTCAACTCAAATATTCACTGGCAAGAAAAGTAATTTACAATAGCCTGGAATCTGCTAATTTGAAAGGTAAAGAAGAAAAATGTGTCTGAAATGCATCAGTGGATCTTCATCTAAAATGGAAAAAATAGGCAACACGCATCAATTTTTCTCTTTGCAATCCTTGAAAGCCAAAGACTTGCCAGAGTAATTAGCAATCATGTTAACTAAGGAGCCAGGTCACTGCCACAGTATCATAATGATGGAAGACTTTACGACCCTTTTAGAATTTATGACCTTGTTGCATTCAGTCTGTATTTCTCAAGCAGACTGGAATCTAGCAGATTTGAGATCTCAAGCTATTTTACTCTGGTTCAATCCAATTTAATTGATTTTGCATAGATTTCAGAGATATTTGACACTCAGAAAGATGCCTTAGGAATAAGCAAGTTCCCACAACCATCACTGAATTTAAGGCCTGAATAAAGAAAACTGAGACAAAGTCTTTCCTAAGGGGTGAGAACCATGTCTGCTCATTTCTCTCCACTTTAGGCCACTTATTTCAGTTTGTGCTTACCCAGTTATCACATGGATTCCAGCACACAACATTTAGCATCAATCACAGCAGATGCTGCCTGTCATTGTACAGACAACAAGGGAATGGGAAGAAATACAGCCTACATGCTGCGGAGCAGGGAAATGTGGCATGGAACTGGAAGCACTGTGGAGAGATGTGAGTTGCTGCACTAGAGTGAGTAGAAACATGGTGCCATTATGAACTAGGCCTCATTAATTCCAACGCTGATGAAAAAATTGTTTTGCTGTCATTTTTAACCATAACAGACATTACTGCCAAAACCCCCATGAATATGGAACAGTACATTAATAGAGTATTCAAAATGCATTGCTATTAATGCAAAATTTTCATGTCATCAATCTTATTCACTGCAGCCACCTATCCTTTCTGAAGAGATCATGCAAAGTGCTTTAAAAATAGTAGACTTTTGCCCTATTCTGCATAGAAAAAGAAGGTTGAAAGAATTCAATTAACCTGGGAGAAACAGCCTTATTTCATCCAATTCAGATGGAATTTTCTGAGTCTTTTCTTCATAAGGAAGTATTTTTAATTAGGAGAAAACAAACTCATTTGTTCCTCTTCTTACTAGTTTGAATTCTTCCTTAATTAAGAATTAATGCATGAAAAGATTAAATAAATTACATTAAAATGAAAATGTATTAACCAACAGGATTCATGTTCTCATTGTGGGGTAGAAGAGTGGGAAAGAGCCCTCTGACATATAAAATTGAAACCTGGCACCTGGCATCATGCATGCTTGTTGGTTTCATTAAAAATGTCATTGGAGAGCTGTTGAATAACTTCCATCTTAAGTAAAAGTACATTTTAAAGTAAGCCTAGATAGTAACTTGGGCTTCTCTACATGGCTCATTAGAAGAACCTCTCGGTGTGCAGGCGCAACAGACTCCCACTCAGTTACAAAGTAATGCTCACAGTATTCAGAGATACACGAGTTAAGACATGTATCAGAAGACTACTAAAAAGTTACTTTTGTGGAAGGTACTTAATCTGGAATTAAAAAAGTTACATTGACAGGCTGCCAATGACAAAGTGTACTGAATAAAGAGAAAAAAAAAAAAAAAAAACCAAAAAAAACCAACAAGGACAAGAGTTTATTAATAAAATAGCATTATAGGTGTTTAAACAGATGTGGGCTTCAGTGCCCAGCCTAAAAATCAGATCTCTCTTGGCTTTAATTTCTGAATTTAGTGCTCCTAAGGTAAATAATTTTGAGATTACAGTTAGTCCGTGTAGGACAGGAATATACTTGGTCTTTAAGAAGGAAGCTCGAAGCATTCCTGGGTGGAGACAAGGTAATGGAACAGTACAGCCATAAATTATTGGCTTGGCTAGAGAAATGCTGCACAGTATGGTTACTCTTCCTAAGCAGGGGCAGAGGACGACAGAAATGATGGAACTGTCTAGCTACTTTAAAAACACCTAACAGCATCTCTGTTCCCACCTTACGAAGGTCTGCATTACCGTGAGAATCAGTCAGTCCCATCTTTTTTAGCACAAGAAAACACTGTTGGGCTGAGCAAAAGTACAGTACAGAAGATCAGGGACATGTAATGAGCTGAGAAAATTCTGAAAGCAAAGTAAAAGCCAAAGGTACTCCCAAGAATGCTTCAGGAATGTTAATGGATTGATAAAAAGAATAAATTTCTGACTTTGAATCAAGGTACAGATGGTTGAAAAGGTTCTATTTTAAACAAAAATTGTATTGCCTGACCCAAACATCAAGAAGGTCTGCAACAAGTTCCTGTACAACAGACAGTTGCCTTCTGTTGGTTTCCTGTTTTCATTTGCCCCTTTGTAAGAGCTGTTCAGGGCCTGTTATTGGATGTAAAAAGCAATTCGAAGCACAAAGCTTTGACTAAATGAGCAGATGGTGACCTTATCCCTGACTGTTAGTTCACCAGGCCTTATGCATCCGGCTTTCACATTAAAATTTAATCAAGATGACCATACAAATGTAGAACAAAATGGTTTCAAACTACCACAAAGCAAACAAGGAACGTGTCTAAACTGGAAACTTTGAACGGCTGAAAACAAAATAGCTCATGACTTTTTCTTAATAGGCTTATTCAAATGTCAGAACTAAAAAAAATTCTTTTTAGCAGTTTATTTTATATAACAGTAGCAGTACCACATTCTCCATTTATAGAAACATACATTTCTTCTTATTCACTCTGGCATTCTTCAAATAATAGTATTAAGATTTGTATTGATACATCCTGCAAATCCTGAAGACAATAAAATTTTTGATCTTCAGCTTCTAAGAATTAATCTTTTGACAAAACAATCAAATCAAATTTAAAAGAGGAAAATGGCTATGTGGCCATAAGGTCCCCTAGCTCAAGCAGATACAAGGTGAGCTGGCAAGAGCACTACACGTCTTATGAGATCAGATCAGTCTGAGTACAGAGAGGTGCGGTCACTCTACAACAGAGTTCACAAAAATGCACAATTCTTGGCTGGTCCAGTGCTACATTACACAGAGGGCACCTCTGCAAAATCTTCATCTCCCGTGAGAAACAAATTCATATCCTCCATCCTATTTATCAGAACACACACACATGCATACACATATTTCCTGCATGGGAGTCCCAAGAGAGGAGCAAGTGGAACCCAGATCTGCTTCCTTGCCAAACATCAGAGACAGACAAGTAGGTATTTCCAGCAAAAGCATTGCATGGTGTACAATTAACCATGAGCAAGTATCTTCATATTCTGATCACAGACGGGATGGCAATGCAAAAAAAATCTTGGAAACTGGAGAAATAATTAAGAACAGCAATGGAAATTAAACAGATGATAGCTATTTATGACATGTAGGCCAAATTAATGATACGAAAGAGCCCCACAAACGAGCCAATGTACTTTAAAAATGTCACACTTTGCAAAAAAGTGCAACCATACTTCTGGCTTTCCTAAAGGCTAATACTACCTGCAAGACAGGCAAAATAATTATTATGGGCTCTTTAGCACTGCTAAGACCTCAGCTGAAATGCAATATCAACTCCATCCAAGAAAATATCAAGAAATACAAGAAGAACATGGAGAGAATGGAGAGGAGAACAAGAATGACCAGAACAAGGACCCACTACAAAAGACTGAAATAAATTTTCTTCAATCTTAGGAGACCAAAGGGAAACATTGCAACAGCTTTTAAATCTGTGTGGGGAATGGATGCGCCTATTCTAACAGCAATCAAAGTGAAACAAGGGGTTAGGTCACTAAGTGGACATTGTGATGGTTGTTAAGTACGGACCAAGCAAACATATTGCAAAGGACAGTTAATCCTGGTTTGGAACTCAAACTGATAGACTCTCAGTGTACCTTCTGGCCCTATTTGTCTAGGAAACCACAAACTAGAGAGTCACTGAGTCAGTTTATATTCAATTAATATCTCATGAACCCACCTCAAGGTTACTTAAAGTAAAGAGTTTGGGTTTTCTGCTTCCCCTGCCTCTAGGGTATATTTTATGCTTGGTTAACCTAGTTTTTGAACCAGTGTTAAGTACTTGGTATAAAGAGCTGGGCTTTTAATTTTCCTTTCTTTAATTAAAATGCCATTCTTGCACAACCACTAATATGGACATCAAAAGACTATATTAGAATCTTCAGTATGATAAACACTCTCTCCACTGGAGAACAGCTATTGAAATGTCAAGTGACATGATACTCAGACTAGTGCATTAACACCACGTGCTGATTTGATGTAATAATCTGTGCGTGTAAACAACTTGGTCTTTGGAAAGCATGAGAGTCCCAAGATGGTACATGTGACCTTTGAACAGGAGAAAGCTTTTATGGTTTCATCCAGAGCCACATAACATTGTCCTGAGAATTCCAAACTATCCGTTCTTAACCAATGAATCAAATTTTTTCACAGCTGTCCCACACAGAGTTTGCACACATTCTTTTTTTTCGTATTTTGAAATACCACATGTACAGAGATTAAATGTGAGAACTGCATACAGCAAAAAAAAAAAAAAAAAAAAAGTAATCCAATAACCAGAAATTACTCTCTAGACTTCTGGATGTAAACTGAATACGTCCACAGAAAACACATATGTGTGGAAACCATATCTGAAGATCTGATCCACAATACTTGAGCTAGGCTCAAACAGGTTTATAATCATGTTTTGTGATTTAAAGAGATCTTTAAATTTTTCATGCCTGCTCTGATAGGCAGCTGAAATTTTCCATAAATAAATAGATTTCATTTATTTATTACAAGTGCAATAGGTCAAATACAGAGATTCAATACCCATAGACTGGGGAAATACTCATGCATCTAGAAATTTTAAGGTAAGATAGTTTTTTGAACTGTTCTTCTACTAAATGCTACCTCAGAGAAGTCTAAGAAGGCCCAGTCATTAATCCAATATTAAATTGACTGTGGTACGATTTGCATCATATAATATAATGTGATAGAAGTGAAATGCTGAAAAGACACAAAAGACCAAATATTTAAATGTTAAGAATTTCCAATTAAAAGGTAGCATGTAAACCTGCAAAGTCCAGTAAACAATGAGAAAAAGGATTAAGATTGGCAGTGCTCTCAGTGACCTAATTTACATGTGAAAGAGCTCAAATTCTGCTTAATTACATTGCAGACAAAACCCTCAATATCTAGGGTATGGATATTCATTTCTCAGAGAAATCTCCACCCTCCTTCTTTATTTGCTTAAAATATACTTCATCTCACTGGTATTCACAGATCTGCAGAAAACTCCAGCTAAAATGTACCAATAAAAGTGTAACAAATACCAATACAAAAATTGTTTTGGTATGACTATTTTATTAATTTCAAGATTGTTTATCTAAATATTCTGCTTATCTCTCCCTCGGCTGGATGGTCCTGTGAATCCCCTAAGCTTTCTATCTTTAATTCATAATTTACATAGAAATAAATAGAAATTCATGAAACCTACACACATTTTGGAAAAAAAAATCTTCACTCATGCATTCCTTCCTTTAAACTTCTTTTCATCTCCTTTTTCCATATCTGTTATCACTTGGGATACAAACAATAGAATTAAGCTTTAACTGAGACAACATTCCCATACTCGGCATCAATAAGACTCCCTCCCGTCACAGATTCCAGAAGGACTGTGATTTTCAGTGAGGTCTCTGGCACCATTCACTAGACAAGGAGGTTTAAAACTATCTTCTTTCCTCTCCTATTACACTCAACATGTACACAACCCTTTAATGTGCTTTCTAAAAAGCATATTGGAATATTAAATTTTACAGCTCTACATTTGTAGGAGTTTGTATGTATTTTGTGTAAGAATCTGGCAAAAGAAATATAGCTGTAGCTCTTCCTCCTTTGGTTGTAAGTTTCCCCCATAGAATTTTTTCCTACTTTGTTCCAGACTGGTTTGTTTTCTGGATTTCACTTGCAAGGGGTGTTCAAGTGGACTCTAAGTATAAAAGACAGCATGAATTAAAATGAATAAAATTCACTTTTGGTTTACAACCTAAAAAAAACCCTGCTCCTTTATTCATTCAAGGCAAATTCACAATAAACCTCAGCTGAATTTAATAGCTTGGTAAAAAATAATGCAACTCAAATAATATTCACTACTATATGTTTCCTAAAATTATATATGCATGTTCAATTTGTTCTTCTGGACTTCTACTGTGAGACAGAACTGAATTATTAAAGTTCCCCTATAAATCCATCTATTGACAGGGCAAGTCACTTCAGCAACAGTTACTTAGGAGATTCACACCCATTCTTCCAGCCTTTTCAAAAACACATACATAAATTGAGATTCCTGAACAGATACCCAGGATTCTCATGGGCATGTGGAATGTTCCCCGATTTCAGCAGGGTTTTATAAGTACTTTTAATATACAACTTCACATAGGGACTTAGGATCCTCTGTTGGAAATTATATAACATTCCCAGTTAATTTTAAATTAGTTGTATGCAGTACCCGCTCTTGGCCAGCATCAGTTAAGTTTCTTCACAGACATTGTTACTTGGATCACTAAATCACTCAAACCTCAAGTCTGTTAAAACTAACCCTGACAAGCTTCAATAAACAAAGCCAAAGGGATTTGAAGATTGGGCATCTGGGATTTTAAATTTATGGTCCTTCAAGGACATTGGCATAACCAGAAGATACAAAGAAGATTAAGGCCTGGAAAGCTGGAGACTCCCCATCCAAGCAAGAGATAAAGACAAAAGAATGTGGACCAGATTAGCATGAAGAGTGAGAAATCAATAACCAATAGGAGACAGAACACTAACTAATTAAGAGAGTTATGCAACTTAGAACCAATGAACATTGATTTCTCTGTTTACTAAAAGTGTACAGAGAAATGAAAAAGTCTTGTGTTGGGGTCTGTGTGGCCAGAACTTAGTCAGCTACACACACACACCTCTTAGCCAAGAATACAGTGCTGTCTTACTCCCTAACACTAAAAAGGCAAAGAGTCTTATTTATCCAAAATATTTCAAGGATTTCAGTAACACCTCCATAAATCAAAACAACCAAATTTGCCTATTCTCCCAACTTAACAGCTTTCCCTTGGTCAAAATTGACTGCAAATCATTTAAATTTATTAATACAAAGCATGGAGTTTGATGTTTTACCTATTTCTGTTCTAATACTTGGTGCAGGATGATAGAACACATGAATATATGTTTACCCTCAACCTACATACGCACCCTCAACCCACATATGAATAGGAAGAATTTCTGATACTGCAAATTATTTGAAGTGCTTTTTAACCTTTCGTGGTATTGACATAATTTCCTTTGGGAGTGGAACAGACCCTGTCATAAGTTATGTTTTCTATTCAGCACAGTAGATCTCATTTAGTCTGGCAAGGGTTTTTCTCTGGCAATTAATTTCATGTTTTATTCATCCCAGTATTCTTTAAAGCTCCAAATCAAAATGCCACTTTGTGCATTGCAAACCACATTATGAACAGACAGTACCGCAAATAAAGGTGCTTTTTGCATAGCAATCAGACTGCCTCTTTTCAGAGAAAATGAATCTAGCTCTGTATTTATCTCACTAATTGCACTCATAGCATTACAAATTATCACCCGCCTCCCATTTACATTATTCAAAACTCAATCTCTCTAAGTTACTAAATCAAAAGCGAGCCATACGTTTCCTCCTGAGACCCAGAAAACACATCATTTGAACTGTTGATTTAAATGAACTAGATTTATCAGGAAAAAAGTTTAGATACCATAACTGATAAGAGAATAATCACCTGAGAGCATGTGTGTGCTGTAAATGCACTGCTTAGGAGAAAAGAGGACAGTTGA
Source organism: Passer montanus (assembly GCF_014805655.1). Lineage (NCBI taxonomy): Eukaryota > Metazoa > Chordata > Aves > Passeriformes > Passeridae > Passer > Passer montanus. The sequence goes on along the minus strand of NW_024368930.1, from coordinate 150,597 downwards.
CCAAGCACATAGATGAATTTATGCCCCTCTGAAAATTATAAATCTGAAGAGCCAGTGTCTTACCTGAGTTCAGTTAAATTCAAGAGATAATGTAACGTCCGAATGGAAAGCACTGAGCACTTTCACAGCTTTCCCCCTGATGCCCTCACATCTCTAATAAGTTTATGGGTAAGGTTAGTCTGTTTTCATTGTTCTGCTGCACAAGTGAAAAACAAAGATCTTCCATAAAGAGTTACATAAATGCGTGTCCCAACTAGTAGGAAAAATGTATTGCACAAAGAGTTACAATTCAGGGGCCAGAATCTGCTATTCTTATTTAGGCCCAGCTCCCACTGATGTCAATGGGTTCTTTTGCTTGAAGCTGTACTGCATAAACACCGAGACACTGCACCCCCAGCTGAAATGCTGGAGCTTAAAAAGTAGTGGGGATCAAGGTGGCAACTGACTGTATAATAACCAACAGGCAAGCTACATTGGAAAGAAGGTAAATTTTCCATAGGGCAGAAGCCACTCTATGACACTACTAATTTAAAGGTAAATAGTCTCACTGCAGTTTGATTCTTCTTGTATGAACTACTGAATTTCTGTAGGTTCCCGATTTTCTTTTTCAAAAATTTTTTAGAAAATTCTTGTAAATAATAAATGACACACTGTACTATGTAAATATTACTCAGTCTAGCTTTGAGAAAATTACCTAATCACCAGATGACAGATGTTCCTCTTATTTCCTTAACGATGATCATGTATATTTCATAGCTACAACATATATACCAGGTTAAGACTGTTTTCAAAAAGCACAAAATGGCAATAAAAAAGGATTGTCAATTTACATTTCCTTTTATTACCCTACTTAATTTTATTTATTGTATTTATTTGACACCCTGATAGCCAAATGCCTTTATTTGTAAATTATACTCCTCATTTATCCTGAGCAATAAATTTATAAATTATATTTTATTATTATTAAATAAATATAAATTTTTTTTGCTGGTAATGTGAGGAGGAGATATGTACACTATGGGCCCATAACAGCACCTCCATGTTCTATCATCTCCGCCTCTCAGCTTGAAATTTGCTGGTGGTGAGTGTGATCAAACTGCACTGGAAGTCTGCATGCAAGCAGTTTTGGCATTGCACCATAGCTACAAGAAAAAGAGCGAGGCTGAAGGCTTGAATTATGATCTTGGCCCTTCCCCTCCTGCCTTCCATGGCCAACTTTTTCTTAATGTCCTTTCGAAAACCTGGCATCATAACAGATGCAAAAGAGTGGAAAGAATGATGTTCAGAGTCTCTTGGATGCACTACTTTGGTTGATCCCATTCACAGTGAGCAAGCAGCCAGTAAGTTTATCCTTGGGGTTCTCAAGAAAAGAAATACTCTCATATCTCCTTATTCTTTTTTCTTCTCTTTTCCTTTCTTCCTTTCTTTCTCTCTTCTTTTTAGCAAGTTAAGGTGTGTTTTGTCTTTATTTTTGGTCTTGTAGGGAGATGGATTATGAGAAATCATAATTAGGGGAGGTTTTTTGCTGGTTCAACTCAACCTGAGCCTTTGTATTTCAGCACCAGGAAGCATTATGAACCGAAAGTCAAATATATACGATTCCTATGCAATGAAGAGCCCACCCCCTTTAAAGAGAGGTTCTGTGAAAAGAAACTTTGTTAAATAGCTCCAGAGAAACATTTCTACAGCTAGCAAAAGGCTTTTGTACAATTAGCCCAGTCACCTTCAGAGGATTTATATTTTGCTGGTAAATATGGTCCAATGTAACTACTTTCTTCACTTTCCTACACATACTAGAGAAGGACATGGGAGGATTTGATCTTGCAATCAAACATGCAGGGATTTTATCTGTAATAAACGATGTATGGCATGAATAAAACATTTGTCTGTAATTTTCTGCAAACAGATCTTCATATTCATGAAGTTGTTGGTTATGCATAACTTTATTTGTAAGTATGTTACAGCCTGGCAGCATTTGTAAATTATTGTTTTTCAATTGATTTTGTCTACTTTGTGACGTACATGGTCCATTGTTTTTTCCTCCAAGCTGGAAATAAATAATTAGTCTTTTTCTTAACTGCCTATATATATGTAGCTTTTCCCAGGATCTGAGACAAACAAAGGTCTATTTACATGAAGGTATAATGAAATATACAAAGGAGAAACTGTCTAAGTGCAGTTGAACTGAATGTGTTTGAATGCAGCTTCACAGTGTTTACCTATCTTCATCCTTTAACTTATGTGTTTTTTCTACCCTAAGAAATAACAAGAAGCTTTATATTCCTGCAGTATAATACAAGGGTCACCAGTTCTACTCTCATCTAGGAATTATCACCTCCTCCTCTCAACTCATACTTCATAACCTTTTCAGACATTGTGACTCACTATAACTCTAAAAGAAGAATGATAAATGCTTCTGCTAGCAGTAATTTGAAGTGAAACTTGTACTTAAACACTTGCTTGTGTAGAATCTTCAAGCAAGTCCTCCAAAAACAGACTTCCCAGTCAACACTGGTCATTTTGTTTCCATCAATAGGCGTGTACACACTAACACCATCAGGATGTTCCATCTAAAAATTATGCTTTTGTCTTCAGCTGTCCGTTCAGGATAAAAATATTAGCTGCCTATTGTTTATGCTTCTGCTCGACAACTGTACCCATGATGATGGAATTCTGCCAATCAAAATACTGTGTTTCATCCTTAATGCAAATTGTTGCTTTGAAGTGCTCCAGGTTTACTGAATGAACAAATAATATGTTTGTATAAAATATTCAGGAGAAATGTCCATAACCCATATAATTAAAGTTTGCTTTTAGATTCACACAATCTATCAACAAATCTTCTTTTAAATGTATAGAGGCTCATCCATTTTAACTGGCTTTCCTGGCAGAAACAGTACTGATGAATCAGTTTCTCTTGCAGTATATAATATTGACTCTTAATAAAAATCCAACATAAAAATGAAGTAAAACTCAACCATTTAGAATCAGGTATTGGACTAAGATTAGGCTTCTGTTCTCTACAGCTCCTGAAAGAAATAATGGAGGGACTATATCTCTCTTTTGATTGTGTAGGAATCAAAGAGACTAGTCTCCCAATCTGGGGTTTAAAATCACATGTGCAAGGTTAAGCTCTGTGAGAACAATCATATTACGCATTCGCTTTCCTCCTCACTAAATTAACTGGGCAAGACATCTCCTTAATATGTTCTGTCACCTTCATGCACCAATAGCATGAGTCAGATCAGCAGCATAAATCACCCTTTACTCTCTTTGCTTAGGATCTCAGCACCTCATTATTTAGCCACAGGATGAATATAATGACACTTGCTGCCATTAAGGTGCTATTCTTTCAAAGAGGTTTGAGAAAAGTTCTGGATAATATTATGACCAAAAGATAACTGCATAGACATGGAAGACTATGATCAGGAAAAAGAGCCTTAAGGTCCAGAACTTATAGGCTTCCTTACCGAAATTTGTAGCTCAGCACAAACTGAGGGGAGAACAGCATCTGATTATCTTTTTAGATTGTTTGTCTTTCACTAAAATGTCAGGAACTGGACAAACCTAAAGTCCCTAGCATACATCAGTTACAAAGTGATCTTTAAGGTCCCTTCCAACCCAAAGCATCCCATGACTCTGTTAAAAAGTTTGGCCAAGTGCTGGAATCTTTTAATAACTAGAGAATGTGCCAAAGTGAGGATGAAGTATGTGTTCAGCCAGTGTCAAAGAAAATAAGCTCTACTTCAGATGGCAAAGACCCTGTACCAAGTCCATCTTAGAAAGGTTTTCCTGGTCTTTTGTCAAGCCATAAAATAAAACCATTGTATAATATAAGGAAAAGGAATTCAGAATCTATTTCTGTTCAGCATTGTGTGCAAGAGCCAAGCATGGCAAAAAAAAACCAAGAAAAAAGATAAGGAATCTTCCCTTTTAAACTTTTATACTGGAGTCATTTTGCTTGGTTCTCATTCCATAGTCCCATTAGTGGATTCTCTCAACTAGCTTTGAGTGCTGTCTTGAAAAACAAGTTCCCATTCCTCAGAGAGATTTAACTTCTACCCTGCCAAGCCTTGTATTGAATTTATCTCCCCCTTCATAGATGCAACATTAAACTCAGTTTAAGATGGTGAACTCAGCCGCTTAATTATTTTGATACAAAATCCCTCCCTGTCCCTCAACCATCAGACTTCCTCACTGACTTAACCTGCTCCTACCAAGCTATAATCAAATTATTCAAATAACTTGAAAAGCAATTATCATTAAATACATTTTTCCATTCATTATCCTAAACTGATCTGTTTAGACATAAATGTAGATATGAACCACACTGCCTTTACATGAAGGAAGTGTTGCTTTGTGTAATTTCTTCCTCAAAATATTTGCTTTCAAATAGGCTAATTGTTTTCCTTTACCCACACTGAGTCTGTCAGGAAGGTAAGTGCACAGCTAACCTTAATACACACTCTCCCAGGGAAGAGAGTAATTTATCATCATAGGAACTACAGTATACCCAGGAGACATTAATAGTTTTACAGCCAAGTGACCTACATGTAACAAGGTAAAACTATAATCAGAACAAGAAATCTTATATACACATGAGAAGCATGGCTTCATCTGGTTCAATGCATCCAGCTCCCTGTTTTGAGCATAATGAGCAAATCAGGCATTTTAAAATATTTTTAAACCTGATTTAAATGTTTTAATGGAGACAAGTGAAGTGTGGATTCAAAACTGTTAATTTTGTTAAACAATTGGCTAAAGCTTGAAAAGAACCATAGACCCCTGTGCAACAGAAGAAATAGATGGGTTAAAGTGAACAGTAGGTGGCAAAAGAAGTCAATGACAGCAAGCCAAGTTTGATTGTAAGTCAGTTTGTATCTATATATTATTTTTAAAAGAGCTCCTTTACTTATATCAGCAGAAGTAACTTATATGGCTTGTTTTCTCATGTTTAACCTCAAGACCTGGTCCCACTGTTTACTTGGAACTGAGATGCCATAGACTGCTAGAACTGGTAGAGCATGATCTGTGTTTTCTTTGTCTCTTTGTAGCTATGAGAGTAAAACAAGCTGACAGCGGCTGCAGAAGTAAAGGCCCCTTTAGGTCAGTGTGCAGAATACTTATGTATCATTTGCTTCCTGGGGAGGGTGAACACATCACACAAAACTAAAAGGATCACACAAAAAATAAAATCACACAAAAATAAAATCACACAAAAAAAACCTGGCTGGTGAATTTCAAATGCCACTGTTTAGGTGACTAAACTGGTTACAAGAAAAGGCCCCCTCAAAAGTTAACTTTGGACAGCAGATAGTGAAAAGTCATTAATTTGGTCAGAAGAAAAAACAAAAGAGCAGCTAATACGCTAAACAGTCACTAACAGCAGTAATGTCCATTCCTGTGACTGCAGCAGGAACCTCAGGATAAATCATATTGGAATAAACCATATTCAGTAGATTTATAATCCTGGTGATCTACTAGACTGCTAAGTACTGCTGGGTAAGTGAAATATGAAACTGCACAAAGTTTCATTTGACATCACATATGAAATGTACTGACCTATTTTCCTCTGGTAAAGGAAAAGGTAAAATTAAAGGTAAGATCTCTTCTTATTTTGTTACTTGAGTTCCAGCTAACTTAAAAAGCTACATCACTTTGAAAGGATATATTCAGCCCTGTATCACTTGTAAATAAATCATGGTCTCCAGAGAAAGAGCAGAAAAGGAAAAAGATTTCTCCCTTTCCCAGTCACTACGAGCCTCAAACAGTTTTCAGATGTGTCATATGGCCAAACAGCAGAAACAGTGGTTTGTAAAGGTCCACGAAAATAGACACGTGCAAAGGGATGGAAATATGTCAGGAAAATATTTTATAGTTAATATCTATGCAAACCTAGTCAACGGTCCTCCAAACAGGGAGCAGAAGGAATATTATATGGTTTAATAACGCTTGCTCACTCAATAAACTGAAGTTACTCCAATGTTGGAGACAAGGAATGAAGTAGCAGTAGAGAATTACCTGTTTGTCATTATTTAAAACATTCATACAACTTACAGTATTTTGAACTCTCACCAAAATCTTAGTGGAACTACAAGCAGCCATCATGGCATTCAGGAATCTTCGCTGAAGGATCAAAGAATCCTCTGCTGAAAAGGCGAGGGAGAAAAATGGTCTGTAGTCAGTTCTGTCTCATTTGCTTCAAATATTCTCTCTACAATTCTCCTCTGGAAGGCAAAGTAAGAGGAATCTTCCCCTGATCCTAGTGTGAATTTAGCTTGTGTGTTTGTGTCTCCATGGAGACAATGTAAACACATCTGTTTTCTTTTTATGCTTCTGATGGAAGCATTCTACACAGAATTCATCATTGCACTGAACGAAACCATTATCTCAAGGCAGAAATGGAGATCATTCCTTACACAATGAAAAAGGAAACCTGTTTTAGTTCATTTCCATCAATGATCAGCGTCACCAGAAGAACAGAGGAATTTACACCCATATGTTAAAGCTCAGTGTTTGCATATCTTGATACTTGAATAATAAAATAATGTTAATAAAACAGTAAGTGTTAAGTTCATGTTACAAGGGGAGAAAAAGAAATATAAATGCAGGATACTCATTGTCATCTGGAGAAATGCAATATTCTACAGTTCTGAATTGTCAACATTATAATGCTGCCACATCTATTATACATTGTTGCCCTTTGTATAGCCTCTAAAAATTAAAAAGTAAATTAAAAAGTAATTCCCATGACCTTACAACAAAGCTACATTATCTGTAGCTTTTCTTTACATTTCCGCTAACATCTATGCACTGCGAGTTAATGAAAGAGGAAAAGACATTGCATTGCAGTGGTGTCAGTTTTGCTCCAAGAACTGGTGAAGGAAAACAAAAGTTTTCCAGGGTTCATTGTTTCAATAGCTAAATGTCTATTCAGTGCCTGAGGCACGTTAAGCTGGTTTTTTTCCAGTCATAAGAATGTCCCATGCGCCTTGTTAATCCACAAACATAACTGAACATACCACTTGCAAACATCTATATCTGCAAAAGGAAAAAATACAAGAAAAAAGAGCTCCTACCAGAATTTTAGTGATTTTCACAAAATCAAATCATTAATTTTAGAAAATCCACATTTATCATAACACACTGCCTTCAATATGCATTCCTAATATTCCAGCATTTTTTTAATCATTCCTGCTTCTGAATGTTCAGTCTGCAATATGAAATAGTCCCACGATACACTAATCAATTTCTGGCTGTGGCTACAAGCCTAGAAATAAGTTCTTTTTGTAAAGTACCTTTTCTTAAATAGAAGTGATTACTCTCTGCCACACAAAGTCCACACAACAGTAAAGAAACAGCAATGATGTTTTAAAGATGTATCAGAAATTTCAAATACCAAACCTTTTTGTTATGAGCTAGTAACTACATACTAGTAGTTTCCCTGGTGAGTCCTATCATCTGTGGAGCACCTGGCTCTCCTCCGTAAATCTTCTTGTGTGCTGCAGCATTGTCAGCACATTTCGGAGTCATGTATTAATAGACCGAGCCCATCTATTTCTTCCAATATTGCTGCCTGAAGCTGGAAGAAAAAGGTGACCTGTGCTCCAGATTTCCTCCCCAAGTGTCCCAAGGACCTGAAGACACTTCTGATTAACTCTGGACTGTACATTGTGGTTCCATCACCACCCACAAGGAAGAGCAGTAACAAGCAATAATAATAGTCCAAGGACCATACCAGATCAGGAAGTTTCCTAGTGATGTCATTAATCGAGGCTTGGGGAAGTAACAGACTTCCCCAAGAGGAGGGTCTGGCATTCGGACCCTCTATTCCTCTCAGAAGGGGAATAGTTACCTACAGCAATAACCTACCTTTCCTTTGACTAAGTGACAGAGTTTGGCCCTTCTGCCCCTGGCAACACCTCTGGTGCAGACAGGCCATCACTATATCATGTATTGACCGGCCTTGCACATCCAGAGCTTCAATGTCTCAAAGTCTCGTTCTGCTCCTTGCAGAGGACACGGTTCCGCGCTGAGGGGACATCTCTGCGCAGACCATTCTAGTCCGTGAGGACGGGACGGCGCGGCACGGCACGGCGCGGCACGGCGCGGCACGGCGCGGCACGGCACGGCACGGCACGGCACGGCGACGGCACGGCGCGGCACGGCACGGCGCGGCACGGCACGGCGCTGAGGGAACCCCGCCGCAGCCAGCCCCCCTCAGCCGCAGCCCTCGGCAGGGCCGACACCTGCCACACGCAGTCTGCCCGCGCGCTCCCTTTTGAACAGCGCGGGGCGCCTCTCGCGAGAGCTGCCGGCCTGAGGGGAGCTGCGCGCGCTCCCCGCTTGGGTGACTTTCGAGTCAATTATCTTTCCATACTTATAATATTTATTTTATATAAAGGTATCAGCTACACCACCCCCCCCCCACCAAGAACACGCTGCAGGAAGAGGTATTGGCATTCATGTCACAATTTAAGCTGTTTAATTGCCAGCTAGATAGGCGGGATATTTTGTTAGTGCAAAATAGACTGACTTAGATAAACAACTGTCAGGGGGAAAGGATGTTTAGGATATTGTGATGCACGAACCTACAGGGGCAAAGCCTCAAAAATGCAGTAATTCTTTTGTACCTTCATTTGAAAATTAGAGCCAACCTCTCTAACGTGTATTTCAGTTCAGAGGTAAAACATTCATAATACCCACCAGCACTTAGACAAGAAGTGATCTTAACTCTGCTAAAGTGGTTTCTTCTGCATTTGGTTTTGGCATAGGGGAGAGACATAGGGATTTTTTTATTTGTTTGGTTTTTACATAGCAGGAACTGACTTGGTCCTAGCTAAAATTTCAATGCCGCTGAAATTGTGGGATATATTTGGATCCCAAATACATCAAATTTGAAGTGCCCAAAGCAACATCACAGTGTTCAGGTCAGATATGGCAACAGATCACAAACATAGGGAAATAAGGACTATTTTCTTTCAATTGCAAATCTACATGTAACAAGTAAAGTTTTGTCATCTGAAGAGAGGCCTCACATGCCATTCAGTGCATGTTTCCCATAGTAAATGGCTAATTTTCCTGCACAGCCTTTGGAAACAGTTTGGGTCTATATTTGTAAGGATAAGCAGACAGTGCCTGCTTGTTGCCTAACAGGACTGCATATAGCAGCAATGCTACCATTAATTCCCTGCTGTTTTAAATGGGACCCAAACAATAAAAGGCAAAGTACTGAGCATGCCAGGCTATTTGTCTGCAGGCAGGACTAGTCTGTGGTGCTTTGTGATACTGCTGCAGAGTTTGTAATAGACCAAATGTTGTGAAGTAATTATTTTAATGGTACAATATTGGTGTAAGATTAGGTGAATAATGAAGTTAATACAATTTAATCTTGCTGTGACACATATGCTAATGAAATTAGGGTAACCAACAGGTTTACCCTGAGTTTACTGTGAGATTATGCATGCTATACATATAATAATGAATATGTAAATCAGCACCAAGAAAGAATGGATTCTGAAGAATTACTTTTTACAACTGTTCCCTATGGTCATGCTGCAATGCCTGCTGTATATTCTGTTTCAGACAAATTGTAGTAGGAGTAGGAAAGCCTTCTGTGTTTTGATTCCTCCAATAAAGACAGCTCTATCTCTCTGGATTTGGCAGAAATTCCACTGTTTTATAATAATTTGTGCAATATTGTTCCCAGGGACAAGCCATATAACATCATTAACAGCTGCAGGAAACTCAAGAGTTACAATTAAGGGCAACAGGCACAGTGAAGTATCATGTTTGCTGTGTGCTATACACTCAGTGCTGTTTGCTAGTAGTTAATATCCTCCTGGCTCTGAGTTCTGGCAGCTTCTTAACTCAGCAACAGCATGGTGTGAATGTAGACAACTCAGCCTCATGCTATGCCCAAGCTGAAATATCTTCACAGGATCTGGAACCTGTGGAAACCCAGCAATTCATCACAGAGTTTAGCCCCAAAGGCTTAGAAGTGGTTCCATGGCATGGAGTACATTTACACTGCACCCCTACATGTTCTGTGGCAGCCATACTATCCAAATTTTTCTATACCTAGGGGGGATTCTGTTCTTCAGCAGGTAAGATGCTAACTCTGTACAGGTCTAAGTGGCAAACCAAATTATATTTTTTTACAGACTGATCCAAAAGCTCCCAAGGCTATTGATCTCTTCTTATGTTGCATTACTAGTACCCAGTATTTGTTCAGCTGCCATTGAATGGACTAGTGGACAGAAGGTGGATAACACAAAATTACCTCCAACATAGATGGGGTGAAATGCACTGCAGCATACTGATTATGGGTTTGATGGTTCAGGCCCCTACTGCTCCATAACAACGTAGTAAGAGCAAATTACCAGATGTACCACAGTGACAAACATGCTCATTAGCAGAGGTTGTTGTTTTGCCGGGGAAGACAGCCCCTTCAAAAGCAGGATTCTTCATGATGGAAGACAGTCACAGCAGTATTTTGCTTTTCAGATTTCCAAATTAGTATACATATTTGTTATGTCAGGCTTCTGCATCTGTTTAAATGTTGCAAACGCTTATGACTATTAATTATTGTTTGTTCCAGAAGAGCTGTAAATCAGTTACTTAGGAACCTGTCATCATACCTGTCATTTATATTGTCTAAAGAAAAAAACCAAACCACAATAGAATATGAAAATAAGCTAAAATTTAGCTGCAATCACTATTTATAAATACATAAATTGGTGCACACATAACTTTCACATAATATGAAGTAAATTTTTTTCCTACTGGTTACATTTTGACCTAAAAAATAAAGAGTTGAAAGATATATTGTGATCACATTCCATTAACAGTTAGGCAAAGCACAGATCAGATGGGCCAGGGTTGGACTCTCAGCTCAAAGGAGCCACCAGCTTTAGGAGTTGCTGATTTCAGCATGCTGAGAATTACAGAGAATGTCCCCCTAAAATCGGCAATAAAAATAAATTACCCCCAACTAAATTACATACTGACAAATAATAAAGGCTCATTTGACAAATATTTAACATTGAAGCTTTCCTTCCTATACACCTTCTTCCAATATTATTAAGATAATAAATTCAGTGTTTTATGAACGCAAATAGTCTTTTCTCTGTACTCAGTTAATTTTATCTCTAAAAAATGATGATGTCTCTTCATTGATTCACATTACATAATCTGGATCATTCATATACTCCAGCCAGCAATACTTACAATTTACATTCTTCCCTCACAGTTTGAGGAGAATAGAACAAATATAAGGCAGCACAAGTGTAGCAAAAGGTTCTTTAAAATCTTGTCTGACTTTGCTCCCTCTGTAGATATGATGTATTAAAAAGATGTGCTGCCAAAAGGCTCAGCTGTAGCCAGCTGTTGCTTTCATTACCATTCTAAGATTCTAAAGTTTTGTCTGTGAACACAAGTCCTCCAGGGTTTTAACCTTTCTCACTGAAGAAAGCCCATTGTGTAGTCTGTTAGTCAATGGGTGCAAAAAAATTAGCAGCGCTTTTACTAAGTGGCAGTCTTAGAAAGTTAACACTAAGTTATTTTATTAACACTAATGTTATTTTAGTGCACTGAAGGAAATTACTTGTATTATGGACACACTTGTAATTGTCTAACGCCTAAATGCAAATTCCTCAAATATGGAGAGTGGTGAAGGAGACAAAGTCAGCCCCCAAATAGAAATAAATTTCGCTGAACAACGTAGGTGGCTTTTTAAATTTAAATTTCTTTTGGTGTATAATTTGTCACTTCTTTTCTATAAAATTTTTTATTAAAACTTGCATGCATTAAATTTTAACATTATCAGAGAAGCCTGAAAACACTTCCAAAGCTTCTATGCAGCTGACACATAACAATCAAATGCCTCGTATTTTACACATTGCTTCATGAGAAGTATCTCCCTATAGATTTTACATAATTTTTTCCATTTTCAAGCTAATGGAGTAATGTGGGCCCATGTAAGTTAAAATAAGGGTTCATTTTCTCTCACGTATGTTATCCTTTAATGATTATTTTGACTTCTGTGAAGCTAAAACCAATGTATAGAATATGAATGAAGCCCAGTTGAAGTTAATGACTGCCTTCTCTTCCTTGGGGCCAAGGTTCCAGCTCAGTGGCCACCAATCCCCAGGAAATGCCTGGTTCCTGCAGTCATTATTCTGCAATTGAAAGGATAGCAACCAACACAGTAGAAAACATATAATCTTCTACTGAGAATGTGTAAAATACAGGCTCACACTGGGGAACTCTTTTCTTCCACACCCTCAGATCAGGAGTTGAGAACAACCTGGGAGGAGAAATAAATCTGAGGATAACAAGAGATTCAATAGCAAGCCAGGAGGCCATAAAGTCCCCCCACAAATGCCAACTGGTTTTGTTTTTCTCTCTTTCTTTCCTCTTTTTTTTTCTTTCTTTTTATCATTATTCACCCTGACGTGAATCCTAATTAAAATTTTACACAGTGTGTGTTTTAATTAGCCGTGGCTGGAGTGGTGAAAGCTATCAATATTTAGCAGGATAATTGTACAAAATTACTTTTCAAAAATGAACAGCAGGCATGAATCCACTCAGCAGCAGGGGGTTATTCAGCCACACACTGTGCAAGATGGGGTGCCTCAGATAATGTGTGAGAGATAATAATGCACACAGGGAGGGACACATGCTGCTATATTTTGTGCTTCATCGGTTTTCTGCAAACAGCATTTGGCTCTTGTTGCACTCAGAATATCAGGGTTCACACAACTTTTAAGCTGGTTATTTTTTATCTTTATGTTGTTGATTTATTTAAATGTGAGTTTTATAACAATACTCAAAAACAAACCACGAAGACACAGCTCCATGCAAGACCTTGTTTGTATACTCTATACTTTGTAGATGCTAACAATTAACAAGGTCAAGAACAGAGGTTTCCTTCCTTCCTTTTTTTAATCAAAAAGGGAAGAAAAAACCTTTGCCCATCCTAGCAGAATACAAAACAATTAATTTCTGGTTTGCAAATCCATGGTGTAAATGTACTCACCTGTATAATAAAATAGATTTGTAACCGTTACTTCTCACATAATCTTTCCTTTCTTTCGAAAAAGAACCAGGAAAGGGAATTTGCAGCATTTTGTGCTTGCTCTTTACTTTTTGCACATAAAAAAACCTCAAAACCAGGAAACACCTGCAAATGTTTCCTACGTGCACCAAGGAAATATTCAGTAACATTACACAGAATGGTGTTCCTAGGCAGTTACTCAGAACCAATAAGTCTGTGGGACAAAGGCCTTAAGAAACTATATCCAAGAGTAAGAACACAAATCCCAGCACACAAATACCCTACACAGAGAGACAGATATAAAGCACAAATGAGAGGAGTAGCAGAGGGCACAGTCCAGTGAGATGTATGCAAGAACCAGCTCTTTAGTTTTAGAATATATGACTTAAACTACACCACTGCATTTTTTGTGCTCTGGACCATGTAAAGTTATAAACCAGATAATTCAGTTGAGGGTTTAGGGGTTTGTTTTGTTGGTAGATACAAGTTATGATCCATGTTTCCATTTTTTCATATAGAAAATGGAAAATAGAATTCATCAAACTATCTGACCAGAAAAGTACTAACGTATCTGTTATTAAGCTGATTATTTTACAGGAAAAGAACAACAAAAGACTCTTGACCCAGGAAGATAACAGTCAAGTACAGAAATAACAACAGGGTTTGAATACATGCTAACTTACTTGGCTGTTAGGGCCAAAGTGGAAGAAGCAATCATTAATATCTCAGGATTGCTTTATTTTTAAAAGTATAAGGCAAACCTATATATAAATTTATTTTCAAAATATAAATTTTGAAAATACATTTTCAAAAATCATCATCCTGAAGTCTGACATTCTTTTATGACAATGATTCAAAACATTACAGTTTAATTTCTGAGTAATGCACACATCTGGGATGATTGCTGGGACATATTGTCATGGTTTGGGGGGATGGGAGATAAAGGGGGTAGATCTGAGGGATTTGATTTTAAGGCTAGTGAAAGGAATAAGGAGTAAACAACAGATCAAGGATAATTCATGTTTCTTTGCATTACTGCCTAAACTTCTAATATTATAAACTAGTTTTAGTCATAATATTTCTACTCATGTTACTAAGGTGTTAAAATGTAATTCAATGTTATTCACTGAAGTAAATGAGCTGACATACAAAAACCTATAAAAATGTAATGCTGCAGAAAATTGATTCTTTGAAATAAATTCCTGAAGAGTTTAAAGCTGCATAACATTGTATCTGGCAATTTTTTCCTAGATATTTAACCATAATATGATTCAGATCCTTACATTCCTTTTATGTTAAAAAATATGCCTACAGGCTTCTTTTCCCTGAATTAAACTGTCTTTATTTTTGCATTTTGAAGTTAGTTTCAAAACTAAAGATTGACAAATGCCTCAGCACTAAGTCAGTAGAATGGCAACAACAAAGCTTACAATTAAACCATGATTGTTTGATCTTGAACTGCTAGCAAAACAGCAAAACTCAGCACATTTTTAAGCAAATTCAAAAAAGTCACAAATATAACCAAATAAACCTGAAACCCGTTCAGGATTCATCTCTCTCCTTTGATGTTCTCATGCAGAAGTATAAAGTCTCATTTCTCAAAATCTTTTCCAGCACAATGATGTCATTCATTTCTCTTGGACCTCTTGCACTTCATTAACTCCTATGTAACCTTACAGAGAATTTTTGACTAAAGGATATGACACAAGATGTACTCACAAGATTTCACTCATGCTTTGGATCATTCCTAATATGAAGGTGGTGGATAGTTTTCAAACAAATTCTATAAATCTAAATATTTTGAGAATCTTAAAATCTAGCTAGGACCTATCTGGGACAAACATGTCAAGTTGATCACAAAAATACATACATATTTACACAATATTTGCACAATAAAAACTGGTATTTGATAAACAAATAAATATTTCTGCATTCCTCTGTACCAAACAAATACCAAGTGAATACTTTCATTACAGGTTTTTAAAACTGAATTTATTATTCTAGTTTAACGTGTTCTTTTTAGGAAACAGGTTCATATTCCATATGCAAAATCCAATTAGCATGTATGTTGTCTCTTCACCAACATCTTGGCTATTGAGAATACTGGAGTCCAGTAAGCTCTAGCTACATCCCTAAAATACTTGTTTATGCTTTGAAATAGAATATAAGAATAGCAGGGATAGCTTGGTTCAACTTTTTATGATATAGTCATTTTCCCACTAGCTTGTTTCTCAAAGATTGCCAAACAATAACAATCATCAGACACAATGAACTAGGGTCAAACTGATTTTTTCTGCCTCATATGAAGAATTCCATATCTCTTTCCCAACCTCTTGATCCACACCTTGGGATTATTTTTTTAATCCAATGCAGATGATTTGTAGCTGGTACTAACCCAAAAAATTAAATCTCTTCTTTTCATTTTCATTTCTTCTCATTCAAACAGCTCTGCAAAGGGAATATAACAGGCTTCGGACTGTGTAATTGTGAAGAATAATACATGGTATATAAAAACCTGACAAATATGAAATGCAGAGTAAAGTTACCTTTCTGGGTCCATTAGACAACATTTTAAACTATTTTAATCACAGCAAGGACTGTTTAGCTGGAATGTTAATGAATGTTTTAATGGATTGGAACAGTTGAAATCACTTTAAAACTAAAAAGATATTAAATGCAAAGATCGGTAGGACATATTAGAGAGTAGGTCACATCTTTATGTGAATGACGGAAGGCAGTATAAGGAAAATAAGTTACCATCACATCACCCCTCTTAGTCCAAAGTTCTTGCCTTTTAAAAAGAATATTTATATATAGGAGCACTCCTTTTCCCTGCCCTACCACTCTGCTACAAATTATTATAGACTGGTATTTCAAAGATTTTTATTTTCCACAACACCCAGATAATCTTCTTGGCACTTTGGGTTTCACATAACATGCCATTAAGTATAAAATGCCTCAGGAATTGGTAAGAAGTGAAAAAAATTGTTATCTCTCTTCCCAGAATACAGCGATAACCAAATAGTTAATAACAGAATTACTGATTTCAAATTTAAGGTGGAATAGAAAAAAATACAACATAGGTTAGGAAAAGGTATGTTGTATAAGTGGAGCTACATCAACATTTAGAAGCTGCAAATCTGGCTCAAACATCTTGTGGTATAACATGCCACAACTTTTCTACCCTTTTCTACCCTTCACAGCAAATACATATACAGAACAAATTAGTTTATCAACATTAAATGACATCACATGATATTTATAGAACACAAGACACTAATACAATCCCCTTGCACTGCCTTTGCTTGTTATTTTGTATAATTCAGTAGCCAAAACACCATGATTCATGTATTTTAGGGCCCAACCTGAAAGTGTGGATGTCAAAGCTCTTGTTTTGGGAGGTCTCTGTTCCCAAACAACAAATGGCAATTTTATATATTCTGCAGTTATTCTTTGTTATACCATCACAGTATAGAAATAAACATTATTGCAAATACTTATAAATATTTAAGTTTACATTCTACCTGTAAAGATCATGATTCTTACAGCTGCTGTTCCAAGCATGTTAAACCAACTTTTGCTATATAACTTTGGGGGATAATTTGTATGACACCATATACTGAAAAAGGACACTAGCTGGTAAAATCTCTTTAATAAAAAAAGATTCCTGCTTTAATGGATTTTTCCAGACAAAATTCCAATCCTTTTGCAAAAACCAGAACGCATTTTTTCACTCTGGGAAATGTCAACCTACTTCAGCAGGATTTCATCTTAGTGATGAATGTGTTAAAAATCAAACAATGGTCTGGGTATTTATTCCACAATGTAGTTTCTCTCATAAGAACCATACAATGAAAATCTCTGTGTGGGATCCTCATTAGCTGCTCCTGCTTCCTAGAAGCTGCACAGCTCAGTCCCTTCCCCCTTTATGCACACATTCAGATTTCTCTACTCTGTCAATACAAAACTAAAGGCAAACCCCAAAGATTCACACAATTAGGAGCTGCAGCATGTGATGTCACTGTCATGGGAGCATATATTTCTTAAATCAGAATTTCTTTCTGTAATAAGAAAACAGTTGAAATTGTTTATTATTTCTATGCTTTGTACCAACATGCCAAGAAGCAAGAAGAGCACAGCATGGGACTATACACTTGCTTTCCACATAAAGAAAGATTATGCGCAAAGAAGAATGTCTTACTGTGATGTCTCATTTGTGACTAATATCTGTTGTGTGCTTCACAATCCAATTTATATCTAAAGCTCTTTGACTTCGAGCCCCACTTGTCCATCCTTCAATAAAAGACATGTTTATACACATCCAATTGTTCAGGAAAACTCTTTACAGATAAAGAAAGTACATATAAGAATATATGCAGTGCCTATATTTGAGAAGAATAAAATTAAAAAGAAATTTTGCTTTTGCATATATATTCTCTGTTGCCTAGCATAAGCAAGTACTTTCAAGTCAACTGTCTTTGAGACCGTGGAGATTCAAAATCTGCCTTCATATATACTGACATGTGTCTCACTGGTGCAGGTCTGATTTGACTCCAGATACTAAGTCAATAAAGAAAATGACAGTTCTGTTAGAGACTTTTAAGTAGTAAAGGCTAGCAGCTAAATCCAGTTGTGACTGTGGTTCAAACTGCTTGTCCCAAAGGGAGTGTTTGATTTTAAGGCTCAATACGTACAAAACACATGGCATATGCAAGTTAAATACTGCCTAACAGTATCTGTGGTATTGAACAGTTACTATAATAGACACAGTGGTAATCAGTAAAGCTGGAAAGATTTGCCACATAACCAGAAAAGCAAGATGCCAGATCATCTAGTTAATCTATCACAATGGTTCCTGCTTCTCTTAATATCTACGAATGTATATTTGTGTAGCCTAGCCTATAGTTGTACTTTTTACTTTATTATATTTTCAATGTAGAACAGGAAGCATGAAAAAAATGTTTAAATACTGTGCAACTGAAGACAGCAGTAAACCAATGCGTGTTTGTTGTTGGTGAAGTGTGAAACTTGGAGCTGACTTAAAGCCTTAAGGAGCACAGGAGTACTGTTCTTCATCTGCAAATTACAGATCCACTGGTTAATATACCAGTGTATCTAGAGTACCACTGTAAAAGTGAAATACATTGTCCAAATACCAATAGAAATATCTTTCCCACAGATAACGGTGTTAAATTCCTCAGGCATTTAAGAATGAAGAAATTGCATTTTTGTCAATTGACATTGCTTTAGAAATACACAAATAATAGGAAACATCCATGGACTCGCAATCAGAAATATGCCTTATGCACATTCAACCCATATGAACTGTATTACATTTGTGTACAATCTGTATTTGCAAGAGTGAGTAACTTCAGAGATCCCTCTTAGTATAATTTTTAACTTGCCTTGTTGCAAATTAAATCATCAGTCATGAGATCTGTAACATGTTTTATGGGATTTTATCTTTCCCTCTACAAATACAATTAGAGCATGTCACTCATCCATACACATCACATGTGTATATGTACATGTGTGGTATATTAGTACAATCACAACTTTGCGACATTGAAATTGCAAAGCTTCATTAGAAATGAGGAGACAGAGAACCCTGGCAGTTTTCAGATCTTGAGGGAGTCATTTATTGATTTAATAAATTTAATTTTTTTCTGTCTGAAGGGTGGAGTCTAAACACTGCAATAGAGCAATATTGAAGTACTTATTTTACCTTTTTTTTCTTCAGCTAAAATGCTAGCAAGGGAGTGTTTTTTTCAGTTTGGCAGGCAGCCAGACATTTCACAGTAAATAATGTGAACCCTGTCCTGCAGTGTAAAGCTGTACATCTTTACAAAAATATTCAGACCCCTACTAGAGTCCAAGGAATCTTTGCTTACAAAGTGTCCCTGCAGAAGCTTCTACAGCAAGCAACTTGGCTTTTCTAAACTATAGAATTCTAAATTCTATAGACATTTCTAAACTATATGAAGTACTTTCTCTCTCTGTCTCTTTTTCCCCACTGAAAAGACTTCATGTATTCCTCCTCTAGATGCTTTTCCTTATCATACTGGAGATAGGAAAAAAAAATTCTGCTAGTCCTACTAAAATGTCTCAGGTGCTGTCTTCTACCCAAATTCTGAAAAAAATACATTCTATAACAATCTGCCAGCTGCAGTACTGTATCAAAACTGACACGATACATACAACTGCTCAGACAGCCTCACTGGCAACATTCCATTTTAACTATGTACACTTGAAGTACATGACTGTACTATGCACTTAAATGAAGAAATTTCGTTTAGCTACCAACAACTCGTGTTGTAAGCGGGCTCTTAAAAGAGTAACTTTTGGATACATATCATTCAGATCTCTTAGACTGTTAGCTGAAAAAGGCAGGATCAGTGTTCTAAGGCAGAAGCTGTAGAAGGTACAATGCCAAGGAGTCCCGTTCTTACCTAAAGTGAAGGCACTTTATGTAAGTAAATGCATCCAGACGGGTGGATTCATCTTGATGAACTGGACTGAAAAGGCAGTTATAGAGGGATTGTATTTAAAATTATATCTGTTTTAGGGTAAATGTAGAAATCAATACAGCAAGTTATGCCTTTAAAGACACAGAAAGTCAGAAAAGTGATTTGTGAGCATGAGTGGGTAGCAGAAGGAACTTGATGACTCTGATTCTTCTGTCAGCACAGTGACTGCCTTTATATGTAACACATCAAAAGAGAAATCTAACTTGTGGAAGGCAATAATGAGGTTTTTTTTTTACCTCTGTGTATCATCTCACACCTCAAGAAAGGCAAAGATTTACAACTACCATTAAACATGTTTTGGTAGCTATCCAAAGAGCAAGCTTTCTGCAGCTATCACTTCAGTACTGCCTCTCTGCACCTGCTCGCTCACCCAACTCACAGCATAGTTCAATCTTTCGGACCCATGACAAAGCCCAGCTGTTTCGAGGATGGGTTGTGTGCTTCCCCAGAACTGAACACAGAACTGATTAACTAATCTGTGGTTGCAAAGCCCTTTGAAACAGAAAAGTGCTCTAAAAGCTACAGATTATTATTGTTGAACACTTCCCTGTTAGCACTGGATTTACCATCCATTTCCCTTAGCATGTTCTGAGGAAGGGGATAGAAAACATGAGAATGCAATTACCAGTTACCACAGTTATCAAAGAACATGCAAAAACTCACACTTTTGGTAGCTATGTTTACACAAACTTATCTTGGAATCTAATGGACAACTATCTTACCTGCTGAATTTTAGACAGCTATTTGCTTAAGTACTTCTAGTATCTCTTGTTGCTATTGTTACTTTTCTGTTTTCCCCCTTCCTCTTACAGATACAGTTGTTTGACAGCAGAAGACATGGCCCCGTAGGGTAGAAACTTAACATTCTACTTACCATCTGCTGGCATTTTCAGTGGTTAGCACTGCCCCTCCATGGTTTTGCTTGTTTACTAGTCTCAGCAGCTAAATGACATTTCATCTGGTTTCAGTTCTGCACCTTCCGAGATGAATTTGTTTGTTTAGGTAAATATGCTACACTGTCTAAATCTAGGCTAGGTCTTCCCACATTTGAAATAGCACATTAATTTTCATAACAGTTCCTGAATCATCACTGGCACATAACCAAAAAAAAAAAAAATTCCTAGCTTTTGACAGTATAAAAAGTGGCAACATTATGACAGACCTCTTTTGTCTTTATAACAAAGCAATTCTTTATGACTAAGGCTCCAAGGTACATTTCTGATTAGTTTCTCCAGTCCTGGGTTGATTTTTTTTTCCACTGGGAACTTAACATACAGAAAAAAAGGAAAAGGAGGAGGTAGGTTAAAATTCAAACTTTGTTTTTGCACTCACATGCTGAGTTCCCCTTGTATGGTTTTAGCTGGCTCACTTCAGAGAACAGCCTGCTTCAAGATCTGCATCTAATTCCATGGCCCAAGTTTGCACTATTTGGATCTTAGAGTTTGCTTTTATCTTCACACTAGTATTTAATTACTGATGCTATTAATGTAAATTGATATATCTTTATTTGGAAAAAGGAAGTTGGCAAGAACAATCAGATTTATTGGATTGATTTAAGGCTAATGGATCTTCAAGACATTAGGGATTAAAAAAAAAGATTGTAACAGCTAATGTATATCAATATTTTTAACTCTGCTGAAAGCATTACCCTAATAGATCAGATTTCACTCAGCTTTGTGTAAAGAAAAGATGGGGAAAGAAAATTACAGCGTAACTATATGCAACGTGCCCTCAACCATAAAAAGAAAATTCTTAGGGCAAAACTGGAGTGTGGGAATGGCAAGAGATGGTGTTTCCTGAGCTTATTGTGTTAATGAACGCCTACTGAACATGGAAAACACCTCAAAATAGTTTTTGAATCATTTTCTTGGCAGTACCAGATCCTCATGTCATTGAACTCCCATGGTTAGGCACCATAATAATGTTTCATTAAGAAAACAAAGTTTTTCAGGGATACAGCATTTTTCATCATGAATTCTGCAGAAACTTGTTCATTCTCCATCTTTGGCCTCCTGAACTATAATTGCTAGCAGCTTTACCTCTGCATGCAATATTAATGCACTGCTTAACCAATGAAAGAAAGGCTTATTCTCTAAATGACTTTCACAAAGGACCTTTGATGATTTTAAGATGTTTGCTATATTCGACAAAACACACTGCCTAGGTTCTAAACCTTATTTTACACTCTATAGATGGCCAAATATCAGCTGCTTAGAATGAAACAGGAGAAAATGCTGTTATTCTAGAATGATGGAATGGTTTGTGTTGGAAGGTATTTTACAGATCATTTAGTTCCAGCCCCTCTGACATGGACAAAGACATCTTCCAGGTTGCTTGAAATCCTCATCCAGCCAGACCTTGAACACTTCCAGGGATGGGATATCCACAGCTTCTCAGGATAACCTGTGCCAGTGCCTCACCTCCCCAGAGGGAAAAAATTTCTTCCTAATATGGATCTAACCCTGCCCTCTCTCAGTGGAAAGCCATTACCCCATGTCCTGTTACTCCAGCCTGTTGTCCAAAATCACTCTCCAGCTCTCGGAGCCCTTTAAGCAGTGGAAGGGTCACTAAAATCTCCCTGGAACCTTCCCATCTCCAGGATGAACACCTCTAGTTCTCCCAGTCTGTCTCCAGAGGGACTTCAGCAGGTCCACACTCTCCTTGTGTTGGGAGTCTCAGAGCTGGATGCAGGTGGAATCCCATAGGAACAGTGGAGGAGAAGAATCACATCCCTTGACCTGCTGGTTACCCAGCTTTTGGTGCAGCCTGGGATAGAGCTGGCTTTCTGGGCTGCAGCACATATTGCCACATGTTATGGTGCACAAGGACTGGATGCCTATATTCAAAGACATTATTTACTAGCTAATTTTTTATAGATAAATAAATTCACAAAATACCATTACTGATAAAGTGCTCTTCTTCAAGTATGACTATCGCAGATCTCACAGATGAAAAAACGATTCACAGGCAAGTTCAGCAAACTGCCCAAGGTCACATTCCAAGGCAGAGGCAAGTAAAAATACAGAAGAAAAACCCTAAAATGATCTTGCCCTATTAATATCCATGACACACATTCATGGTGTATGATGCAGAATTTGTCATATTATTTATATATACAAAAAGTAATAAAAGAGTAATTAGCAAGAAGAATACATATTTTAAAAATGTATGCAACTGTCTTTGCTCTAGTAATTTTTAAAATTAAATCACTTAAGAGAAATATTACTTTGAGACTTGAGACATAAGGTTTTATATTTAACAGCATTGTTTATTATAACAATGGACTGAGACAGACTTAACTGCCTATACTTTTAGACTTTGCCAAGATTTCTTGTACAATTGAACAAGTTATTTGTATTTTCACTGTTTCAGAGGTCAGATGTGTGCCTATATATGTAGTTTTATTGCCAACCATCCTTTGTCTTTCATATATGATGACAGCATGAATATGTAATTTTTCATGCATGTCTTTGATACCTAGATCAATTTGTTTAAGCTGTTAGAAGGAATTTCTATATATTAATAAATCAATAGTAACAGTCTTGAAGTAGTAAGACAAAACCTTCCATTAATGTTAGATATAATATCTCACAAAATTATTATGATCAATCTTGATTAGAACATATATAGAAATAACTTAGGCTTGAGAACAGCTTTGTAAAATTAATGGAAGATTCACTAGCCAATTTATCATTCTGGTAATTATAACTATATAGAAATCATTCCTTAAAAATATCTTGTAATGACAAATCATCCTTTCAGATTTAGAGGCATTACGCATGCATATTGAGGACAAAATTTCATCCATTTGGAGTCTCACAAGAAAGATTACAGTCACTTAATTTTGTGTACTTATTAGAGTGTTTTTGTAATAATAAAATAAAGCTCAGCTATGCTGAGCCCCTTTAATGCAAAGATATAACTTTGTGGGCAAGAAATAGATCCCATATTTGAAAGTGTCTATTTGGAGTAACATACTGAACCATTTACATGCCATGTCATAACAGCATTAGTATAAAATACAACTGGTTGGCTTCCAGAAATATTTTTTTAATAATAAAAGGGCCTATGATTAATTTAATTGCAAGATTATCCATCTTATTTGACCCTTTGACATTGAGTCCATCATAAAATTGTCTATACGTCAAATCCTCAAGTCCTCAAATTGTGTCTGGTCCATACTTTGGTTTTAAATCCGTAATTTGACACTGTTCTGGTGAGATATAAGAAACGGACAGTTTCAAAAAATGGGGGAAAAAAAGCCAAAATAGAACTTCTGTTAGCTCATTAAAGAAATGCACAAAATGTTTTTTCCTTTACACAGCATGAACCTCAAGATTATTTTCTCAACTTTAAGTTATTGAAAGTTGAGATAAATTTGCATCTTTTTCTTGACATGACTTCCTGAACATATTATTCTAGAACCTGTTGGAACAAAGTCAGTGTCTTAGTCCCTGGACTTTCTCTGCAGAATCGATAGGAAACATAGGCACCTGGTTAAAAAGCATAATCAGAGAGGTCTGTAACAAGGAAATTGTTAACACAAAAAAAGGAGTAACACAGGAACTATCGCTCTGCTTTCGTGAAATTTTACACCTGCGCTATAAGTATCTCAACTACTGTTGCCTGGGGTGGAGACCCAAAATAAAGGACTGTGCACATAGACTGTCCTCATGTTTGTGGGAAAACCCTCCCGACTGGAAACGTGAACGGCTAAAACGCAAACCCGTTAAAGAGTGAAAGAGACTTGGCTCTTTTGGGAGAGCTTGCTCACAAGAGTCGTCTAAGTCCAATTTAGCCCTGTTTCTCGCACTGAAGCAGGATGAGACACATTTCTCCGTGCAACATTCCATGTGGAGAATTCCGGTTATTAGGTGGGAAGTGCAAAATTTTTATCAGGTCAGGACTTTATCGCCTGCACACCTGAGGAGGTTCAGTCCCAATGCAGCTCCTGCTCCCTGGCATCCCCGTCCCTCTCGCTGCCCCACCTGGCACTCCTGAGGCGGCTGTCCAAGCGGGCGCCGAGCGCGCTGTGAGGGCAGCCCAACGCCGAGGGAGAAGCAGCAGCCCTGGGATGGGGCGATTCTTGGGAGGGAGAAGGAGGCGGAGCTCAGCCCCAGCCCTCGAGATGCACGGGGGGGAGAGCTCCTTGCAGGGGCCGCGGGCTCCCTGCAGGCTTCCCCCTCCTTGGCTGCGCTCGGGCGGGAGCCCCCGGCAAGGGGCTGTGGGAGGTGCCTCGCAACAGATGGTTCGAGCCGGCTCCTGGCGCGGCCCGCATTGGCCAGCGACGCGGGAAAGGGCGGGCGGGTGCGCCGCAGTGGCGGCTCCGCGGCGGGGGCGCAGAGCCCACAGCTCAGCTCGCTCGCCTCCCGCCGGGGGGTCGAGACCACCGCCGCTGCGGAACGTTGGTCGCCTCTCACGGCTCCAGCACCTGTGAGTGTCCGCCTGGCGAGGCTGCGAGTGGTGCCGCACCCACGCACAGCCGGCCCGGCCCCTGGGGCTGCTCCGGCGCTGGGGCGGGAGGCCCTGAGGGCGCTCGAGGCCCGGAGGGCGCGGCTGCCGCCCGCGCTCGGGGCCGGGAGCCGGAGCTGCCGCCTCCTCCGCTCCAACCGGCGCGCTGGGGAAACCGGGAAAGGCTGGGGGGGTTCTGCCCCGGGTGGGAGACGGAATCTATGCGGGGGGAATTTTTGTCACCTGTAGGTGAGGGGAACCCCCGCTCCCCCTTTCCCTTTATTCTAGCTTCATCGATGCAGAGCCGCTTGTAGTGACTAATTACCGGTTTTGGGTCCTCGGCGCTAAGTGGGGAGCCGGGGACGGACTGTCAGGTGGGGAGCTGAGATGCGAGGGAAATGACTTGCCCAAGGTCAGTCTGTGAGACAGTGGCAAATAACGTCCTGTACTAAAAACTTCTGATTTCTAGCCCTGTGCTGGGCTGTTCAACAGCCCTGCAAGGCACCAGGCATAAATGTGGCTGTAGGACTTTTTTTTTTTTGGTTGTTGTTGGTTTCTTTTAAAGTCATGTATGGCTGTTAAAGCATGCAGAGGTGTAGCATCTGTGTCATAAAATGGATGTTCCAGTATGCTCATGTTTTTGAGAATATCTTGGGTTTAATCTAGTAAAATCATGATTAATTTAAAACCTGACAGGCTTAATTACGGATTTACTTTGTCTTTTTTTGTTTGTTTGTTTGGGTACTTTGTGTGTATGGGTTTTTGTTGTTGTTGGTTTTTTTTTTGTTTTTGTTTTCCTGTTGCCCCCCACTTCCCATTAAATGAATTTCTTATACACTTGGATTTTTGTTTACCTTTTAGAAATTGTCTGAATTTCTCCATGAAGTTTGTTGCTGGTTAACTACTTCTCCACTGCCTCTCCCTACCACCCTTCCTCACCCTTCTCTCAAATGGTGTGTGGAAAGAAATTTTGAAATGATAGTACAAGTTCAGTAAAGGAGGATTTCAGCTAATTAGTGGCTGACCTCTATAGGAAGAAAATGGATGTGTAATATTTCTGAATTCTATAAAAATGTTATTCTAGTTTTTCTCTGTTATTTTGTATTTCTGTGTGTGTTTTCTAGCATTAGTTCATCTTTCACAGTAAAATTAGAATAGCAACTCTAAGTTCAGTGAGTTTAAGCAGTTTGTGGAACTGAAATAAAGGTTCTGATGAGTGATCACTAGTACTGATTAGCCATATTTAATGGATTGTTGGGAGAGAGTGTCAAAATAAAGTTAATCTATCAGGCCATTAGTTGTTGCTAACCTGTATATAGTATTCTAAAATGAAGGTTGCAACTTTGTGTTGATGGGTAAGCAACTGTAAATATCAATATGTAAGACATGAATGATCTTATGTATCATGAAATGACATAAATATTAGATGAAATTTCATCGCTTCCGAAAGACTTATTCCATTTAGAAATGGGCAGCACCTTATTTCAAGCTCCTGAAAGGAAAGCAATTGAATTGCCTGTCTTATTTGAAGATTTTAGGCAGCAGTCATTGTGAAACACTGAAATTACTGATCCCTGAGGTAGGAAGCCCTGTAAAGAGTGTAGTTCTACTATGATCTGACAGTTCTGATAATCTCTGTAATTGAGTCATTAACTATAACTCTCCAACTTAATAGATTAAATCGCTGTATATAAGAACTTGTGATTTTTGAGTAGTACTTGGGAAAGGAAGATTGTGCATCTAAAAGATGCTGAGTTATGTCAGAAGCTGATGTTATTTTCAGTGTGGAAACTGAATAAGGAAAATATGTTATGGGTTTTTGGTATCTGAAAGTCCTGGTCAATTGACCTGTTATATAGATGTTCTTAGATTTGCTTATAGATTTATTATTTGTCTTCTGGATTCTGCCTTTGTGGCTAAAGTGTTAACAATGTGAAGTTCTTTATGCATCTTTGTTTGCAATTACCTACATGTTAACCCAGAGTTTCTGCCTTTCAGTGGGCAGAAAGAACACAAGTCAAAAAGGACAGGAGTGCGTTTTAGGGTGGGGTTTTGCTCTGTTTTTATAATTTTAATATAAGGATACTAAACTCATACGTTTTACTTCTGTGACTGAAATACACAGTCTGGGAAATTGCAGCTTGCTTCTATGGAAAGTTAAGGTATCAAAACCCTAAGAACTAAAGTTTCAATACTTCTCCAATGACAGATACTTGGTAGGCACATGATAAGAAGACTAGTACCTAATTTTTTATTTTCCCATGTATTACAGTACAGCACCACTAAAGGACTTCCTAAATGACTGGACTCCTTTATATCATCCATTCTTTATCGGAGGGAGAAATAGTCAGTGTGGAAGACGTGACTGGTTTAGAGAAAAAATTGTATGTTTCTGCTCTTAGAAACCTTTTTTTCATAGATAATATGTGCAGAGACAAAATACTTTACAAAATGTAACTTAGTTGTGCGTATGGAAGTGTGAGAGAGTATGATTGCCATCAAAGACAACACTGCAACGTGTCTTCTGCCTTCTAATTCACTGGGTAAATCTTCATCTCTTGTTGGATAGCTAGCAGTATTTTGATGCAATGGTGTCTGTGGCCCAGTTGGGGTCTTCCAACTGTTCCAGATCCTAGCACACTGATGAATGTGGAGGCATCTGTAAGAGTAGATAAATGAGTTCTAACTAGTACATCCAAATCTCTATCTAATGACCTGTCTTTAGTCACACTTGTTTGATAGTCTAACTGTAAGATCAAAGCAATCATTAAAATTTTGTTAAATTACCTTGCTTGTGATATCTGCATGAGTTATCTTCTTGCAGTTATCTGTCTGCTGGAGAGCAGACTTGCAACCAGAGGACTCTAGATACAGTACAAGACCCTGTAGGTTCTGTAGCTGTTCACAGTATGACATTAATAGTGTTAAATTAGCAATATTAATTGATTTTTAAATTCAGTCTGTGACATTTGTTTGGTAAAATGATCATTAAACATATGCAGACATCCTGTGTACAGTAAAAGATCTTTGGGCCCTGAGAAATGGTAAATGAGAAAATTACAGATTGTAGAAAAATGTAAATATTCTTTTGGAAATTGTTATATGGCAAGACAAAAATATTCCTCTCTAAGCAAAAGGATTCATTTTCACCTCTATAAAAATATCTGGAGACTGGTTTACATACTTAATATGTGTGTTGGTGTCTTCCTTTCTTTCGGGCACTGCTGTTGAATTGGAATTTGTCCTGCTTTTGTTAGGCAAGTAGTCCAGCACTTCACTCTAGAAAAGTGGTGTAGTTTCAGTTTGCTCTTCTTGTAATCTTCTTGAAAATTTTAAGACTGTCTTTTAGTTTTTAACAGTTTTAGTTCACTTGTTAAGTCCTTTTCCTTCAGATGGCTAACTGTAATACTAACTTACATGTTTAATTGGTGAATACATTAACCATGGCTTTAGGGAAGGCCTTTAGGGAGAGGCTTAATCTAGTTTCAGATAATCCTTGTGATTTTTACTTTTTCTGTCTCTAGTAGAGTAAGGATTTGTAGTTTCACGTTGGAGTACTAACATTGCTAGCTACAGATCATAAAAGCTTCAACAATGTGATGTATTTAAAGCAGCTTATTACCTAGAACAATTTAAGTATATTTTATAGCTTCTGCACCAGTGTTTCTAAAGTGTGATTGAGTACTGTATTTCAGCCAGTGCTATTTATGTCATTAAATGCACAGCTGAAGTTACTGTGCTATCAAACAATAAAACTAAACTATGAGTTCACCCTGCTTTTATCTTGTAATATGGCTGTAGTTTGCAAAGAACCAGACAGCCTTGATAGCAAGTAAGTTTCAAAATTACAAAAATAATTTTCAGATACCTCAAAAATTTTTTGCCAGTTTTTGTAAAAATGAAGATGTTACAATTGAAGCAATTAAAAGAACAGTTATATTAAATGTTAAAATATATTAAGAATTGCTGGAAGTTTTAACTTTTAACTATCAAAAATATTCTGTGACTACTGTGGTGGATAAAGCTAAGTTAGTCCCTTGCTTTAATTACATGTGTGAAAAAATTTAATGGAGACTATGTAGCTAGGAAGTTTTATATCAGAATCAGAGAAGCTACTGACACTAAATTTGAGCTCTTGATTTACATGTTTGTGTATGCTAAGCAGCTTCATCCTCATCAGCTAGTGTGTAGTTAGATGCTATTCTGCATTACTAAATACACTTTAGTCAGCCTCTTAGAGCAAGATGGTTGGCGCTGAGCACCTAACATACATTGGAAACCACTGTTGCAAAGTGGTTTTGATTTAAAACATGCCTAAACCAAGGTCAGAATTTTCCAGTATGCTGATTGTCCTTGTAGATACGTGTGTGTAGCAACAAAAATTGAAATATCTTGTTGGCACTGGTGTGTAGCACATATATCACTAATCCTAATGTATGCAGCGTAGTTATGTGGTGTAGTATTAAACAGTTTTTCAGTTGTGCTTTTGAATTAAAAAAAAATCCCCAAATCAAATCTGAAATAAAATTCGAAAGCATCATAGAATAAGGACAATTAAATGTCTTTCAAACCTCTGGTCTCTGTTTTTAAAAAAGTCTGCTCTGGATTTATCTCAGTGACTCAGTTAATTTGACTCTTGATCACAGTCTTAATTTTTATTTTCTAGTGAGAAAAGTCTCACAATTAGCAGATCAGGATTTTAAAACACTCAACCACAACATGCCAGTTTTTATGCTCTTGATTTCAGCTATTTCCTATCCCTTTCTTATACACTGTGAGAAAATGAACTGTCTAGTTTTGATTTATTTTGCACAACACAAACTAAGCTTATTAAGTTCAAGTCAATTAAAATGAAATGTTTGAATGTATGTCAGCTTCCCAGAAAATTGTATTTTGTAATCCTGTGCTTCACTATTCTGACAAGCTGAAGAAATGTTTCCAGTAGAGGAATCAATCAGAAGAAATGAGTCATCATCTGTGGGGAGTTGAGGGGAGGAAAAAAAGGCAAAAATAATGTTCTCTATAAATTAATTTACCTTTGAGTGAACTTCTGCTACCTCTAGAAAGTTTATAACCTAGAATAGACCCTGATACTGCAAAACGGTATTCAAATTGTTTGTTGTATTCACGTTCTGTACTTTGCTGACACAGAAGGGAAGATCATTAGCTGCGGAAGTAGCTTCCTTCGAACCTTTGATCCCAGATTCTATTCCTATTTACAGTAGCCTTAGGAAGAGTGCCTGATTCCTCTTGGTTAAATGTGTTTCCAGTGTTACACTGTGTTCTGAAGGAAATAGTCCAAGTTTACTTTTTCTATTATATTGTCACTAAAGAAAAAACTGTTATACTTGTTCGGTGTTATCTTCTTTCCTTTGTTAGCATGTATTCTGCAGAAACCACTAATAGAGAAGTTATTTTACTTCAAATGGAAACTTCTGCAGAAGATGTCAACTATTCTTTGTGATAGGAGCCTTAAATGGAATTCCAAGGTGATGTTATTTACTGCAGATAGGAACTTGTTTTATTTCTAAAGTAGGATTTAATAATGATATTTCAGTAATCCTATTCATGGTGTGTAAGTTGCAGAAAATGCAAGACTGAGCTAAAAATCACTTCAGGTACAATGCATTTCACTGCAAATTTTTCTGATCTGTCAGACTTCTACTTGAGTACACTGATTTTTGTTTCCTTCTTTAGAAAACCTTGTGTGACAATTTCAAAGTAGTTAGTCTCTTTAAGTGACAGAAAAGATGAGAGAGAGCATGCCACAGTAACCACTTTCCTAGCTTTGTTCATGTTTACATAGTTGAGGGGCACATTATTATCCATTTCTACCTTATTAAAAAGGCCAAGGATGTTGCAAAATAAGGTTTCAAGACCTTATTTTGGGGTGGGTTTATGAGCAATATTATCATGCATGTTCTGAAGGTGGTGAAAACATATTTTGCGCAATGGAGTACCTGTTTGTATCAGCAGAGATTGGAAAATAACTTGGCAGGTACTTTATTGATCTACTTAAAAAATACCTGTTGAAGAATGTCAAAAGTAAAGATGCCACTGTAAAGGGTAAAGTAAAGGGCTACGGCAGATAACTAATGCCCTGGCCTAATCCAGTATTCTTATTCTCAAGACTGTTACAGAGACCTGTTAAGCTCAGTGTTTTCTCTCTTGTTGGAGCTGATAATAGGCACTTTAGCATGTTACAAGAATACAGATGTAAAGAGGTATGATACTGAGAAGTCCCCATGGCTCAGCAAGTTCTCCAAGTTGTACTGGGTTTACATGTTACAATTAGTAACCCTTGATGGCATTTCTTTGCCTATAAATGTATGTTTTCACTAAATTGAACCTGAGTTACTCTTTTGACAATTTAGGTTTGGATTGTACTTTTCACAAAGATTCTTGAAGCTTTCTTCTGGGTGGTAGTTTGCAGTTTTGAGCTCTCTGTTGAGTAGGGATCAGTAAGGTGGTATGAAGAGAAGGGAACTAACTTGAAGATATGTGCATAATTATGATTAGAATAAGATTGTTTTGGAAAAACAAACAGCTGGAAAAGAGAGGAAATTGTTAGAAAAATGGCAGGCTGGAAGATAACATTTCCAATGAAAGAAAACACTTAATGATTCTCTGTGACTTAGTTTTAAAAAAGCAGTAAGACTTGTAATTAAAAACTATAATCTAAGTCCCATGTGAACTTTGTATTCAGAGCAGAAGCATTTAGAATTGCTTATCTGATGACCTCTAAATATGTTTGGTATATTGTGAAGGTTATTGTGTTAAGCTGGAATATGGTAAGGGTTTCTTTGACTCTTAGTAGTCATAGAGCTGAGGCACTTAATAAACTAATTTCCCAGGAAGCCTTTTATGGGTTGATTTACTACTGTATTGTAAAAAGATGTCTCAGGAGTGTAATAACATTTAGCTGACTATAAATTTTAAATGTTACTGAACATTCCACATCATCTCTTGGAGGATGGGGGGAGAACAAATTCCAAACAATGACACTAAAGCATATGGAGTGGAAACTGTATTGTATTAGGGGATTGTAGCAGCACAGGGATTTAGATGGTGGAACCTATTTCCCAATAAGCATCTCCTGTGGAAAAGCTGCTTGGGTAGGCATTCAGGCAAAGCAGTCAAGTCCACACACCACACTCACCACAGCTAGCTCAGCAAAGACAGGCAGAAGGGCCTTTTGTATGATAAGTTCCAGGCTATTCCAAAGGTTTATTCCAGCACACCTGAAGGGAATCAGGGACAAAAGATCTGGCTGTGTGTTGTGCACAAGGTTAAGTAGGGGTCAGCGGCCGATGATCTGAGGGCATGGGGGCAGCGCAAAGGGCATTGGCCACCAGGTGTATCACAACCAATGAGGAAACAGGAAAGAAGAAACCCCGAGACTTAGGAACGTATGGGGAACGTAAACTGGGGTGAATCATAGTGTTGCAAGGTTCCATGGGGAAGTCTTTTCTTTCAGCCTAGGTGGAGACTATGGTATATTCTTCCAGGGCAAGGCCCTGGGGATTTCCCTGAGGGGTTCAAAGGATTCCACAGGGGATGATTTTCTTGGTGGTTCTGCTGATATCTAAATGGTATTATGTTTTACATCATCTGCTCTAGAAGCCCTGTGCTGCAGAAATTGTATGTTCATGTGATTATGAATAGTATTATAGAATGGAGTTTTGTTGAACACTCTTTTTTTTTTTTTTCAATTCTGATCTTGATGCAAGTTTTGGCAAGAGAGCTCATTAGCCACATTTCTGTAGCTCTGCATGAAGTGAAGAAAAGTGTTAGGTTTATATGTTGCTAATGTAGGTGCTAGATGTCTCTGAATTCTAGCAGAGTTACACACTTGTAATAAACAATTCACTGCAGAGAATTAAAGGTCTTGAAGTGCTTGCTTAAATCTATTTATTGTTTTATTCTATCTAATCCTGTTTCAAGGCCTTAAGACCAATCTACTTTAGAAAAGTAAATTGACCCCACTGGTTTGAAATACATTATACAGGATTCTTGATAATTCATGCAGTCTTTCAAAATCTTCTTCTTTAATGCAGACTGATGCCTATCTGTAGGGTACAAACAGAT
Source organism: Passer montanus (assembly GCF_014805655.1). Lineage (NCBI taxonomy): Eukaryota > Metazoa > Chordata > Aves > Passeriformes > Passeridae > Passer > Passer montanus. Next base: position 117,474 of record NW_024368930.1, on the reverse strand, counting down.
TCTAAATGTTTATTTAGTATTGCCAGTTCTTGCAGCATTTGGGCTGTGTTGTTCATAAGAGACTGTATTGAGAAAGAATACATGTACATGTTATTTAGGTGCTGATCAAACTCATTAAAACCTAATGTTTTGGGTTTTTTCTTAACCCACATGACTTTTTTTTTTTAAGCTTGTGTCTTGACTACTTTCTTGCCAATCCTGTTTTGGAGGAAAATCTTTCATGTTTAATATTCAGTATTTGTGCATGTATTTGAATACTTAGATTCAGAACCATTTAAGTTGTATGCATGTGTGTGTAGACGCTGTTTTTCGATTCATCAAAATAATGTGACATCAGTTAAAAGTGGTATGAAGCATGACCGACATGGTGCCCTGGTATCTAAGATACATCAGCACACTGATAAGTTACGTGCTTTCCTGCTGTGAGAACTGGTTGCTGTATTTGATTCTTTAGCCGAATACAAACTAAATTAAATCTGCAGTGACCTATATTGTGCTATAGCTAATGACCCAGTTAACCTCTGGTTAATTTTCTGTCTCTTGGTGTCCTGGGAACAGGGACATGTTTATTTCAGTAACCACAAACCTTTAGAAATGTGCCACTGGCATTTATCATTCCAGAGCTCTGTGTTTTAACAGAAATTAGCTAATGGGCCATGGGGGTCTGCAGAAGTTGTAGAATGCCAATGAGGAGCTTTCTTTCACTTTTCTTCCCCCCTGATTTACATGACTAAGCTTTTAGCTTTTCTTGATTTTGTTTTTGTTTCTTGAGTATTGATCTGCCTCCTGTGGAGGAAACAAACTGTTTGCTTAAAGTGCAGGAGGACATTATTGCTGGCAGCTTCCCAGGAACTCCCCTCTTTTTCATGCTTTAAATTATGCTAGAACCAGTACGGATGTTGGTAGGGAAGTTTGCAAGATGCAATTCTATTATTGAATGGATGTGTTATGCAAATAAATCTGAATATAACCATAAAGTAATAATGAAGATCTTATCTAAGGGCAGATCTGAGTACCATTTTCTGATGCAAATGGGATTCTCTGGCACCTGGGTGGGCTCATCCGTTAAGTTCTTTTTAAGGAAGTGAAGTTATACAACAATCAGCTAAAAAACATGGAATGGTTGTTCACAACCATTCGTAGTAGCAGTTCATACTGTCTATGTCACAGATCTGTTAAGTAATGCATAATCCAAAACAACCTGACAATTAGAACATTGAGTGCTTACAAGGTGAGGCCTTGAGAAACAGCTCAGAAACAGTTCTAGAGCCAATCCTTTCTGCGTGTCTGTTCCTTGAAGTTTTTACGAAAAATTTCCTTTGGAGATAAAATCCTTACTTATTTTTTGTTTTGCCTGTGGCAGCAACAAGAACAGCTAGAAACAACTTCTTGAATGCTCTGCAAAAAGCAGATGGAAACACTTCTACAGCAATCCTGAGTCCTTTGTTGTCCATGTAGAGAGATGGGTTTGGCAGGGGAATGTGGAATTTTGGGCAGTTACAGGACACTTGTTCAGACACTTGTTTTATTTTGGGACTTTTTATGACGTAAGAATCACTTCATGATGATTATATGTTAAAAATATGCAATATCTAGAGGGACGGGATAAATTTCCATTAACAGATTCTTGGGAACTTGCTCTGTTCAGTCAGGTGGCTTAGAGCACCATACCAAATAAGCACTATCTTTGCTCAGTGTATGCCATGGGTATGTTCTGCAATTTTGCTCGAGATCATCTACCTGCACCAGCTGGGAAGAAATGACATACCCTTTTATCTGTCCTCATTTCCTTGTTACCTGTGAAACACATTGAACATAATAAAAAGATTCCTGAGACAGGACTGTACAAGCGGTGTCGCTTGCTGTGAAACCACTACCGTCCAGATGGGACTTTGCATATATTCTACCTGGTGGTTAAACTGATTTTCCCCTCTATTTTAAGAGTACATGTGTAAAAGATCCACCACATTGAATCCTACTGGGCACTGCAGCCCTTCTCCTTTTCATAAAGGTGAAAAAAAGAAGAGTGAATCTGTAGAAATAATACTAAGTTGTGGTTTGTTATGTTGTTGCAATGTGGCTTTGTGTCTACATTTAAATGATGAAAATGTGTCCTGTGTTTTCCTGAGATTTTTGTTTTGTTTTGGGGTTTTTTTCTTATAGCAGCAGAAAATGTAGAATATCAACCTCTGTCTTGGTTTTGTTGAAAATTAAGTTGAAACAAAAGGAATTTTGAATTGTGAGATATTAAATCCCTCTCTCTTTACTGACTAGAACATCTTGAAAATGAGAACTTTTTCTGTCAGTCATCTGAGAGTACAGGGAACTCTATGTATAAAGGCAGTTAAAGTGCTCCACAGCTTAGTCCCTGGTCTTTTCTTTTTATGAGGTTTTTCTGTCAGGGTCTGTTAGTTTTGGTATTGTTAGCTGTTTAACAGGATTTCAGACTTGGTGGTGGTCTCCATGGGTCCTTTCCCTGTTTCAAGTCCGAGTATTCCTACGGCTAGAGGAAAAAACCAACTGTGACTGAGAAGATTGGAATTACACAGAGTGTAATTCCCTTATTCATAAATTTATAAGGGAATTACTTCTCTTGGTTAGTGGTTGAAAAGAAGCAGATTGCAAACTTTTTAAAGAGTTTGGGAATATGCTTTTAATATATTTCAAATCCAAAGCTCGATGATATCTCTTGTGATTAAAAAGAAATCAATGGGAGAAGTTATTCCTGTATGGATGTATTTGATGTTTCTATTAATTTGTACAAATGCTGCAGTTAAGCCAAAACCAACTTTTTCAGATCAAAGGCTGAACCTTAATTCCTTCAAGACCAGGTAAGAAAAATATACTGTGTTCTGGTTAATGTTCTCATGTGGTATGTGTTCAGGTTAAGTTTTGTGAGTAAAAGTAATTTTGCTCTCTTGTTGATGGGGCAATCTGATGTCATGCATTCATTTATCACAAGTAATTTCTGAGTACCTCACAATGCAATGAACTGTGATTAACTTTTTAAGGTGAAGGTGGGGAAGCATGAGAACCACAGAAAAAGGAAAATGTTAAAACATTTCTGAAATAGTATTTCAGAAAGAAACTTCAGAAATTCTCTTCACTGAATATTACTCTCATTGCATGTGCCTTTGCAAAAAGGGAAAATATTTTTTTAAAATGTTTCAAATTATCATCAAAGATTTCATATACTACTTGATGAATATCATAATAAATAATATCTCGGAAATGCTTCTGTTTATAGAAAAGAAATTACCCCTGTAATGGTTCCTAATTTCAATTACTTAACTGAACTTGTCAGAGATTCCGCTCTTGTTTGATTTCTTTCTTCAGTACACTTTGACACTTGCAGGAAGGTTAATTGCCACTGCCTGCATTGTGGGCACTTGAGGACACTTTAGATACTACTGCTGTTTGTCTCAAAGGACTGAAAATACTTTGCATAAATATTCTATAATATAGGAATGGTATGAAGAAGCTCATCTCCTATATTTATGCTTGAAAATAGTTCTGTTTGAAGTGTAAACACTGATGGAAAAAACAGTAAACCAGTGTTATTTTGAGACTAGATTCGTATTTAAAAGAAAAATATGTAAAAAAAAGAGTTGAGTTTTGATCTTTTAAACATGACAGGATGCATTTCAATTCAATTCAATTGAATTGAAATTAGATAAATTAAATATTTAGATCTTGGGTATAGTAATGGAATCAGTACCCATAAACAGCCAGCACTAATTTCCTGTAGTCCTTATCCCTAAAGCTGTATGGCAGTTTACATATGGCAACTTTTGAGAGGAAGGTTTTTGAAATTATATCCATTAGGCTAAGCAACTAGTTTCATGAATGTCATTCTTCAGTGGGTGCTTGGAAATTGAATGAAAATATATGCATTGCTAGCCATTACAAGTTTCGCTTTTCAGTTTCTTTCATTTAGTCATCTCGTCTATGGAAAACAGCACTACGTCTAAAGAGAAAGGATCAGTTAAAGATGACTGGGACAAATTGCACCATTGTGAGACTTGTAGAGGTGAATTTTTTGCTTGTTTAACCAGATGCACATTTGTTGTGCAAGAATTATGGTTATTATTGTGCTTGAGGGCAGCCATTTTAATGAAATATAGTACCTATATGAATAGCAGAAATAGTGAATTATGTCCAGGATCTTTAGTCTCATTCAGTACAACACTGAACCCAGTGAGGGGTGACTAATCTTAAAGTAATCTGCAATAGTGTTCCGGTGAAGTCCAGGTAGGAGTAAGTTAAATCCAGTGTATATATTTGTCTACTGAGGTAGCAAGCAAGTTAGCTACTCACATCTTTTTTCATGGATTTCTGACCTTGTTGAAGTTGAACAATTCATCTGACCTTTCATTCTCTGTGAAAGGGGAAATATGATTTGGTCCAAAGCTGGCATTTGTAATACATTTTTAATGGGTTTTGATACAATTGAGAAGAGAAAGTATTCTAGTACAGTGTGAGGTTCTACTGGGTAAATTGAATGGGTTGTACTGTGCATAGTTAAAAGCACACACAGGTTGTAGGCTCTCTTAATGTTTCTATGTCCATTGGACAGAAATGAATGGGGCCAATGTGCTTCATAAAAATAGTTAATGAGACTAGGGTGTGATGCTTTAGCCAGAAAGATTATTGGCTTTGGAGGGGAAGTGGAAACCACTGGCACAAGGAGCTTGATGGTTTTGAGGAAGTGGATTGAAAATATGAAGAGAGAACAGTAAAAACAGAGGAACTGAACTTCGTAGGGTTATGGATCAATGTAAGCTGTACTAAGCAAAACACTGGAATATGATTTGTGAAGCATCCCTAATACTGGCAAGGGGATGAACTGAATAATAATCTAGTATGGGCCCCAGTCCATGGTTATACGCTTCATTTTGGGCTGTCTGTAGAGCTGAATAGAGACTAGTGATACAGTTTCTTTCTGCTTTATTTTTGTGCCCGTGAGCTTTGCTAACATGTTTTAATAAAAAGCTGATCTTATGCGCTGTTTCAGGCTTTAAGCCTGAGTGTTTATGCTGCCTTCTAATACTATCTCAGAGGTGGCGTTCATGTATTTCTGAGAATACCTATGTAAAGGTATAGGCCTTATTGAAGTACTGTGTAACCTCTATATTTGCTAATTTTAGGTAGATTTTTCCCTTTCAAGGCATCTGAGTGTATTCATAAAGCACTATGAAGCAACAATTAGTTGTCAAAGCCTTACTTATGAACAGAACATAAAAATTATCTGTTTATTACCTGTCTTATCATGATTTGTTTCCTTCAACAGTAATTTATGTCAATTATAGATGATGTCTATAAACGTGAAATCGTGTTGATCTGCTTCTGATCTTCTAACTCGCTACAGTAGTACAGATTCCATCTGTAGTGCAAGAATTGTCTAGGGACATAAATTACAGCAATTAAAATTACCTAGAGGAGAGAGAATGATGCATTATTAATTGGCATAGACATTAAAGGGCTGAAAAGAACCTAAAAGAGATACAATGCCAATACTCAAGCACTAAAAGTGACAGGCAGGGTTCAAAGACCAGTGATTGTATTCAAAGCCTTAGGCCATTAAGACACAGGCAATTATGTGGAATTTTATGACTGTGGATTAAGATCAGTCCAACATACTAACCATATGCTAAAATGGAATTTTTTTTAAGAATGGTGCTGTTCAGATGCCTACTCTGGGGACTGGAATAGTAGTGCAATTAATTTCAACCAAAAGAATGTGTTGCACTTTATTTTAAAGAAATTGGAAAAAAGAAAGAATTGTAAGGAAATTCCATCTGTAATTTGGTGAATTTGGGCAGAAAATTAACATTTTTCAGCATTAAATATAATAATCTGAGCTTATATAAAGAAGATTAAATCCTGGTACACTGAAGTATGAAGATTTAATTAGGAGTCTCTTTATACCTCAGAAACAAAGTCGTGCCTGTGTCATGCTGAGAAATACAGCAGTGAAGAGGCTCACGGTATTATTGCTGTATGTCAGCTACTTAATTTTTCATAAAACTTACTGTCAATGAATTTGTGATTTACCTACCTCAGCTAATTTGCTTTATTGGAATAATGCTTGTTTTGTAAAATAGTTCACTTACAGTGCTGTAAATGGGGAAAAAATGGGGAAAGTATCTGGTTTTCTTGAGAGAACTGTTTTAATAATTGGTTTGCAAAGCAAAGTAGGCTTCAGATACTGGAGGTGTTAGGACAGTAGTTTACTTCTTTATTGACAACTAATGGGACAGTATATGTCTGCTGAGTGGAGAGTTAAAACTTCAAAGGAAACATCTCAAATTTTCTTCACCTAAGGGAACCTTGGGAATTTTTGGCTTTTAAAAACTTGCCAATAGTTTCTTCTTCTACTTGCTAAGAATTCAGACGTCTAATTCATCTCACTGTCTACTCTAAAGTTTAAACACTGAATGTTCAGCTTTGCTGAACAGATGTCGAATTGCATGGCCTCTGTTGATTCAGAGAATCTGAGTAGTGTCAGAGTTCAGTTACTATCCTTTCAGGAAAGCCTCCTGTTGCCAAAATTAGCTTTCTGTTTTCTGTTTCCAATTTCTATGCCAAAGTCTGCATCAGCATGCAACTGGACTTAAGAAAAGCACGTATGTATAGCCACTGCAAGAGGAATGCAAGTGTATAGCTACATCTTCTCTAAGCCACCCATGCACTACTTGGTCTGTTAGCAAGTTAAAGGGGGCTCCCTGTTTGCCTATATTTGACAGGTACCTTTTTGCCTGAGTGAATATTTTTGACCAGTTAGTATCCTTCTGGGTACCAAGAAGCAGATATGCTATGACTCGTGTCTGTTTAGCCGTTGAGCAATGGTTAAAATCTATCATGTAACCTCAGAGACAGCAAGAGCAAGGCCAGCTTTACCTCTGTGTTCAGTGGCTGGCTTGAAGTAAGGTTGAAAGGTGATGCTAAACTTTCGTGATGCCTGTCAGAAGGGTTGAGTATTGCAGATATGAAGTGCACCATGTTTCCGTCTGCTCAGAATCAAATTGAGCCAAATCAAATTGAGCCAAAAAACTGACACTTCTGTAACAGAATGTGGCTTTGCATTTTTCTTTTTGTGGGAATTTATAGTTTAACTTCCTTCTTAATCTTGGTCTCCTCTTTCCTAGCAATGTGTTTTGCAAGGCAACGGAGTGCTTTGTACTCTGTGTTCTGATTAGGTTATCTGCTATAATTTTTGTTTATTACATTTTGCTTTCTTTGTTGACTCTTAATTTAATTTTATCATAACTTGGCATGTTGATTAGTTGCTGTTTCGCTGAGGTCTGCAGCTTCCCTGCCCTCATCATGTCACTTGTGATTAAGCAACTGCAAAGCCCTTTACCCAGCTTCTAAAGGGTAAAAGTCAAAAATCAATAATGTGCCAGCCCTCCCAAAATGCAGTGGCGGTGAGGGGTAAATGAATGATTAAACATGATTAATAACAGTGTAATGGAAGATGCAAAGTAGGGAAAAGTACTCACTTTAGGCTAAACTCAGAGATTTATTGCTGAATACTACAAATAATGGAATCATCAATCTTCCAAGGACTAAAAAAAGGCATCTGCTGCAGCCATTTTAGAATGCAGTGAAAAATATCTTGCTGCTTTCATCATTGTTTCTTGTGGCCCAGTTATTCTGAGTATAAAATACATGCTGCATAAAGAAACAGGTATGTAAACTTTGTAGTTAAAATTGTTTGCTTCTTATACAGTTTAAAGTTGTGAAGACTGTTGGCAAAGGAAAAAAAAATAGCCAGTATTGTTGATTACTTTGAATGTGTGTACAAAGATATAAGTGTTCATGTGGTTTTGTAAGATGGTAATTACACTTACTAAAGCAGGGGATAAAGGAATGTTGCTAAAGGAGTGAAAAGAGAAACATGCCAAGTACATAAAAGCTAGAGCTCTTATGGGATAATGGAAAAAAATTTAATGATATATGCTCAGCAATGCCTAGAGTTTGGTTATTGACGACAGGGACGACTGGCTAGAGACAGGACTTATTTCCTGACCTTGCTTACCAAAGATGAAAATAAACAGAAATGGAGAGCAGTCAGTATTACATAACTGAAAAAGATTTGTTAGCTGAGATTAAGTTGTCCATGTCAGAGAAGAAAACCTTCCAGTCCAACTTCTGCAGGAAGCAATGCTATGGATTTCAGTTGAAATTCTATATTTTAAGATTTCTGAATTTGTATCCTGGAAAATGGTAATAGCTAAGGTATCATAAAGGTGTTTCTGCACAGCAAAATATGCCTGCATTTCTAAAGGTGTGTGGGTGGGAGCAAGCTCAGAGAAGCATAGAAATCTCTTCCTGGGGCAGATAAAATAGCAGGGAGTCCTGAAGGACTGCGTTACAGCACAGAGCAACATCTCCATCGCTGTGGGGCTATGGCTTCTTCTTTCTGTAATGAAACCTGTTTTGGTAAACCAAAGGCTTGCAAAGGCTCTTCATTCAGTAAGAAAAACAGAGCAGTGGTAAAGTCTTTGGATTTTTTTTCTTTCTATCTTTGAATAAACTAAAGCTTAGTGTTAGGACTGGTTCAGTCTTCAGCATGAGAAGTCTTGGGTTACTTCAACTATTCTGAGTTCAGGCGCTCATAATTATATTGGTTTTCAGTACCAACATCTTGCACAATTATATTCTAGATGCCTAAATTCATCCTGTGGCTTTTAATGGATGTGTTATCACTGTTCTGGGTTTTATTCTCACCATGATGTCTCTTGTGTGCTTCCTCATTTCTTCCCTATTAAAAAAAAAAATCCTTTTAACTTTGAAATCTTGTTGTGCCTTACATTTCACATAACCCATTACCTCTTCAGAAAAAAATCCTACTCTGATCTATTCATGTCCTGTATTCTCCTTATCCCCTTGGATCTACTTATACATATGCATGTCTTTCCTAGATATATGTAGTCCACTCATCTTACACAAATCTGTTGTGGAGGATTTGTCTTTTTTGTGAAACTTTCATCTAGTGATTCTCATACTTAATTCACTTTCACAGTGAGGTCAGGAAGCTGCAGCCATCTTAGACCCTAGATCCATTGCTCAGTGACATCTCAGCATTCTTGCAGCAACCTCCTTTCGTTTATTACACATATTGTTAGTTTGCCATGGGATCTGTTACTGATCTTTCAATTGCATTACAATCAGCTATTTTAATTTTAACCTTTTTTCCCTGGAAGAGCAGAAACAGTATCCTGAGGTGTTTTCCAATTATTTCAAGTAATTAATCCACCCTTTTTTATTTAACATTCTTGACTGAACTATGGTGCAATAAATAAAAAGCTTTCTGAAAGAGCAAAAGCACTTTCAAAAAGAGTTTTCTACCAGTAAAGAGAAGGAAGATGGCACAAACAGAGGCTGTGATGGATTTAGTTGCTAATTATGCTGAGTAGTAGAGTGGTATTCATGTTTCTGAGCAGTTCATTATGTTTGATATGATCAGTTGGGTTGCATCATCAAACTCTGAGGCCCATTTGAATGGGAACTGCACTGTATTAAATTTTATTCCATGCAGTCCATTGTTTCTTGATGGTTTTCATTCTAGGCCTGCTTCTCTCTTCTCTCCTGACTTTTATTGCTTTTTGGAGCTGTTTAAAGGGAAAGAATCTATACACAGGGATTTATTGTTATTTACTGTCTATACAGACAGCTTATATTCATTTGATTCATCTAAATAATTCCTGTATTTCTGCCAGTTTGGGATGTAGCCAGAAAAAATATACTCTGGCAGACACATTTATGGGTTGACCTTTTCTCAATCAATGAACTAACAGTAGTGATACTCTCAATGTAAGATTTTGGGACTGTGACCTAGGCTGCAGCTCAAGCCATCAAATTTTCTGCCTCCAGCAGTGGAATATATTCCCTGCTGAGCTCTTCTCAATCATTTTGTCTTTTAACTTTTTTTCATTTTAGTGAGTATTGGCTTTTTGTATAAGCTTCCACTTTTTCTTCTCAGGTGAAAAGGGACTAGAGAACTCTTGTTTGCCATACCATTTAGTAAATAATCTCTGTGCCTCACTGCAGCAGCACAGAAGATGACAAAGCATGGAGCTAAGTCAGAAGGCTCTGGGCACTTAGATATGGACTTCTAAGTTGGGCATATTGAATTTTTCAAGTGTCCTGAGAGCTGCAGCTCTAGTCTGTGAGGCTCAACCTGTCTGTGAAAAATAATCTCTGTGGAAATATACTCAGATGTCATGTCAAACACTCCTGTTTGGCATGGGAAGTAGTGAATGTACTTTGGGACTCTGAAAGAATTCTCAGGAATTACCGCTGAAGTCAGTAGAAAAAAAAATGGTACTTTTTTTTTCTACCAGATACCTGGTAGAAAAAAGGTGAAACTGATTTGTCATTAAAAACCAACTTTTTCAAAATTTCAAGTTTCTATTTTAAGAATGCACAAGATATGCATTCTATCTTTCAAATGACTGCATGCTACCAGTAATGAAGCTGCTATAACACTACCAAAACTGCATATGTACTTGCTGAGACATGTCTGTGGTCCCTAGAGGAAGTAGCCTGCATCCCCAAATGCACCAAATGACCTTACACAAAGGGAATCGAGAAATCCTCAAGGTCCTTGCAGATGATCAGTGACAGAGATACCAGTGACTGGTAGATGAACATTTCTCATAAAGTAACTACTCTATCTCTGATGAATCAGTCCTGACCCTCAAGGGAAATCCACAAAACCCCTTCAAAAGATAAGCCTTAATATTGAAATTCATGACTCTGATAAAAGGGAAAAATGATAGACTTATTAGACATAGGTTTTAAAGATGTGTTGTAATTTTCTTAACCTCAGTTCTCATTTCTCCCACCCCCGTAACAAGTCTGTGTTTTTCAGCAGATGAGTTACTACCTTGTTTTAACAATCTGTCTCCTTTTACTTTGTTAGCAAGGCTTCCTATATTGGAGATCTGAAGTCCTTTGCTTTCACATGGCTTGATTAACACATTAGTTAAATTTAGAGCAGCTTAACTTTGAAGATAGCTGCTTCTGTTTCAGATCTAAAGTGCTTGATATGCCTGAGGCTGTTCTGTTCGTTCCCATCTGTAGCAGTTCATCTAATAACAGGTACCGATCCCACCATAAGCTTTGCCTCACTTGTGCTACTGAGGCAAGAGAACAAGAAAATTACTTTCTGTGTGTGTGAAATGTAGGCAGTTGGGTAACTTTCTCTCATAATATTTCTTGCTATTGTCTATTTGAAGCCCAGCTTAGAATATATAAATATTCAGATAATAGGCAACATTTGTTATTTGAGGTACAGTAAAATAAATTCAAACTGTTCAATGGCATGCTGTGAGAGAAATCGGAAGTTTATTTAGTGTAAAAGCTCTGGTGTGGCAGTGAAAAGGAATGAACTTGCTTTTTAATTTTATCTTTTGAACTCTGATCAGCTACAATGATCCATATATACCAATGGAATCCTTTTCCAGGTAGTGTGTAAAATTACTTCCTTTATTTAAAAAGGAGATACCTGAAAGGTTTCTTCATCATTGCATGAGTCAGTTTTTCTACCTTCTTGTTTTACCTGTAATTTCACATTATTTTATTGCCTTAGACTTCAAATAAACCACAGTATTTTAAATATATCTGAATCCCGTGACTTTCTGGCAATAGGAAAACAAGCTGAAATCACTAAACCACTTTAAGTTTGGATGCATTACAGTTGTTACCCATCCTGTTTTGTAACTGTGCCAGAACAAGTTCTTTTGAAATGCATGAGATGCAAATGCCGTTCTCTTGAAGTGGAAGCACCTTCCACTTTGCAGGATTGTCTCAGAGCAGGGGTTGCATTATCCTCTTAATGCACTTGCATAACTCCCATTAACATTAATGGAAACTACATGCACTCCCTGTGAGGGGAATGTACTCTTTTCTTGAAATGAACAATTTATTGTGACAGATTTTCCAGTGACATTAAATCAAATTTAGATTCTTAGACTAATGCCACTAACACTAGTCTTAGTGTCTTTTGATGCTTGTAGTTTATATTAATGAAATTGTAGCTTTATATTAGGTCATGTGTTTCTTAAAATGGAAAATCCCATTTGCAGTCCTCTAGAAACAGGGAGATAGTCCATTTTCTTCTTCAATGTGAACCACTGTATAGCAAACTTAGTATTTTCTTTGGCTTTGTAGTTACTGCTTGCAGTCCCTTTAGAGGTAGTTTATAGAGGTTGCATGTTGCAGGTGGCAAACTGTTGGCCTGTGGTTAGGGCAGAGGAATGCTGGGTTCCTCGTTCTGTTCCTGGCCTGAAAGGCTGTTTGGGTTTAGACACTAATTCATGTCTAAAATGTGCAGAATCAGAACATCCTCGCTCACAAGTGTGTTGTAAAATTGTCTGTGGATTGTTTCATTTTGAGTTGAAAGTTGCTAGCTAAATGTCGAAAGTTATCTCAGAAAGCAGTAAAAGAATTCTATCACAATGTTAGTGAGATGTAGGTCCTGTTTTAGCACACCATGTGAGTCTGATTAGTCTAACTCCCTCTTAGGGAGTGGTTTGTTTATTCCAGTACAGTTGTGCTGTTGCAGCCCCTAGTGTGAACACTGTAGTATTGACATACAGTGTTTCACCTGTATTGCTCATTCCTGTCCATACAGGAGCACACTTGGCACCTTAGCAGTGACATCCTTGTGTTTGGAGGAAGTGTGTGCCATTTCATTGCACAGTATCGTATAGCAAGACATTTAAACACACCAAGATATTTATTTAGGATCTGTCTATGCGTAGCCAAGAACAGAGCCAATAGTAAAAAATTGTTCAAGAATGTGAGCCTTCTCCATCAAATTCCAGAAGAGGTCACTGGGGCAATGATTGTTTTAAAGCAAAAGTCCTAGTACATTATAGATTGAACAGAATATTAAATGTAATAAGAAGTGTCAGGAAATTCTGGCATAACCCGTGCTGAATGTCTGACACTATCAGCATGGGAATGCCAGAAGAAAACGTTTCATTCTTATGTTTGGTGTTGGTTTTTTTTTTGTTGTTGGTTTTTTGTTTTGTTTTCTTTTTTTTAACACGTTAATCTGCTAGTATCTTTAAAAGATACTTTTTTAAAGATGCTTTTTAAAAGAGGTCTTTAAAGTGTCCAGTGAATAACTTATGAATTTAGATAGTTAGCCAAACAAGTTCCAGGAGTAAAATGTAACTGGTTGCAAGTAGTGTTGACAGCGTCTTCTGTGAGCATGGTCCCTACCTCGAAGAGCTCTGTTAAGCTTAATTACTAATGAGTATTAGGCCCTTTAATTTCATCTGCACCAGTGGAACGACGTCTGTCTTAGCATGACCTTTTAGAAGTCTTTAGGCTCACCCTCACAGGTGTCTCGTGGCAGGGTCCGGGCCAGTCTCAGGCCTTCAGCCCCTTTGGAGTCTGCCACCTCCGTCCTCCCGCCCCACAGCGCTGGGGGTGAGGGGTGGCTGTTGCTTGGGGCTGGCAGCACTCGGCAAGCCCTAGCGATAGGGGACAAGAAGAGCACAGACTATGAGGGGCAATTAAATTCCCCTTCCTCCGCCCGCCACGGACTATCCCCTTCGCTTAGAAAGGCTCTGTGCACCAGGTGGGAGCTCAGCGTCCTTCTGTTTGATGCGGGGCTGGCTCTGGGACCTTCTCGGCTTCCCCGTGCGCGCCGGGGTGCGGGGCTGCGCCATCGTCTTCGCCGCTGTGCTGCCGCTGGACTTTGAACAAGCCCGGGGCTGGTGGGACAGGTTTCCTCTCTGCGCGCAGCTGGGCATTGCGCAAACTCGGGAGGAGGATCCTCGAGGTAAATGAACTTTTTAAACGGGAAGAGGAGAAGAAGGGAGAGGAAGAAGAAGAGGTGGGGGCAGCACCCGCCCAAGCGTTTCCTCTAAACGCTTCTTCGGGAAACGGGATTCGGCTGCTGCCCGCACCGCGGCCGGAGGATGCGCTTCCCCGCGCCGCCGGGCCCCGGGCTCCGCGGGCGGGCGGTGGCTGCACCGGCCCTGGCCTGGCACGGCTGAGCGCCGGCTCCGCGGGTAAGTGGGGAGTGCTAGAGGGCAGGTCCGGAGCCCCCGCCCCGCCCCGCGAGCTGGGGACGGCGGGGCGGCCGTGCTGCTTCTGCGGCTGCTGGCCGCAGAGCCAGGCTGCCATCGCGGGGAAGCTGGGCGGCGGGTCTAAGGTAGCTGTGTAGGGACCGGCTGGGGCTGGAAGTTGAGCGAGGGGGCTCGGCGGCCGGGCGGGGACTGGAGTCGATGTGGTCGCACCGGCCTTGGCCAGCCGTGCTGGAAGCTCCGCGGAGCTCCCCGCCCTGCTGCGGCCCTGCCGGCCCGGCCGGTCGGCGCTCACCGGCTGCCGCCGGGGGCTGCGGACCGGCTGGGGGGATCGTGCCACCCCCTCGCGAAGGGGAGAGGGCCCGGGCGACCGCTGGGGCGTCCGAGGGTGCGGGCTGAGTGAGCAGCGCCGGGGCTGTGAGGAAAACAGTTCCCAAAAGACAATTGGATGCCGTAGCGTTCGGCTTCACGTATGGCACATCACCGGACCGATCCGGGCAGTGTGTGTATCTGAACGCCTCTGTGTGTTTGCAGCTGTACAGCTACAAAAACTGTGTTTATTTGATAGGATGAATTTGTGTAATGGTATCTGGTTTTGCCTATTTTTTCTCTCTTGAAGCACTTGCACTCATTTCCTTACAGTATTTTCAGAAGTGTATGTCTGTGGTTTTTACTGTACTTAATACAAGTTAATATAATTATCATTAAAGTCAAAGACTGCATCTATTATATATAAATGTGTGACGATAATAGGTAAAATAGCAAAATTATTCTTTGTTTCTTTCAAGTTGTTGGGTGTTGCATATGGTACAGAAAAATGTGCTTATTCTTCGGTATTTGAGGGACCCAAATAGCAATTTAACCTATCAGAGGACTGATTAATTCTCTGTTTGTCACTGGGAAACTCTAACAGTAATATTCAAGCAGTGGGCAGAAAGAAAGTGGATTGAGGTGCTTAGAACATTTCTTAAAATATCAAGTCCTAGGGAAATTTATAACTAATTTACAATTCTGTTGTATTTAAAATAAAGTTACAAAATATGAATGAGATTTTGTATATGTGACCAAGCTTCTCTGTGATAAATATTTCGTTTTTGTCTGGTGTTCACCAGCATAAGGCAAGCAAGTCAGAAGAATGTGTCTGAATAGTAATTTAGTGACTGTAAATCAGCACAACTGTAATCTTCAAGAGTCACATTTAGCACTGGGGATTTGATTTTTGTATTTTCTCATAAATTTTTGACTGCCTGGGGGAAAAAAAAATTAGAAAGTAGAAAACTATGAGCAAACACAGCATGTTGTTAGGTTACAGCGGTAATGTTGATACCAGTCTTCCCCTGGGAACCTTGATAGATTGCAAACAAGATTCTTCCCAATCCACATATGAAAAATGTGTTTATCTCTTACAAACACAATATAATGGTTTGAAGTGATGGCTGACAGCTTTAGTGAGAGAAGACCTAGCATAACCAAAGCTCTATGCAAAGGAGTGACTGCAGTTAAAAGAACAGCAGCACAGCTGAATCAATTTAACTGGCAGAGTGGATTTGATTGGGTTGGTTGCTAGGGAATGGCTCCAGCACCATGTATTTCAATGAATTTAAATGTTGGACTAATGACACACCTAGGTCTGCTTAAGTAATCCACCTGGTATTGGCTCCAGCCACACTGAGAGCAGGTGTGTGTTGCTTCTCTCTAGCCGGTTTTCCCTTAATGTGCACTTCCACCGTGTGGCTCACGTACAGTTACCCTGTTCTGTGGTGGTTGCTGGGCAAGTTGAACTTGTCATACCAATTCTGTATTTAGTGTTTTGTAGTATACTTATTTAAAAGGAAAACAAGCCAAAACAAATAAAACCCAAAACCAGTTAATGCAGTAATTTCTAGAAGTAGAGTGGAAGCAGACATATATTTGATACAGAGTTACAGGAAGAGTCAGATGTTATTCTTGGTTATGTTGTAACAACTGAATTTACCTAGGTTAAGTGAAGTTGCACAGAGCTTATGCAGTGGACAGTTGTGCTAGGACTTGCTTAGGGTGGGTTGGGACCACCAGTCTATGCAAACTAATGTCAGTTACTAATTTTGCACACATGGGGCCTCTTACATCTGTGCCAAGCAATATTAATCAATAGCATGTTAAAAATACCATCTGGGATAGAACTGACATCAGTCATCCCTATGCATACTGCTGCTATAGAACTGACATTGATTACTGAGGGCAGTGTTATAAAGAACTCTTTCTTTGGTGTAAGTGCTACCTGGAAACAGCCCTTTGCTGACTTCTTTTATAAATGGAGTGTGGATGTCTGGCTTTATCTCTTCAACATTTATAATGTGAGATAGTGTAACATTTTGTGTTGCACAAAGGAGAAAATAAAAGGACCAGACTTTTTCAAAAGCAGCCTTCTAAGAAGTTTGATAGGATTAAGAACGCTCAGCTAGATGCCCCATCTGAAGATTTCATAAATTTCTGATAGCACTTTCCTAAATATAAAATATGAGTGAGATTTTTCAAGTTGTATGTGTAATCTGGAAGAAAATAAGAGGCATACCTAATTCTCATGAGAACCACTACAGATTAAGTGTCTTTAATACTGGAGGATGGTCTGCAGAGGCACAGAGAGCAGTGGACCATCTGTACCACTCAGATCAAAATTGCATTTTGGAGAGGGTGCTGTATTAAATGTGCTATATTAAAAGATTGGGGCACTGCTGTGGAACTGTTCTGGCTTTATCTGTAAGTTGCAGATTAACCTTGTTGACAGAAATGGGAAAAGAACTGCTAATAGAAACTTTGTTGTGTTTCCTCCTAGAAGTTCATCAAAAACTAGGGGTTAAAAAAACCAATCTGTATTTGGCCACTGGCAATTCTTGAGGGACACTCTTGTGTTGCTATTCTGATAACTTCTTAAAGCTAGCTTTTGGATTGTACTGAATATATGCTGTTAGTTGTGGCATGTATGTCTTGTGAAAACATACTTTAAGAAATAGGTTATTTTCTAAAATTGCTTTGATTTTCTTACCTATTTATTGGTATGACTTTTGCACATAATTACATACTTTGAGTTGATTCCCAGGAGTTCTTACTTTGATAACAATGGGATCACAATAGTTGAAAAGTACTCATTGTGGGGGAGTGAGATAACAGGTTTGGTGGAAGATGTCTGTTGTATCTGACATGAAATTCTCTCTTCCACTCACAGTATCTTTTCAGAGATCGCTAATTCTTTTAACCACAAATATACAAGTGTGGATAAAATAGCTGTGGGAGAGCAGTTTATGTGTATCCCCAAATGTCTTAAGTATTTCATAGATAGCTAAGCTGCTCTCTGAGATGGGGACAACTTCTATTTTTAGTTATGAATGGAGTGTTTGAGGGGCAATAAAGTATGAGGAAATGACTGGTTGAGGGGAGAGAGGCAATGAGGTCATGAGGTTACTTCCATGTGTTTGTTTTAAAGATGAGAAAAATGTAGGAAAGACTGCTAAATGCGCAACACTGTAGTGAAGGTAGTTCTGACCAGATACAGCAAGAATGGGCAGCTTTTCAAATGCTGCAAGAAAAGTTAGCAAATGCTTTTATTTTGAGAAGCTCTTGGCTAGTATAGACTGAAGAAAACCCACATGAACTTCCAGACCTTCAGAAAAATGTTTGTGTGTAATGAAAACATCTATAATATCAGCTTATTTTTTTTAACAAAAGTACATACGTGGTAGTTTCTGAAGAGCAGAAGGCATTTCTCTACCTCCTCCCTCTAAAAGCTTGTGTCCGAGAATATGTACCTGCTAAGCAAACTTACTTTTTACGCTCCCCTGTTGAAATAGATACAGGTTTCTTTCTCAAGCTGCTTTTGTCTACTCCAGACAGTAGCAACACATGGACTCTGGCATGATTCTTCCCAGTTATACTGCTGCAGATGGAATTCTTAGTACAAGGAATGAAAATTGATTGGACTTCTCAGTGTTTCTTTTGCTATAACCTGGCATATTTCTTAGCAGCAGCAGATACTAAAACTGCATCTGTAAAATTTGAAAGCTCTTTCCCTGCCCATTAGAACAAGTATTGGGATATCTAAATAAATTTTTAGTTTCTAGGAAAAAAGGTAACTTCACCTACCTGTGAAACCCACTGGACAGACTAGTAAGGAAGGAAGATTTTTCATTTCCTCAAAACCCTATGAGTGTGCAAATTTGGAAAGTACCCTTAATAAGTATAATATTCCATATTAGTATAGCAATGTATCTGTTGACTTGTGTGAAAATTCAATATACATTTCTTATGTGAGCACAGAAACTGATTATAATTTTTCAGACCAGTGGTTTTGCTATTGCATGAAAACTTTGATTAAGAAATTTATTTCAAAGAGCAATTGCTGACAGAGAGGAAGTAATAATGTGGCTATGAAATAATCTACTGGTGTAAAAACTGTTTTCTGTAGGGGTAGAATAGCCAACATGTTTCTTAGGGTAAAACACATTGTGCTATGTTCTTTCTGCTCTGGCATTTCTGGGCTTTATAAAAATCAGAGGATCTCTCTTGCGTAATTTTTAATTGATTTTTCCTTCTTGTACAAAATATCATTGGCGCCAGTCCAGAAAAAGACAGGGAGCAAGTAGGGAATTTATAAAAAACTAACTCATTGATTGCTGGATCTGATTAAATAATTAGTACTTGATATTTTCAATACTTTTTTTTGACTTCTGAAAGCAAGAGAAAATCCCTTTATATCAGAAGGTGACTGAACAAAGCTGTGATTTCAAAGATTTTTCAGCATGCTAATTAATTTCTTGTAATCTCCTTGTAGGAATTGCTAAGAATTTTTCATTGCCTCATTACCAGGAGTAGTACCAGTTAGATGAGCTCTGTTTTGCAATCAAGTCGATTTTTGGGGCATATGCTCTGTTTTGCAATCCAGTCATAGGCAGTGCAAGTCACTTTGGTGCATCCATTCCTGAACATTAGCAGTAATGAGCCTTCAAATGTATTCATTATTAATAATGGTATTTTTAAAAAGTGTGTAATCTTGGAAGCCAACAGAAATGCTAAAGGGATCTTGTGCTAACATCAAAGCTGTAGCAGACTTCAAACAATATCATAACATAGTCCCAACATCATCGGGATAGCTTCACTCTTTAATGGAATTTGTAAGATAAATCAGTATATAACAAATCTTCTGTCTAAGTGTTCTCTGACTTTGCAAATATGTTGTTAGCTCAGTAAATTTTACTACAGTCTTGTTTAAAAATTATGATAGACATGGGGTTTTTTTCTCTTCAACATCTGCATTTTTGATGTAAACAAAAATGTCATCTGTAAATGGATCACTAAGGAAGAAGGAGGGTGATTGCTATTTATATGTGTGAAAGCAAAAGAATTTGAAACCCTGTTAAATCCTTGAGCTTGCTGCCAGATCTGAGCTTGGAGTGAAATTTTGTTGCTTACCTTGATAACAGCTTATAAATTTAATTTTCCAAGTTTCTGCTTCTAGCTGGCACTAGAAAAATAAGTGTTTGCTTTGGGAGTTTTGTTAGTTTTTTTCTTAGGAGTTTAGATTATTTCAAGTACATTGCTTTTTACTTCTTTGGAGAGAACCTGGCTGTTCCTTGATGGGTGCAGAGGGGTGAAAATATAAATACTTGTTTCCCTCTCCCTTTTAGGAGACCTGCAAAGAAAAAGAAATAGAAGCCATTAAGCTGCCTTGTTCAGAGAGAGCATTAAATCAGCACAACATGGCACAGCACAGTATTGTCCTTGGATTATTCATGATGACTGTTTTATCACTGTTGGATGGAAGTTCAACTTTCCTGTTAAATCAGCGTCTGAAGGGAAGATTTCAAAGAGACCGTAGAAACATCCGCCCAAACATCATCCTTGTTCTTACTGATGATCAGGATGTAGAACTTGGTAAGAGACCAGTATAAAGAGAATTTTGGCCAATGAGTATGACATTGCTTTTTTTTTGAAGCTAGATCCTTGCATTCAAAATAAGAAATTTTTTTCAGTGTGAAAAATGATTCGAAGAACAGGTTTAAACCTGCCTTTATATAGAACATCCTTTCCATCTGTCTGCAATTCAGGGACAGGAAAAGTTAGTGCCAAAATGTTAAAGTTCCTGTTCCTGTGGAAATACACAGTTCATGCCTGTCTGTCTTCATCTAAACACCTAAACTTTGCTTCTGGCAATTGCAAACTTTACCTGGAAAGCTGCATGTCAAAACAGTAGGTTTAAATTCATAACTGATAATTGCACCATGTAATTATCCAAATTATTTTGTGTAATTGCAGGCATTCATCGCATATACAATTTTAATTTTATTTACTTAAATGTTACCTAACATAGTAATACTGTCCATTTAGATGTGTAGTTGATTACTGACCAAAGTGACACAGAACGAAAAGATCTACTCTGTTATCAACTCTATGTTAATTGTTGAAGAAAGGAGATGAAGATTAAACGTTTTGCCTAATGATTTGGAATAATGAATTAACTGACAGTTTGGCTTTTGTTGTGTTACCTGAACAAGCTTGTATTTACCAAACAATGTATTAAGTTATGAGAAGTGATTAACACAAACCAGTTAACATTAATAGTTTTGCATTAGAATTATACTCTCATATGTGTATGAAGCCTCAGTCATCTGAAAAATGAAAACTCTTGTATGTGTAGTCTGGTGGGGCAGTTTTGCCACCAAATTTTTCTGCATCCGATTTCTGGTATGGATAGGAAAATTTGGAAAATGGACCTCCCAGAAGAAGTAGAACATAAAATTAATCAACTTGTACTTCTCATACACTTACTCATCTTATTGAGAAGTTAATCACGGCAATGTTGCAGTCTTTGTACAGATGCTTTCTTCATATCAATATTAAGGTATGCCTGCAGTATCACAGATGTCACACTCTTCATCAAGATGGTAAGAAAGCCTGCTATGGAAGTAATCTCATCAAATTAAATGCCATTCAAATTATCAGGATCAGATGATGTTGTTGTCACCTTTTTTTTAATGGTTATTTGGATCAGAAATGAAGCAATTTCAAGAACATATATCCCAAAGAACCTAACTACGTTTTCTTGCAAAGGTGGTCCTAAAAAATGTTTCATCTTCTATTTTATGCTACCCTTTGTGTTTCTGATGCAATTGTGTAAGTCCTTTAGGCAGTATATTTCACTTCTCTGATAACTTGATGCTTTCCGATTTCAAGGATAATGGGCATGTGTCCACGCAAATTAGGATCTAACTAAGGAGAATCCATTTGGTGAAGCTGAGATTGGATATTCGTCATTTGCCACTAATAGCTTTGGGAGACTCAATATTTGTTTGAATTAATTTTTATTCTTGTCTGTTGTCTGGTGAGCTGTCCAAGTTAATCAAAATTGCCATTTCTGCTGATTGTAGTTAGTGCATTTAAGCAAGATGAAAACAAGATGCGAATTACAAATAAAAGCTAAGGAAAAGTTGGAAGCTATGAAAGCGTAGCAGAGAAAGCTATGGGTAATATTTCATCTATTTCTAAGAATATTCTGTAACTGATTGGTGTTTTAGCTTTCATTGTTCTCTTGTAGCTACTTTGAAGGTAAAAGGGAATACAACACAATCTCAAGTGACTTTAAGAGCCTTTCCTTTATTTGTTTAAAGATGGATTTAGCCATGTGCCAGTAGCAGGTGGAGCTTACCAGAAAGACAATGTCATCCTTTCCTGGAAGGAGGTGTTGGGTTTTTTTTATTATTTTTTTGGTGTGGTTTATTTTTTTGGTTTGGTTTGGTTTTGTTTTTTAATTCACATTACTGTTAATCATTTCACTGAGTTTTACTGGAAACCAAACCTCAGCCTTGTATTGAAAGAAGGAAAATACTGATGAAGGACTGGTAGATCAAATGCAGAATCTCTGAAGGACGTCAAAGGAGAATGTGTATAGATTATAATGGATACAAACGGGAGAAGACAAATGAGAACACCAAGAACTACAGACACAGACATATTTGCTAGACTGTCTAATCAAAAGACTTGTATTGACAAGCATAATATAAATAAGAGGAATATAGTGACAAGGAATAATTAATCAGGAACAAAGACCTTTTTTTCCTACTACATCCAAGTCAGTGTAATGCTGATGCCCCCTGCGTGGTGGAATCAGCATCTCCAGTTGAGTTAGATTTGCCTACCATACTGCTATCGCTTTAACAAACCAGCTCATTTAATAGTCTTGTTAGAGAAAGATCTGATTATTTAGGAGCTATTTTAATCACATTAAAGAAATCTGAGTGAGAGGTGATTTGTATGTTTTGAGACCTTCCTCTGAAAAGCTATGAAAGTAGCATGGAAAATAATTTTTTCTTGGTTATATTTGGAGATGGGGCTTTAGAGCTTTGTTAAATGTGAGGGTGTCTTGGGGTGAAGAAAGGGAAATGAAGATGTGAAAAGGGTGTTTAATGAGTTTCAAATACAATAGAAAGAGAAGTCTTTAGGAGACAGTTAAAATTCTGGGGTTCAGTTTATTGGAAAACTCTTCTGAAGTTGTGCTTCAGAGTAGACAAATCACTTTATACTTAATACAAGTTCTTCAACAGTTGGAGCTCCATAAAACGTAAATTATTCCCTCCTTCAACAAAACACAACTAATAGGAAGTCAGTATTTTTTCATAAATAATTTGTATATTTTCTCCATTAGTATTAGTCAAAATATCAGCTTTGTCCCTGAGGTGAACTGTGAAGATATGTGAAGCAAAGTTATGGAAAGCACACATTTCAAGTGACATTTCTTAAAGTTTGCTTTGCTTTGTTCACTGAGTAACTTTAACATTTCAAATTGATTGAACTTCCACATTTTTCTAGTAGTCCAATGAATGTTTTCTTAAATGGCATAGAAATTTCATTTTTAACTGCTAAATTTTTGTTTATTATCGGCGGTTTTAGATGGGTAGCAACATTTTCTATATTAAATATTGACACTTTGAAGGCATGACTTCCTGTCATATATCCACTAGTGAAACCTCAGGAGGTCTTCTAGCTCAAAAGGTGATGTGGTGAGGTCCCAGTTGCTGATTAACACATAAGTAATCTGCCAGAGAATGGATGTCTCTGTACTGGAGGCAAACTGAAGAAAATAAGTTTTAATTGGCCGGTTTAATGCTGTTTAAAATATTTAAAGCTGGCCTATTTAAGATTATACAGAAGAGTATGCTGGATTTTACCTTGCATTGCCCTGTCACTCTGTATTAGTTCTCAAGCTGGAGAAGCGGAGAAGCAGAATAGATCATATGTTTTTGTGTTAAAGACTATTGATATATAGGGCATTGTCATTACAGCAGTACAGCTGCTTTTATTAAAGAAGCTTGCTGTCCCCAAGGGGAGTCTTAACATGTACTGTTATTTATGCATAAATGCCTCTGTCATTTAGAGAGGTTGTTAAATTGTATTTCAATAGTGCGATGGCAAAACATTTTTTCAGACTGCCTGTTTATGCTTGTGCTAGCTCATAAGACAACACAGAGAAAACATCCACAGTTTTCAAGCTCACATAATGTATAATTAGCTGTTATATTTGTTAACTGTATTGTTAGTACCTTTAAGTACTAACGCTTAACCCACAGCTATTATAGAAACAAAAAAGTAAAATCTTGCTTTCTTCAGAAACTCCTTTTTGATATGCGAAGATTAGTAAGTTCTAAGGGGGCAGTGCAGGGTTCTTGTTACAAAGTGATGTAACCCCAAAGTGATTTCAATCCCATGTACTCTGATCTGAGAAATGTACAAAGAGATTTTTAAATATTTTTTTTTTTTTAATACTCTTTCCAACAAAATGGTCTCAAGCTAATGCCATGGCAGTGCTTAGGTAAAATGACCTACCATAGCAATTAACCATCCTTCATGATGTCAGAGAGTCAGATTTTGTATGTGGCTTATGACCATTTTCCCTCTAGGTTTTGACTCCTGGTTATATCAATGTGCTCTGTACCAAACAACCTACTGTTTCAATTTCATGATGAAATCCCTGCGTAAAGAGCTTAGAAGAAATCTAAATCCATTATTGACAGAAACAACATAGTTTGTACCAGATGGTTGTAGGATGCAACCATCAGCTTTGATTAAAGCTGAGCTGTTAATCCAACTCAGTCTTGGGCAAGTTAACCCCAACTCTATTCTAGCATGAGCCCATACCTTCCTCTCTATATTTTCAATTGGCTTTCTTTGCACATAACAAGAAGGGAGGGTTGGTGATGAACAGGTTTTATCTCCTTTGCAAGGTCATGCTGTTGACATGTACCATGACAAATTCTTCAGAAAATTGAAATTCTTCCTAGATCAAGAAGATTTTCTCTAACTTGCTCAGTTTTAACATTTAGGCACTGATAGAGGAGGGAAACTAAATTTCTTACTTCTCTGATCCTTGGTGTTTCTGGGTTTAGGAAGAGTGCTGATACGGATCCAGTTTTAGCTAGGTGGATGTCTATGGTAAAGATCCAGTCTTTGACCAAAACCTTGTCTGAAATAAACAGAAAAACCATTTGGCAGCACTGTGGCATTCAGTAATTGTGGTCAAAAAGACTTCTATTCATGTTACCCAATTTTTTCAAGTCCATTGCTTAGTTGTTTGGTTATATAAAACATAGTGTTACCTGCCCCAAGTAATCATCTAAAAATCTGATTCTGCAGAATCAAGTCTAAGTAAATGTAGATAGTAAGACTGGTACCAGAATGGGTGAAGCGGATAGCTAGAACTCAGTGAACTTGTTATGGAAATTATTATGGGAGCTTTTTGGTGTCTTTGGTTCAGTGACAATTAGAGAAATCAATACCTCCTAATATTTCACATTAGGCAATATAACTATTTAACTACACAACAACTCCAGCAGACCTTTCTTGAGCAGTAGTTTGGACTAAATAGTCTTCCAAATGAAATGATTTCGTGGTTACAACCCTCAGCCTTTTGCATAAGGCTGGCACAAAAAGTAGCATATCAGGTTTCTTGTGAAACCAAAAATTAAATAACACTTATGGAGTATGTATGCTTTGGTCAGGGCTGCTGCATAAAGTGCTTTTCACCCTCAGCTGCTGGAACAGTAATAGCAGGTCCGGAAAGGGTGTCGAGATGCTGCAGATAGTTATGGCTGTAAATCTTGAATTTAGAGAGATAGAAATGAAAGACGCATTATGATCTTTGTCAACATGCTTGAGTCAAATCTTTACTTAGGACTTCAGTATTTAGTCCTTACTGAAACAATGGGAGAACTTCACTGAGGCAGGATCTGTAGTCTCTCTGGATCTGGGTTCAGTCAGAGGTAACAGTGCCCTTCCTACTTGTGCTTCCTTCTGGTCTCTAATGTGACATCTGAGCTCTTGTGACTGAGACATGAAAATATTTCTGAAATGTTTTCCATCTTTCAGGCTCTATGCAAGTGATGAATAAAACAAGACGTATCATGGAACACGGAGGTGCTCATTTCATCAATGCCTTTGTGACAACGCCCATGTGCTGCCCATCTCGCTCCTCCATCCTGACGGGGAAGTACGTCCACAATCACAACACTTACACCAACAATGAGAACTGTTCTTCTCCATCCTGGCAGGCTCAGCATGAAATACGCACATTTGCAGTGTACCTCAACAATACAGGGTACAGGACAGGTAAGATCAAGGCTGGGTCCATCTGAAAGCTTCCTTAGACTTACCTTAGATGTAGTACAGAGGCTAATGTATGTATTTTAATTCTAATTTCTTCTTGAGTTCTGGCATTCTTCAGTGCATAATGCCAGAGCTTAAGTCCTTGGTGTTGGTTTAGCTTCCTTGTATTTTTACTTAAGGAATTTTTTGTTTACAAAAGAACAGCCAACAAAAATCCCAAGACTTTTGTTTTTCAGAAGGTGGAAATAAAATACTGTGTATGCTTGAACTGAAGACCTAGCAAACCTAGAATATGGCCTACAATTACCTGAAGTGTGCAGAACAATCAAGAAAGGTGCTACGAAAAGGAATTAGTGTTTTGACTTCTTTCATAAAACTGATATATGAAACAAATTAAGAATGAGAGAGAAGGGACTGCTCCTTTTGTGCTTTGGGGCAGTCAGCTGGTATGATTTCTCTAGACAGTCAGTTCCCAGAAAGGTGTTTAGGAATAATTTGCAATAATAATTTGTTCATTTTTACTTTTTGGTTTTGAGGTCATTTGGTAGTACTGGTTTGCCCTGCAGATGTACAGTTTAACTTAATTCCTTGTGGTGTGGTTTGTTTGTCGGCTTGGGCGGGTTTTTTGTTTGTTTATTTTTGGGGTTTTTCAAGGAGCAGAAAAAGAGGCAATGAGGAGTAAAGCTTTTTGAGGCTTGCTTATATATTTCAGCTCACAACCTTGGAGTGAGAAAGTTTTTAATCAATTCATAACCTAGGCTGTCTCCCTGTGTTTTTTCTCTCCTCTTTTCTCTTTTGTGTAATCTTGAAGGCAGAAACTGTACCCTTCTATTCCACTTCATAGCTTCCATCTGTTTTTCTTTGCTGCTGCTGGTTTCACATCTCCTTTGCCACTTCTCTATCCATTGTGATTTTCCTGTGTTTTGTTCTGTTGCACAAGATGATTCTTTTGGGGATCAGTCTTTCTGCACTGTAGTGTGTTCTCTGAGGTAGTGGCATTTGTAGCCGGGATCTACAGAGACTTGTGCTACTGCTGACACCTTTGTGAATGTGCTAGTTGGATGCAGGCAGGAGGGAGCAGTGTGGTGCAGGTTTTTCTTGCACAAGTTGGGAGTGAAAAATAGGTGACGGAAAAGATGCCGTCTTTCCCCATATTTTTTCTTTGGTTTCAGCCTTGGTTGTCAGTTTTATGTTTTTTAACTTTGCCACTTTAAAAAGCTTGACCAACTTCATTAGGCACTGTACTTGGAAGAATAGAGGGACCAAGCTCAAGGGAAGTTGAGTCTTTGGCTGTGATAATGGGGGATTGAGCATGTGATAGCACACTGTGCTATCCCCCCCATTATCACAGATAAGGTAGAGAAAAATTGGCCATCGGTGTGCAGTAGACTAAAATGAGTGTGTGTATACACACTGTATTTCTCCTCTTAGTCTACCTGGTGAAGTACTACCTCAATGAAGAAACTAAAGGGATCCGATAACAAAATGTAGTCTTAAGCTGCTCCTTGAAAATACTCTTAAGATGCAGAAGACTCACTGTATGTTTTATGCAACCCATTAGATTTCCTGCAGTTACTAAGGTAATTATACTAACACATAATCTTTACGGTAGTGTCAGATTTTTGCTTGTCACAAAAGGTGCAGATTTGGGACCATTTTGTTGACCCTTTTGAAGGTGGCTTCAGTACTTGGGAATTACTGATTTTTGAAAAATCTGGTCAGTTACTTTAATATCTAAAAAGAACTGGTATCTCATGAAAAAATCTTACCCATGGAACAAAATTTAATAGTTAATGACAGGATTTTTATCTCAGAGCCCTCATATTTCTGCAGTAAATTCATTAATTTCACTAGGTTTATTCAACTGTACATTGTCAGTCTAAAAGTATATTTGGCCATGGATGTGACTGGAACATATAGTTGACCTTTGGGCTAGCTAGTTGTTCTATGCAATGCTGAGAGTACTTTCTCATCTGCTTCCCTCTGATTGTCTCTCAGGGTCGAAAAGTATTAAAAGGAATTTTTGCTAGATATACCTCTGAAAAAAGGACAGAAGTGTTTTCTCTCTTCTCCCACTCCATTACTATACTAATGATTGGGCAAATGTTTGACTTTGGGCTGGGTAAAACTGGTATCAGATGCAAAAGTAAAAGATTTTAGAGAGGTAAACAAATCTTTATGTGTAATTGAGACTCATGCTCAGAATGCAAGTTACTATCTGGAAAATTGTCTGTTGAAATAGGTCCGAACAGCAGTGCTCTAAATACATTTTCAAAATACCTAAAGCATAGCATTCATGTTGAAATATAGAGTGTTAATATATTAAAACATGATTTCTAACTTCACACTCTTGGTGGTAAGTGCAGTTTCACGGGGCACTAATAGGTGGATAGATGCAGCTCAGCATCATGAAGGATATGAAGAGAGGAGTCTGGGAGGAGGAATGTGTGGTCTGACTCCAAATATATCAGGTACTGAAAAAGAAAGTATAATGGTAATCGTGATCCAATTTCTCCTGTACATAGGTGGTAAATCAAAATATCTGCATTATGAAGGTATAAATAACAAAAAAAACAGAGGCAAGATTAAGACTCATCTCTTATCTTAGATCTGTTGTAATGGAGAGAACAAAGTTATTTTAAGAAAAAACAGAAAGGAATGAATCAATTTAACAGTGGTGTTTCTGTTGTGCCTTCTTACTATGCTTCTGCTTTCTCTACCCCTAGCTTTCTTTGGAAAGTACCTTAATGAATACAATGGCTCCTATGTGCCTCCTGGTTGGAAAGAATGGGTTGGATTACTTAAAAATTCTCGATTTTACAACTACACACTCTGTAGAAATGGAGTAAAGGAGAAGCATGGATATGACTACTCCAGGGTAGGTCCTGTTGATTTATTTCTATTAACATGTATGTTAATGACATGACCACAAGAAAGCTGCACTTTATAGTTTCAGTCTCTTTTTGTACTTGAAAGCTCTTATGTGTAATATTATCTACAACCAGTAACAGTAGTGTTGGGACATGGTTACCTTCCCTTCTGGGAGGGTTATGTTACTGAAAACATTGTTACTAACAGTGTAAGCGAGTAAAATGTTCTGAGACCGTGTTAAATATTACAAGCTGCAGATCCAAAAGTAGACTTAAATGCTTCAGGTTAACTGTTTCTGTGGTTTGTATGATAATTATTGTGGCAGTGGAGTTACACAAGCATTAATGAGATGAGAATCCATTTCCCTCCAGCTAGACCCACCCTTTTCTTTTAAGGAACTTCTTTCACAGCCACAGTACTATGGAGTAGTCACAGAATCTTAGTACAATTTATGATAATTCTGAATCAGTGGAGAATTTAACTATTACGTTTTTATTTCTGTGCATACAGGTGTATATGTTTTTCCTTTCAAGGATGTTATATCCTGACCAAACTTAAAAAAATGCTTCATAGTCGTTGTCAAATGCAGTTTTATTTTTTCTCATCTAACATGTCACACTTCAATACCTGCCTGCAGTCAGGAATGCGTTTCCTTCAGCTAAAAGTGTTCCTTTCCAAAGGAACCAGCTTTACTGAAGTCCTAAAGTAGGCAGAAGTGACTCTGTAGTATGATGGTGACTAAATCTATCCATAAACTGCTGTAGTTTTAATGTATAACTAAGGATGTTGACTCCCTCTGGAGTGATTTGTAATGTATATTTGTTTAACAAGTGTTTCGTTCGCTCTCTTATTGATTGCAAATCCTGCCTTCCTATTTGTGTTTCATTAATAGAGTGTTCACAGCCAGTTTCTCCTTTAAAAGGTTGATGTTTGGGATTTCTGCTTTCCTTTGCCCTATTTGCTTTTTATAATTGAACGTATTTTGTGCGGAGAGATAAAACTTCACAGTCTTCTAGGGTTGCCTTCTTCATTACCAGCTGCTAACGGGAAGGAGCAAACTATTGTACAGAATTGTTTGTCTTCTGTTTTTCTTCAGATCTGTGAAGAATGACAGAGCTAATCTTTACAGTTACTGAAATGTTATGATGGAAATATATCTTGTGTGGAAATAAGTCAGCCAAGTGATTTCAGAGGCACTGTTCTCCATCTCCTTTGTACCAAGGAGCCAACAGGGAGCTTTATGTTCCAATACCTTCAGCTATGTTTTGTGTGTGCAAGGCTTGAAAATGTTTACATTGTACTTGGTTTAGTTTTTTTCTTACAGTTTGGTAATAAATAAAAAATAAGGATGATAGAAATACAAACTTTTTATAATCTTCATATTCTTGCATAATAAGCAGCAACAGTAAAAACAGTGTGCAGAACAACAGTGTTGGTTGATGCTAACCATGGAGTTCAAATAAGTAAACAGATGCTGAAATGGAAGACTTTCTCTTTCTTTCCTGCCATTTTTGTTGTTGGAAACATGATTTTTCAGCAATGACCAACATCATCAGATTAATTTTTTTAGTCCTATCTGTATAACATAGTTAATGTTAATTATGTGTCAGTGGAAGACTAGGAAAAAAAATCACTGATTATTCTGTCCTCTAAAGTAACTGCTAAACTCTTCTGAAAATTAAATTATTTGCATTTTTCTTACAGAATATATTCTACTTCGATTTTTTTTTCCATTTCTGTCAAAATTTTTTAGATTAACTTTAACTTTCTACAATTACAACCTCTACAGTATGGGCCTTTTAAAGAAAACTCTTTAGAAATCAGTTCAGTGAAATGTTTGTTTGGTATTTTGGCCTGGTAAGTGCTGGGTTTGCGGTGATTTTCACTTTGACCGTGTGGTAACCTGTGTTTTTAAAATAAAATTGGAAAACGATACTCTTGTAATGGCTAAATCAAAGATGAGTTGCACACTTCAAGTGATTGACCAGCTTAAGGAAGCAGCATGATGAAGATTAATGGCAGTGCATTTTTGAGAGCACTTAAGTATTCTCTCTCAGCTATGAATATTGTCTCAGGCATTGAAAGCATGTTCAGAAGTCAGTTTTGCTTTTGTACATTTTCCCTTCTCCTGTGTACTTTTATAAGTGGAAGTCCTTCATTTAATGCTTATTTAGAGTGAAAATGCCATCCCAGTAACAATTATAATCATGGCAGTTCTGTAACAGTCATGCCTTGTGTTGTACCAGTGTGTAACATTATAAATGGAGACTTTGCCAGCCTTCTTCTGGGATAGACAAGAAATAACTTGGAGGAAGTAAATATAGTGCATGAAAAAGGCTTCCTTTTAATGACAAGCTGACTTCTCAGACCAAGGATGTTGACAGAGGTGAAGAGGAGCAAGTGTCTTAACTGTGGACAGAAAGCTGTACTCAAAAGGAGATGCAATCCAGTCTGTACCACACCTTGAACCTGTTGGCTTGACCAGAGGCAGATGTTATGTCTGATTTTACATTCTGCTGTGACATGGGGGTTATTTGGGGTTTTTTAAGGTGTACTTTCATATCCTACTCATGTTTGAGGGGTATTTATATGTGTAGTGTTTCCGGGGAAGCACCTAAGGGAGAGCATGGCTTGTCATTAAAAACCCTGTCTTCAATCCCTGTAGCTCTCGTAGAGATCTTAAGAATGATAATGATACTTCTTAGAAAATACAGAGCTAGTCCAACTCTTCTACAGGAAGTTTTCTAAATTCTCAACAGTATGTATGACAGAGCTATATCTCTATCAGATTATCACTGTAATATTGAATGAAGTCTTTGTTCAGTTAGCCCACAATCTTCTCATGTTAGTGATTTCTCTTTCAGAAGAAGGCTAAAAAAGGAAAGAACATCAATCCATTTGCATATTCAAAGTATTTTTATGATTTAAGGTTGGACTATACACCTTGAAGATACTCACATACGTTTTTTTTAAAATTCATACCTGGTCACTGTATTTAGTATTGTGGTTTTCATCATGTAGTTGCCCACTTTAGGAAGAAGGGGTACGGTCTGATCTCTTTTGGTGCCATTCAGTTTTGAGAAAAAAGCTAGAAGCTGTAGACTTTTGTATTTCTAGGCAGTGAAGAAAGAATTATTTGATTCTAATTTTTTGAGTTTTTAGTATCTGTAACTTACTTCCTCCTTGTACCATTCTAAGTGAAGTAGCTTTTTTCCTATTTCGTATGATACCTCAGACCTCTCCTTCCCATTGCCCCCCCAGTTTGAAATTCCTTTTGAAGTGTCTCATTATACTTTTGCTTCTACTTGCAGGATTATCTGACTGATCTGATTACCAATGACAGTATTACCTTCTTTAGAATATCAAAGAAGATGTATCCTCACAGGCCTGTACTGATGGTTATAAGCCATGCTGCTCCTCATGGTCCTGAAGATTCAGCCCCTCAGTACTCACAACTCTTTCCTAATGCCTCAGAACACATGTAAGGAAAAAGCAAAAACTTTGATTTTCAGGTTCTGGAATATGTAAGTTCTAGGTACCTCAAGGGAACAATGTTTTCTTTATAGCACTCTTGGCATAACTTTGTCACAAATATATAAGAAGAGTTTCCAGATTTTTTTTTATACCTCCTGAGACCAGTATAAGTGTGTTGAGAATGGCTGCTGCATCTAGAACTCAGAATTGTGGCTCATTGAGATAAATGGGAAGATTCATGTTGAATCACTGGAAAGATTAGGTGTATTTAATGTTTTCATAGATTTTATTCCCCCCCAAGTGGTTTTCATTTTCCCATGCTTCATAACGTGAAAGTAGAAGACATTTAAAAAGTAATCTTAATATTTTCTCCTGCACCTCAGATAGTACTTCCTATAGTGTTGATCATATGGAAATTAATATTCATTACTAGGACTTTTTTCTACTTAGCTAAAACATTGTGGTTTTCTCTCTGTTCCTTAGTACTCCCAGTTATAATTATGCTCCAAACCCAGACAAGCACTGGATAATGAGGTATACTGGTCCCATGAAACCTATACACATGGAGTTCACTAACATGCTACAGAGAAAGCGCCTTCAAACTCTCATGTCTGTGGATGACTCTATGGAGATGGTGAGATTAATAGTCACTTTTGTTTTGTTTTTTGGCTAACAGGTGCTTGTTTCTTGAGTTAAGATCCACATTGTTCTTCATATGAAGATAAAGGAGAAAGTTTTTTAAACAGTCTTCCTTCTCCTTCTATCAGTTTTTTAATAATGTGTAATCTTCTCACCTCTGATCATTTCGTCTCTTTATTCAATGTGTAAGGTTCCTCATCTCCTAAAGGCAGGTACCCTGAGTTGGGTGGTATGAACAAGCTGATTTTTTGCCACAGAACCACTACTGATAAAGGGGAAGAGAAAGGGATTGCCTGAAAAACTACACATCATAAACCCTAAAAATGTATCCTCTAATAAAGTTGTCCTACAACCTGTTGGAAATAACTACCAAAATGTGTGTCTATTTTGATCCTGTAACACTGAGCTTCCGAGAGAAGAAAACAGCAGCAGCAAAAAGTGATGATACCTGAGTCCTAACTGGAATGACCCCAGAGGAGGTTAAATACTGGAAGTAAATAAATATGTAGATTAGTACTTTTAAAATTGTCTGCATCATGTAACAATGAGATTTCTTAATGCAAACTATGTGTCTTCAACAAAATGTCTGGATTCACTGAAAGCTATGCTGAAGAAGAATGGTTTTGCAGATTTAAAGGTGTTGCAATTTTTCTGCTTATCTCTTGACATTCTTATTCACAAAAGGTAGAACATAAAATTGGAAGAGTTCTCTAAGGCAAAAATGAGATTATGTAGATGGCGTTGCATAAGCTTGTTACTAGTGTGTTAGAATTACTGATTTCAGGCAAATATGATCTCTGCTTCATGTTAATGAAGCTGTTTAGATGGATCCGATACCAGCATTAGGGGAAATTGGTGATTTTACCACACAATTTGTATTTTCTGTTTAGTAAAAGGGTTTCACTCTGGGTGATTCATGGCAGGCAAAATCAGTTAGGTTGGTTTTTAGTTCTAATTACCAAGTTAGCCTGATTTTTTTCTACTGAATTATGTGTGTTACTAGTTTTTCAAAATTAAAAAGAAAAAACAAAATAGTCTCACACTCAAAAAAGCAAAACAAAAAAGAACAACGCCCAAGAAACAAACAAAAAGCCCCCAAAACAAAAACCCAAAAAAGCCAAACCAGCAAACAAAACCCGAAAAAGAACCAAAAATGAACTCCCAAACTGACACAAGAGTTTTTCTCCTGTACTGATGTTTTGTACCTGTGTGATGCTTCACTTTGGTGGTAACCCACCACCTTCTCATCTTTCTCAAGTGAAAATGTCACATAAAAATTGGTCTTTGATGCTCAAGTTGGTATATTTCACATAGTATCTTCTGTAAATCTGTAGAAGTATTCACATTTAAATCTCCTTGTAATGCTCCATAGAGAGAGAGTATGACTGAGTGATTTTTATCTGGAAGGTATTTTGCAAATATTCTGCATAATGGGGAGTCATTTGTCTGAAGGCAAGGTTGTTGAGTCCTGCCTGAATATGTGTGAGATTCAAAGGGCTGTCATTTTATTACAACTGCTTGCTGCAAGAAGAAGATAAAAGTGAAGAGAAAATTTTGAAATGACACCTTGAAACTTTTATCTTTATTACTGTATGTATTTAGTACTGTCTTGACAGCTCTCTTGCAAAATACTGAACCCAAACATTTTTGAAATGGCATGCTAATGTGTTCCACCTTAAAACAGATTTTTGTCTTGCAATAGCCACAATATTCAGTTAGTAAAATTAAGATGTGATTATGTATTATTCAGAGTGGTTCATTATGATAACTCAGTGCTGTCCTTAGCTGTTTGTATGCAGTTGTATGTTACACATGGGTAGAAAGTGATATGTACCATTCCACATGTAGAGGTACTCAGTGGAATAAATTTCATATTTTGTTTTGCTTTTTTTCAGATTTACAATATGTTGGCTGAAACAGGAGAACTGGAAAATACATATCTAATATACACAGCAGACCATGGTTATCATATTGGGCAGTTTGGGCTGGTGAAAGGGAAGTCCATGCCATATGAGTTTGATATCAGAGTCCCTTTCTATGTCCGAGGACCAAATGTGGAGGCTGGATCCCTGTAAGTTTCTTGCCTTTGTGTGTGTTGTGACCTGAAAACTTCATATTCAGTTCTCTAGTTGTATTGACCTGGCAGGCAGATGGAGGCACAAAGTTCTGCTCATCCTACTTATTTTTGGCAGAAAAATATGTCTCCTCAGAAAGCAGAACTGATAGCACAGGATGGTATAACAAACTCAAGGCCATTGCCTTTTTGCTTGCATGGGTGTGCAGCACAAGCCACTGCACTTTTGTGGATACAGTTGAAAAATCACTTTGACTTTTGTCCAATCTAGGAAATGCATTCTATTGAGGACTGCAAATTATGCACATAACTGTCACTTAAAAGTTTAAAAATATCCAGTATAATGTAGATAATTATTGCTGAACATTGGAGTCACTTTTTTCAGTTTATACAGACCAGTTCATATATTAGCATCCACAAAATATTCTTTTTAGCTCATTCTCTGAAAGTACATGGTTAGGGCTGTTATTTAGTTGCACACAAGCATGTAGAGTATAACCGTTAATTAAAATGGTAGCTTTGATCAGCTAACAAATTAAGTAAATACACTTTCTAAGCAATTATTTCAGATAGCAAATATTTGCACTTAGGTAATGATTTTGGACAGAGTGCCATAAACTGCTGCCTAATATTTATATCAGTGTGCATGACTTACATAATTAACACACACAGTCTTCCACACACATTTTTTTCTTCACCACAGAGGAATGGATCTAGTGTGTAATATGATAGCAAATAGCTATTAAAAACCTCTCATTCCGTATGCTCGTTAAATTCATTGATTCGCATTATCTGAAGGCAGAAAAATATTAAATTCTGTAGACTTTGCACTGTGTTTCTGATTTTTTTTTTCAGCAGTTTTGCATGTGAAAAAACCAATATTCTCTAAAGAGCAGGTAGGCATTCCTCACTTGGGACTAGACATATTACCTCAGCACTGAAAGAATTTTGTCTGCAGCAGCCCAGAATTTCAAATTAACTGGAATAGCCTTCTAAAAACCTGCTGTCTTTTGCTTTGACTGCAGTTTTTTGCCTTCCTGGAGAGTCATTGCTAACAGGGCCCAAGTGACTGAGCTAGTGCTTCTGCAACATATAAGGCTAGAGATTAGCCACATTGTGTCTGCTGTAGTTCTAGGATCTTTACACCCAGAAAAAGCTTTTATCCATAAAAGCTCTGAAACCTTCCCACTGAATTTTATTTTTCAAAGACTTCTGAAGATGAAAACATGTTTCTGTTAGAATTGAAAGAATCGGTCTGACAGGGTCTTAACAGCACAGAGCTTGTCACAGTAGTGCAAATAGGAAGAACAGGATAAAGCACCTTGGAGAGGGAATACATTAGATATTAAATTGATCTTCCCCCTCAGCCTGATTTTCCTTAAATGGTAGAACTTCAGTCATCTATGTTTTGTGTGAACCTTATGTTTTTCCTGCAGAATAATTGTTATGACTCCCTTTTGGTACCAGGGAAATTTTAATAGCAATCACCATATCAAGTCATTACTAACCTCTCATTTCAGTTACCCAGTATGCTACATCATAATTATTAGTAATTAAAATCAAATCAGGTACATCAATTTAATTCATCGCCTGTGCTCTTGTCAGTCCCTGTTTGCTTACTCTCTCAAAGATGTAGTAATTTGAAAATATTATCTCATTAAATAGTGTGACTTTAACAGCTTTCTTCTGACCTGTATTTTGAGCTGGAATGCTGCACTAATATTTATTGCAGCCCATCTTGTCCCATCCTTTCTTTGTGCCTGCACGTCATAAACAGTGATTCTACATGATTAGTGCTGTAGCATGTAGTGTTAGCATGTAGTTCAAGCTCTTATTTTCTCACTTTTTTCTCCATAACTGTTCCCCCTGTGCTGCTTTTTTCTTCATCCCTTTTTCTGTCTCACACTGTAAATTAACAGTCACTTTTAGTTCTTACTAGTGCCTAGCAATGTTTCTCATGCTCTCTTCAGAACATGCCTACTGTGATAGGAACTGAAGTGCTCATTTCTATATCAGATTTTGAAACAGGTAAGGCATGTGCTACCTGCCAAATCTACTTTTTAAGAAAGTCATCAACATATTTGGCAGGCATTTTGATTCTGTAAGACACCCAAACAGTTTTTCCAATGGTTTTTAAACTGCCTTGTGCAAAAATTAACTAACTTTACCTTATGAACCACTTTGCTTTCTCAAAAGTGCTCTGTGCTAAAGTTTTAAATATTTATATTAGTCCCCTTGAGGTTATGCGACTTATCTATATATTATATGTTAATTCCCTTCATGGAAAAGAATCAGAATGTGTCCTCTGTTATTTGCAGGTGTCACAAAATAAGCCTTTTCAGGTCTTTGGACTCTGTGGAAGCTAGAGTTGCTTGGTATTATTGTATAGAATTTAAATTGTTTTGTCCTATGTTTTTTTTCAGGAATCCCCACATTGTGTTGAATATTGATCTTGCACCTACAATTCTAGATATTGCTGGATTGGATATTCCATCTGATATGGATGGTAAATCCATTCTAAAGCTGCTGGATTCTGAGAGACCAGTAAATAGGTAAGAAATTAAAATGTTGCATAGAAACATGCATGTGTTTGTACAAGAGACTGAACAAGTGTTCAGCAGTATGCAGAAAATTTAAAGGAAAATATAATACAATCACCATCTATCTGAGTACATAATTCACCAGAAAATCTGAAGACTATTTGGCATATACGACTCACTTCAGTTATTTTTATTTTGGCATGTTCATATTCTAGATGTATGGCATGCATGGCATCTGCACATACTAAATGTAGTCTGTGTAGAAGCGAGAGGGTCTTTGGCTATGTAAGTTATGTCTTCATGGCATCATTTGTAGCAAAGCATTTCATATTGAATAAATAGTAAAATAATTGAGGGCGATGGTTGTGTATCAGACTAGAATATAGACAGGCTAGCACTAAAAGCTGCAGTTTTTATTTAAGACTTTCCATCAATACTTTCATTGGAAGAAGACTGAGGAAGAGAATTAGACTTGCTGGAGAATGCTTGGAAGAGAAAATCAGCAGAAAAAGCAAAGGAGAACTATTTGCTTTACAAGTAGCTGGGTGGAGGGAAAGGGGGAATGGAGCAGCTGCTTTTGAATAGGGTATTTTTGGTTAGATGCAGGGTAAAAGCCCAAATTTGAGTCAGGAAATCTGATTTTATTTGTAATCCTTTGTGAACAAGGAAAATTCAGTTAATCTCTTGTGCCTTCAACAAGCTTATGTTGAAGAAACTGTCCTGTGTAAACCTGTTGTGAATTTAGTTCCTGTGAGAGAAATATGTCCTGTGGTTTTCAGGTGTATGTTCCTGCTTCATAGAGCTGGATGTCCTCTTGTGCAGTTACATGGCATGTTTCTTGTTGAAATTAGGGGTAGGAGAGAAAACTGGGGAATGACTTGGTTACTGGTTTTGTGGGAATTACGTCTTCCTCTCCTCATTTCCTCCTAGGTTTCATTTAAAGAAAAAGATGAAGGTATGGAGAGACTCGTTCCTTGTGGAAAGAGGGTAAGGAAAGTGTTAATCACAAAGCCCAGTCTTTTTAAATAGAAGGATATTGAATAGCTAAAGCCAAAGCAGCACTCTGCTGCAGTCTAAAGCCATTTAGCTGTGCCAGCAGGGACACGGCTGCAGTATGCCTAATGGCAGTGATTGTGTGATTGGAAGGAATGGATGGCCTCTGCCTACAGCGTGCACAAATGGGCTGTTGTGGTGGGGGAAGGGGAGTTTACTTGGACTGAGAGATGGGAAGGCATCCCAGTTTGCTCTCAGCTGCTGTCCCCTACCCTCCTGCTTGTATCATGGGCTTATGAACAACCCTTCCTCTCTGCATCTTCATCTGCTGGCCATTCCCTCTGCACCTCTGCTTTAGTACACAAATGGGGGCAAGAGGGGTTTGCAAAGTGCAGCCCTGTAGAATGTGATGTGGTCTCTCTACATTGACAGTTTTTACTGCCTGTCACTCAGGAATGTAACACAGTGTTTTGATTTTGTTTTTGTATGCTCCCTGAGAGCAGGACATGAATAACTTGTGTGTTATTGGACAGACTAAATG
Source organism: Passer montanus (assembly GCF_014805655.1). NCBI lineage: Eukaryota > Metazoa > Chordata > Aves > Passeriformes > Passeridae > Passer > Passer montanus. The sequence continues at coordinate 78,663 of NW_024368930.1, read as the reverse complement.
CTAGTTTCTTCTGGACTCTTTAAGTTTTGGCTACCAGAGATGCTATGGATTTGGAAAATAACTACTCCTCTGAGTCTTTTCAGCTAACTGTATTTGTGTGTTGGAATTAATATTAATGTAAGAATGTAAGAATAATTTTTTTTTCCCAGTAAGCTGCTGCATAAAAGGGAGAATGAGAAGGTACATGCCCAAGAAGAAAACTTTTTACCCAAATACCAGCGTGTGAAAGACCTCTGTCAGCGAGCTGAGTATCAAACAGCTTGTGAACAGCTTGGCCAGGTAGGGCATTGTTACCCCTGACTGCAAGTAAGCAGTTGTAATTGGGCTAAGCTCAACGCCTTCACTGTGTCAATGTCCTTCACCTCATCATCAATGCCAGCATATAAATCAAATGGCTCATTCTGTGACCTTTGCTCAAATCTTTATTACAGCTTTTATGAGATTGACTGTCAGTCAGGAAATTGCTGATTCAAGTGTTCTGTATTGATTCCTGACTACCACTAAGAAAGCCACCTAGGCTGTTTTAATGCTTTATTTCTCAAACAGAATGTGTTTTGGGATTCATTAGTGACGAGAAGGTAGAATGTACATAACAGATTGGCCTTTTTAAATTCATACAGCTTGCTTTGCTTCAAATTCTCTCTTTAATTCATTTTGTTATTGTTACTTGGAATTACATATAGTAATGGGAAGATAAAATTCTGTTAACTTAGTATATCCCTCCTCTTAACAAAAACACACTGGGAAAACACACATGCAGTTATGACTGGAGGCAGGCTGTGTGTATATGGGCATAAAGCTCATTGACTGTGTGTCATTTCCCTTGTTGCATAACCGTTTTGGGCAGATATGACAATATGTTCACTTTAGATACAAGTTATATAGAATAAATTATTGGAAAAAAATTAGGCTAGTATCAATACATGGTCTTGACATGCACAGGAGAGAATTCTGTGAGTTTTTCAGGTCAGTGCAAAAGCAAAGCATGGCTATCTCCAGAGAATTCACCACTCTTGGCAAAATTGACTCTGTGTCATTGCTCTCTCATGCAGGTGTGGGCCAGAGAACCCCTTTCCAAGGACTGTAACACATTCTGTGGACAAAGGGGTGAAGGTAAATGGGTCCACATGCTAATGTGTCTGTTATCACACTGGCATTACCTCATATTCTGGCAGCCCAGAGGGCTGTCAAGATGAGCTAGTCTGTGGAATATAACTGTTCTTGCAGACATTATATGAATGACTTACCAAGCTATAATCAGTAATGGGCTACTTAGGCTGCAGTAGTTAATTTTTTTACTGTCAAAGTCCAAACTCCATACTTCTGGCTTTACTGATCATGTAGTTCAGTGCACCTGTGAAATGAGTCCATTGTTCTTTAGCTGTTTGGATCCAATTTCTATATATAAAAAATTTCCAGATGTTCTTTTCCTCCTGTGGCTTCTATGTCAGATTTAGTACATAAAGCAATTGTAATGTTCTCTTCTTTATAAAAATAATAAACTTAAAGGAATACTATATGCGGTAGTTTATTGTCATCAGAAGTCTTGAGCTGAAATTTTAGCTGAATGGGAACAAGCCATTGTTTTATGAATTTGCAATGTTATTTGAGGAACTGGAAGAAAAGTTATTTTTTTCTACTACAACATTATCCAGTAAGTAGGATGGGGAAATATAGCTTTTTTACCCCCCGTCACTATTTTCTTTTCAAGAGAAGTATAAAATGTCAACTCCATAGTCAAAATTACCAATAAATTCTACAGTATAGTTGTGTTAATAAGAGATGCTTGTGCTGCATCTTCATTGTCAGGAGACAGAGAGGAAAAGAATTGTTTGAGGAGTTCAGTCAGGCATAATAGGAAGTGATAGGATGAAATTGAGCAAAAAAAGAAATTTATGTTGCACATCAGGAAAAAATTCCAAACAATCAAGTCAATTAAAATCTGTGAAGGGCTCTCAAGGGAATCTCAATCCTTGTAACCCCTACTCTAGAGAATATGTCCTAGTAGTCTATATAGAAAATAGGAATCCTGGGAGATGAATGTGCTCATTTGAGGATAAATTGTGTCTAAATATGGGTGCACCCAAAATCTCTTCAGAGTGAAGGAAGACTAACTTCTCAGATGACAAACGGGTGTTGTCTTTTTGCTGGTGGTGTTCGTAGCTCTGCACAGCAAGTAGAATGAGCCCAAGCTAATAACATACAGCTGCCTTGGGGAGTTGATGTTATGCAGATGCAGTGGTTATTTAGCAGATGTCTTCTGATCCTGCAAGACACTCTGTTTAATAGCACTTGGAGTGTTCAGTATGAGAAGTGAATTTTCATATCCTAATGCAAAGATAAATACCCATCTGGGACAGAATTAGCTGAAAGCTTGCTGAAGTCATTGGGACTCTTGACTTAAACAAGTTTTGGGGACCTGCTATTCCATGCACAGAGAAATCTAAATGGCCTCAGGGAATCTGAAGAGTGAGTAGGAGACAGGAAGCACAAATGGAGATAAAGACTCAGAAGGGGAATGAAGAACAAGAGACAAGGGCAGAGCTTAAAAGAGAAGTAGAGAAAGGAAAGGTGAATAAAGCTTTGAATATGAGATGGAGAATTTGAAATTCTGCTTTGAGAGCATGCAAGTTTGTGAATACAGGTCTATTGCCACAAAGTGATTTTTGCAAATCTCTGTCACCCTCCTTAACCCGTATTTGTTTTGATAAGAGAGTACCAAGATCATGGAGAAGAGGCTATTCATAGTGTCTAAAACCTTGTTTCTCAGTCCACTATGTGGAATTTTTTTGGCATTGCTAATATATGTAAATTCTTCTGAGAGGAATGGGAATCTGTGTGTTGCTGTGTTTTCTTTTCTAGTTATTAGGGTTTGGTGTGTGTTAGTTTTTTGCATCCAACAAAGGGTGAGTATAGAATCAGATGAAAGAGCAGCTCAGCATTTATATTCAAGGATTTAAAAGAGATAAGCTCTTCCCACATGAAATAAAAAAGAAAAAAATTATCCTAGTACCTAATGGCTTTCACACAATTTTTTTCTTTTCAGTGTAGTTTGGCCTTTCATCCGAAGCTGGCTGATGAGTGGAAGCTGACCCACTTTTATCTAGTAGCCTGCATTAATGTGCTTTTGTGGAAGCCAATTATGATGCCAGCATTGCACCGTAGAGTATTCCCAGCAACACCACAATATCATAACAACAGCTGCACAAAATCTCCTTTTAAGTTAGTTGCCAATTTTGTGCACAAGGAAAAGATAAATATTTGATAAACATGCAATACCTGCAGCAGTGCTGATTGCTATGGGGAATCTATGCTTTACATGTAAGAACTCCCCAAAATGAAAAGACAGTAATTTTTTCTTTAGCAGGACCTGGCATAGTACAATAATACTATTAACTCCTGAAGAAAAATAGTTGCCTGATTTCACATTATTTCCTTTTCAAATACGTTTTATTTTCAAAGTTTTATTTACATGCAAATCTGATACAAGTAGAAATTGCCTTTGAATAGCTTTAGAAGTATCATTTTATATGACAGTTTTCTCAGAACATTCAAAATGCAAATGTTTGCACTTTGTTTCTTTCAGGTGTTCTGCAAATGAAAGGTTTGACATAGTCTTCCCTCCAATCGCTTTGTACTATACCAGGATCATGAAGGGATACTCTCTTTTGTAACTGACCTGAAGATACCATAAGTAAAAGCACATCCTTTACTTGCTTGGTGTCCCCAGTTCTCCCACATAACATGGCATACCAATGATAAAACTATTCTGATCAGTGTGTGCCTTCCTTGGCAGTTCAGAAAAGGCACCTCTACATCATATTCTTGATTCCACCACAATCTTTACTGGCCTTTGCTTAATGCCAAGGGAGGATCAATAGAAAAAAATTGCTTATATTTTCTCCTTTTTCTGAGGCCACTGTAGCTTGAGGTTGTATCAACCAGACCTAGGAAACAGTGTCAGGTTTTGGAAGGAATCTTTTTTAAAATTAGATCCAAAACTTTCTTCCCATCTTTTGTGGTTTATTGGTACTTTTGTTGCTAGCAGAGATATACTGAGGTTATGAAAGAATTTAAGTTCTCTTGATAAGTGACATATATCAAGCAAGCTAGAGTCCAGATAATTTCAATAGCATTTTTGGCAGATCTTTGGAGTTCCTGAATTTCAGAACAAGTTGCACATGATCAACTCTCAGGGTCAAATCCTTAATCTGTGATTACAACAAGAAACGACTTGCTGATAATTTCATACATTAAAAATTTTGTCCGCCCTGGAACTGATAAAATTAGGAGGCAACAAACCATGAAAATTAGCATAATGATGATTTATTAAGACTGTTATGTGAGGATTGCATTCCTTACGAGGAAGTGTAATTAACAAAATTGTTTTCCTCCTTGAACTAGAAATAGCCTGTAATGATTTTCAGTCCCTTCATCTCCTCAGCCTCTGCTAGATCTGCTCCAGGAGCTACATGTTTCTCTTGCTCTGAGGAGCCCAGAACTGGGCACAGCACTCCAGATGTGCCTTACTAGGGCTGAGTAGAGGGGCAGGATCAGCTCAGGGAACTGACAATGTACTCCAGGACGCCTTTGGCACTCTTGGCCCCCAAGACACACTGCTGACTCCTGGACAATTTATTGTCCACCAGGACTCCCCAGGTCCTTCTCCGTAGAGCAGATGGTCTGCTGCTCACTAGAAAGCAATTTCAAATGCCAGAATTAACAGTGTTTAAATCTTCCTAATGGTTAAGAGAGTTTTTCACATTTTTCTTGCAATTCCTGCCCTTTTCTCCTAAGTTTGAAAGCATCCTGCGGAAGTGACTGCAGCTGTTAGAGTCATGATATCAACCTAGAGAATTTGCTTTTGGACCTTCAAGCAGACCAAGGATAAGCAGTTGAATACCAGACATATTCACACACATGCCCATATCTATCATAGGGAAAAAAGTAAAGGCTTGAGACTTTCCTTCCCCTGCAGTCCCACCCACCCATTGCCCCCTCCATGTACTCAGTGTTTGCTTCTAATGTAATTTAGGTAGATCTGCACTGCAGTCATTCAGCAGTGGGACCTGTTATTGCATACAATGTGCCCTTCAGCAAAGTCTTTGAGGTGTTTTCACTGTAGCATACAGCTGCACCAAAAAAGAAAGGATTTTTTTCGGTTCACCTGGAGGGGAAAAATGAGCATTAGTCTCTTGACAAGTGATGAAAGAAATAGAGAAAAAAAATTTTTTGGCCACACATCAGAGTACTTGCAGCAATTCTCATCATGGCATTGAACTTGCCCTCTGTTGAAACTTAATTTTTCATGTATTAAAATGTACCTAGAGCATAGAGCTCTACTGAGCAGAAAATGCAGTTTGTTTTTATTATTTTCAAAAATAATATTCAAATGAAATCGGAAACAGCAACAAACATTTTTACATCTCTTTTAGTTGTGAAAGAAAGCATTGCTTATTCTAGTAAAACAGCTTTTAGTTCAAACCTCAGTCTGTATGTACATCAATCAGTGTTAGGCATTTATAAAAGTAAGAGAGGAATTTATTCTTCAGATATTAATTTGTTATTGAATCTAGGTAAATACGTACTGCTTTACAGATGAAGATAGTCATGCAAGATCTTACTGTCAGTATCTCTCCTTGATTTTCCTGATTCATTGTGCTGTAAGTTAAGCTGGATTTCTTTGCATCAGAGCAAGGCTTGGGCTGTACAAGAGGCTGAACACAGGTACAGCTGAGGAGACCTGGCATCCAGGTGTATGAGGAAATCAGTGGGCACACCATAAAATGGATCCTTTTAACTGAGAGGTTCTGCCACAGTCATAGGTGAATGTGCTGTAACTGGCCACTTCACTTTTGACTCCTATTTAAGTCTGATAATAAAAGCACGGTGATCTTGTTTTCTTACTTTGCTGTCCTGCAAACAATGGACTAAATATCAATAGAAAATACACGCTTTGTTGTCCCAGCCTTTGCACACCTTGCTGTGCAAACTGAAGTGGCTGAGTGTCCCTCATAGAGCTGCAGGCTGCTGTAAAATATCATCTTCCCTGGAAGATGCTGCTGTTTTTACTTCTGTTCTTTTATTTGGAAAATTATCAATATTCCAGTGAGTCCTGGAGGAACTGGCTTACAGGACTTTGTAATAGGGAAGAAGAGGAAGGCTTCTCAAGAGTCAACAAGAAGCTGAGTGTTTCTGAGAAACTTTTTTAAAGCGGTAGCAACTGCTGCTGTAAGGGGTTTTTTATGTGTCTCTAAGCCTCTGTAGCTAGCAAAGTTTTGTTAAATTAAGGAGTAGGCGAAATAATTTTGTGATGTACCAGGGAAGTGAGTAGAACTTCTGTGCCAGGTTGAAGGCAGCTAAACTCCCTTGCCCTTGGTACAGCTCTGACAGCAGCACAAAGGAACTGTGTGAGCAAGTTACTTCAAGGTTTTGAGTATCAGAGTGAACCAGAGGTGGGAGACATCTGTAATTTTTTCTAGTTCGAGTGCGAGAGGGAGGGGTTTCTCACTTCAGACATCCAGTGCAGCTCACTCTTATAAGTCAAGCCCAAGTGTTGACGGGGAAAAAGCCATTAAGAAAACCACTCAAGATGGAGATAAACTCATGCTGCTGAGGACTTCCACAGCTGATCTGACCCTTTGAAAAGTCATTGAAGAGAAAGAGGTGCTTTTGCAGAGCAATTCTGGAAAACACTTCATCCCTGGAGGAGTTCAAGGACAGGTTGGATAGAGGTCTGAACTACCTGATCTAGTTAAAAGTGTCCCCCTGCATATGGCAGGGGAGTGGAACAAGATGGTCTTTAAGGGCCCTTCCAATCCAAGCCAGTGTATGATTCTATCTGGAGAACTTCCATAAACCTGGAAGGTTTTGGTCCCACTGTGCTGAGAGTTATAATAAGACTCTCAGTATTAGGATACGGCTTGAATGTCCTTGGTTTATGCTGCAGTTATGCTTCTGAAAGTTGTCACTTGCCACCTTCATGTTTTCATCTGTAGTATTGATTTTTGAAAGAAATTTAAATTGTTCTGCTTCCAAGAGGCAAAATCAGAAACAAGTGCAATGGTGTTCTGTAGAGTTGCTGTTTTGTCTGAAAACAGAAAATTACAAAAATCTGGTTTGATAGTAGGTAATAGGTGAGCCCCATTTTACTACAAGGAATATCTGATAAATTGCTGGAGCTGGCATGAGACAGACCATAGTTGGGACAGATTTTTAATAACCCAATTTTTCTTCCAGAAATGGCAGTGTGTGGAAGATGCCAGTGGAAAACTCAAGCTGCACAAGTGCAAGGGAATGGCAGACTTGGCAGCTACAAGCAAAGGCAAAGGCACCTCCAATATTTTGCCCAAGTATTACAACAGGAATAGCGAAGACTGCAATTGTGAAGAGAATGAATACAAGCTGAGCCACATCAGACAGAGAAAGAAACTCTTCTCCAAGAAAAGTAAGCAAACCCACTGCATCTTCTGTCTCTGCCTTAGAAAGCTGTTGTTTGCTAATTCACTTAATTGTCTTGGCAATCATAGGCATTGAATTGTGTTAGCATATTTCCTGTGTATCTCAACTATGAAACAGCATGTCTCATATTGGACAATCAAAGTTGAGAATGTCTGGCTGTAGGAAGAATGTTTTATTCTGGGAAATGCAGTGCCCATGCTGAAAAGGCGAATTGCACACAGGGACATAGGCTGTGGAACGTGAACAGTTTTGTACAGCAAATACTTAAATTTTCAGTAGTTGCTGCAATGTTTGGAGCTGTTACTTCAGTAATTTATTTTCAATAAGGATGTGTGTACTTTGTCATTGGAGCTGCTTGCTTCTAACATCCTTTTCTTCTGCTCAGTCAGCAGAGACAAGGCTGACTTTTAATCAGACATGACAGCCAAAGGGGAAGACTGTTACTGATTTCCTTGGCACAGATTAGTGCTTTTTCAGAAAGCCCATTTTACTGACTCTATTAAATCTTAGTCAGACTAACATCTATATTTGAAGTATATAGTTTAATTATAGATTAGAGGTAAATGGCAACATGGCATTATTAGTTACTTGTAATGTTTCTTTCATCTCACTCCACAAATACAGAGCTTTAATTATTTAGCAGATTAGTCTTTTTATATAAAGACACAAACTTGAAACACAGAGTTTAAATTTATTTTCTCCCATTACATTTGTCTTGCAAGCTGATTAGTAGTTACTAAGCAAATTCTGAGATGAAAAAAAAATTAGTGGTTCCATCAACTATACTTGATGTTTAAATATGTGCTACAGCCGACAGTCTGTAAAGAACACTAGAATTTGTACTTACTTAACTATTTTTTAAATCACAGAAGGAAGTTAAGTCATGGGGAGTCAACAGCAGTAGATGGAAGGCACTTAATGAGGACAGGAAAACAATTAAAGTGAGGGCAACAATGCTATCTGATAACACTTAAGTACTTCTCATTGTTGCTTTCTAAACATTAACTAATTTTCACAACATCCAAAGGAGGTAGTTAAGTGTATAGTTACCTTTAGTTTATGTATGTAGGAAGTTGAGGTAAAAAAAAGTGAAACTTGCTGCCTTCTCACAGAAGGATCAGAATGGTGTTTTTTCCCTGTGTTCTGCTCAGATGAGACAGAGTATATACTGCACCCTTCAGTTCATTAGCCTCATTGAACCTTAAGGCATAAACTTTAGCAACATAAAACAGGATCTTGACAATCACATTGCCATTGCTTGTGTCTAAAGTAAAGTATTTGCCTGCACAGATGCTTTGTTTTTCCCTCTTTCCACATCCAGTGTGTGCTATACAGGGAAGAGGTTAGCTTGGACCTATTGACAGAGACCTTCTCATTGGTGTTGGCTGTTCTTATACATGCACTTATCTAATAAATCACACACCAAATGCAAGTGAGCCCAAAGCAGTACAAGTTAAGGTGACATACCAAGGTTTTTCTAAACAGCTTATGTTTAGAAAGCTGTTAAGACTGACCTGGATACTCATGATGTATATTTGGGTTTTTATGACCTGTTCTGTGAGACTTGCGATAAAGTGTGGTTTGTGCTCGGTTGCATAATTGTTAGGGCACCTTTGGGGTCTGCTACTCAGAATTTGATGAGTGCATGAGATTACATTGCTGCCCTGCTTAAATGCCAGTAAATGCTATTCATTAGTTTGAACCATTGCCAAACAGAAAATAGAAGTTTCCAACTGGATTAAGGGTCATGTCCACATTAATGCAGTAGTTCCAAGCAGTAGCAAAGTTTTGAAAGAAATGCCCTGATCATTCATTTCTGTTGTGCACAACAGAGATAGATTTGCAAAAAGTCATTTTATTGGATTCCAAACTACAGTCATTTGCAGAAAAGCAGAATGGATGCCTTGCATCTAGGGTGCATCAAGCATGTTGTAAACCCTAATAGGGTATAAGGATTGGTCTTTCAGAAAGATTTAAATCAGTTACATATAGTGAGAACAGATGGTCTAAAAGGCCAGACTAAATTGCTGGTACAGAGGCAGGAGCACCAGACATTTGGATAAAATACTTACTTTCTAGTGTAGACATGGTTTAGAATGCATTTTCAGGTGCACCAGTGCATTTAGCAGGCAGTAGTGTTTTCTAAATTGAATAAAGTCAGTTTCACAACAGGGCCATGTCATATATGTGCCATTTGGACAATGTAAAAATACATAACTTGACTGAAAAGCACTTAAGTGCCAGAAACCCATAAACATGAATATTTGGTATGTCTGGGTTTAAGTGTCTGGGATGTTTGCATTTTTGTCCTCTTTATTTCTTTAGTATGCTCTTATTTTTATAAGAAAGATCAAACAGAGCTTTGCCGTAGGTAGAAAGTTTAAATAATGAGCTCTCAAATCTTTAGCTGTGTTGTGGCCTATTATGTTTTTCTTGCTGTGGATTTGATCTCTTCTTCCTGTAATGAGCGAGTGTATGTGATTAAAGGAATTCTTAAGCTGCATGTAGGAAAATGATGATAGGCCACACTGAATAGTAAAGAAACAAAAGTGTGTACAGAGAGGCTAGTGCATTTTTATTCAAATTTCCCTGATATTCATTTTACTTTTGAGGTGGTATCAATGCTGGACCAAAATGACATTTTTATTAAAACTAAAAGGCCGTTACTTTACAGATAATGCATTTGAAGTATGATTTTGCATTTGAAGTGTGAAGTATGATTTTGTGAGAAGGGGATATAACTTAATCCATATTTCTAGACACTAGAGATATTTTTTAAAATGTCTTTAAAGTGCCCAGTTTTACTTTGTTATCAAAAAAAAAAAAAAAAAGGCAACTCTTTTCTCTTTAGTCTACCAAATGCAAAATATATAGACATTAGTGGAAAATGGTTCTTTTCAGGTTCCAGTGAAGACAAACATGCTGGTCAAGTGGTGCAACACCAGCTGGATTATTTGGGCTCTGAAAGCAGTTGGCTTTCTAGGCTTAAATTCCTCTGGACTCCATTTTGCAACTCAGTTTGGGGTTGCAACTTCTTAGCAATGCCATCTCTAAGACAGCTGGTTTCTGTAGTAGTTGAGGAAAAGAGGCATCACATTAAGAGAGCTTACCAAAGCTAGACTTCAGTAACCTGAAGAAGGGAGCATAGATGTTTTGGCCAGATATTTAAAAGCCCTGGACTATTTGTAGGCTGTGTACTGAGGTAAATAGATTGGAGAGTAGAACCTGGGGGAGGATTGACTAATAAGTAATTAAACATTAGTATTTATACCTGCAGCCCACTTAGCAGATGGGAGCATGCAGTACAAATGAATATTGATCTTATTAAATATTTTAACCACTTCAGAATTTGATACTAGTCACAGCACTGAATCAGCACGGTGGGTAACATGTTAGGATAAAGCAATAGAAGCAGTCCTTCATGAGGTGCCTCACTCCACACCAATTAGTGCTAAGGCTGTGTTAGTTTGGCTACAAAGGGAGGAGTAACCTGGCTCCTAACTGTTCAGGGACATGGAGTTGATGGTTCCCTGGGGCTGTCTACTGAGGTCCAGCACGCTGGATTGGTGTATTAGACTTGGAAGGAAGATTAATTGTTAGTTGGCTGAGCTGAACAAGATAAACTGAAGGGATGATTAAAGAAATGTGAATTTATACTTTAAATCTCATTGTAGGGTGTAGCTTTTTAGAACTTCTTCCTACCTTGCAAAAGATTGGCATTTGCATCTCATTTATTCAAACATTTCCTGAATGGGTGCCTGAAATAGGGCTAGTCTTTTGTGGCTTTTTTTATCCCTTCAGTTGTGACTCACCTGGCTTAATATCATCAGTAAACTTTGAACTACACATGGAAAATGTGCAAAGCCAGACAATTCAGCTGGTATTCTGCTTTCTGTGTGTGGCTCTGACAAAAATATCATGCTTGGCCCAGTTTCAGGTGGGAAGAGATGTTTATTCTGCTTCTCACAGACTGCAAAACGACTTTTAAGACTCTGCAATCTATCTGAAATTAATGTAAGGCTTATTGAAAAAAGTCATTCTGCATTACTGCCAGAGCATGACAGTTAAGGTTCTTTTTTGTCAGTTTTGGTTGTTCAACCTCCGGTTCCGTATTTTCTTTTCCACCTGCTTATTTTGCTGGAGAGATTATCCCATTGAAGAAGCTGGCCTTTCTGTGGAGCTTGGGATTGCAAGAAGGATCGGTCTTCTCATTTGGTACATTGGTTGAATTTTGCCTTTATCAGATTGCAGAGGGAAGTCCCATCTCATGAGCTGTGCTGTGTTTCATTCTCTTTAAATGATAAGTGACCAAAGGATTCAAGGGACCCAGTTGTTTCTAGTAATGACTATGGTAACTCCAAGCCTCATATACAGAGTAAAGCCTCAGGCTCCCCTAGGGTAGGGGGCACAAGAGAGTCTGTACCTAGGTTGTACTTTTTTCTCAAGGAATGAGATGATTGTGCCTAATGAGTGACTCTCAGCAGTCACTGGTGGTGAACAGGAAATAGTCAGAGATGGACCCCATCATACAGCAGGGAAGTTTAAGTATGGATTTAGATTTCATAACTATGTTGTCTTTTGGCCATTCCAGACCAAACAGAAGAGGAGTTCTGGGGATTTGGGCTGGAACAGAGAACTTTGGAAAATAGTAATAGGGAAAAGATCAATGAGAATCTCATACTGCACAGTGGCAATTCATAACAAATGTTTAATTTTGCTTTTGAGCTGCAAATGCAGAAGCAAAGTTTGAGGGAGTACATAGCACTGGAGGGTGGTGCTTCACTGAGAAACTGTCTGGCTTGCACATCAGGGAAAGAATTGCAAAGAAAAGGATTGCATAAAAATATAGATTCACGTATTAATGTAAAAATAAAATTCACGTATTAATCCCTTCCAAAAAAAACCATGGATCTAGCCCTAGCCTTGAAGAATGGAACTGGGAAAAGGCTCAGGCTGAGCACTGGGAATACTGGGACAACTTCAATAATGTGTTACAGGAATCCTAGCAGGGAAGAATTGTATGGTGGGCAGCAGAAAAGCACAGAGGACTGGTCCCTGAGGGTCACTGGTGGCCTGGCTGTCACGACTGTCACAATTGGTGCTTAAGGTGTGACTGCCATCTGGTGATTGTGAGGGAAGAGCAAACATTCATCTGAATGAACTATTTGTTCTACTGGTGCTGGACTAGAACATTTTTTTCACCTTTGCCATTCTTTTGTGTTTGTCTTGTACTTGCCCTCTTATGCTCTAAGGTATCCATCCACCAACCCATACTTCCGTTCGTGCCAAAGTTAAGGAATCAGCAGCTCACAGGACAACTGCAACAAACACTGTCATCCAGTTAATTCCAAACAGCACAGTATGGGCTGGGGTTTTTCCTTCCAAGAGCCACAAAGAGGAGCAAATTGTAACATGCTGTTTCTGCTGCTCTTCCACTTTTTCTATGCAGAATTCAAACCAAGCTATGTCCGGAATCGCTCTATCCGTTCTCTATCTGTTGAGCTGGATGGAGCTGCCTATCACCTGGTTTTAGAGGATGGATACCAGCCCATCTTACCAAGGAACATCAGCAAGCGGCACAAGGTGCAGAGGGCTGTTCTCCATGAGGAGGAAGATAGAGACATGGGGGAATATAGTGGCACTGGTAGCATTGCAGAGTACACAGCTCCTAATCTGATCAAAGTGACCCACCGGTAAGTGCACATGCTAGGTTTTTAAAAGATTTTGCTCCTTAAGTGACTGCTTTTTTCATAAATGTGTGGGTTGAAGTGTGCTAAGCATGTTGCATCCCTTTTGGATACCCAGTCTAACTTCTCTAAAATTCTTATTCCCATGTGTACAATAGTCTCCAGTTTTGTTTTAGTTTTGTCAGTGCAGAGGGGCATGAAGCTCATGAAGAGCTGCAGCAGTGCTTTTGTCTTCTGCATTGGGTGGAGACAGTAGCCACTCATCAGTGCATATGTTTCCAGTGAGACCAAACAAAACGGTTGGCAACAGGGGTGTTAAACCTACATGAAACCAGGAGAGGCCTTACTCCTGGAAGTCAGTGTGCAGTGGGATAAGATGACCTGGCTGGAGACCGAAGGCCCTGACTGGAGCATGGTTTTGTGTCACTGGTTGCTTTGTACAGAGTTTTCTGTAATCAGTGATAGGAGAAGAAAATCTGTATTATGAATAAAGCTGGATGGACCAGGAGCACTGGGAAATGGAACATACTGAGAGAGAGGGGAGGCAATTGTCTGACCACTCTAACAGATAAAAATCATTTCCTCGGTGATGAATCTAGGGACTGATAATGTCTCTTCAGCTGTACTTTAATTAATTTAGTCACCATTTCCATTTGTGAGTTATCAGAAAATCCACCAATCATTATTGATTACATGCTTTATATTGTTGAATGACTAGCTCATGTAAATATGCAGGAGCCAGGTAGCTGCTGTTAATATCTGTATTTTCCATTTGACTTCTACTCACAGAAATGAATTAGAAACTCACCAATATGAGGAAATGTAGGCATCAGAGAATTGTGCCCTCTTATCCCAGCTGTCATGAGTATTCAGGACGCATAAATCACTGATTTTTTTTCTTCTGGAACAAATTGAATTTACTTTTACTGCTTTATTGGGTAAATCTCAGATTTATACAAGGAGCTGTAGGAAGGTTGTACATTCTTCATGAGCCTTCCCTAGCAGAAAAGAAGGCTGTGGGACAACATTCATGAGGTGGTTTAAAGAAAATAAAGGAGCACTGCCAATATTCAGCTTTAATTTAAACAAGCATTCAGAAATGACTGCATTGTATTCAACCCCTAACAAACTTTGCAGGCAAATCTGTCGAGATACCCTTGAAAGATTGTATTACTTTTGTAGAAAATAGTAAAACTTCCTTGCTTCTGGTTTGGTTTTTGAGTTTCTTCTCTTTTCTTTATGGTGTAGTTATACATCTTACCTTGCTCCTACCCCTGCATCACTTAATTATGCATTGGGAAATTGCTTCTGAGTAATGCTTTCAATGCTTGCTAGTTAGTAATGATTATTTATGCAGAAAGTCTAATGAATAAGCAAGAATTCTGTGTAGCACAATTTACATAGAGAAATGAAACAGTCAACAGGTTCTGCTTGATAGAAATATTATCACTGGATTTTTCTACTTAAAAATTTCCATGGCAGCTCAAACCCAGACTTCCTTCCTGGTTCAGAGCACACTTACATTTTCTTGAATGAACATTGTTTTTTGAACTCTGCATGTCATTTCCAGCCCATGGTTTCATTTGTCCTGGAGCTGTGTTATTAAAAGCAGCTGTTTGCATTGCTCTGTGTGTGTATCCACTGTAATAAACACTCTTTGCTTTTCCATGCCAAGGTGCTATATCCTGGAGAATGATACCGTTCAGTGTGACACAGATCTGTACAGGTCACTGCAAGCTTGGAAGGACCATAAACTTCATATTGACCATGAGGTCAGTGATGTTTTCAGTGTGTGTTTTTAGCGTTGTTTTCTGTGGGCTGATAGGATCATGCTGACTATCTGTGTCTGCCTCTGGGTCTCTTTTTCCCTCCGTGGAACCTTCTGAATTTGCTGGCTGATTTCAGAATAGACATTTCAGAAATAATGAAGTTCTTACAAGTTTGTGAAGACAAGATGCTGAGTGGAGGAGAGAACTGCAACTGAAAGCACAGCTGAGACATGTCATATTCCTTATGAGACAAATAAGACTTAAAGCTGTCCCTATCCTGGGAAAAAAAATAATTTGGATCTTTTTACCATGTTAGTAGTCCTGTTCCCCAGTGAGGAGCCTCTCAAAACACAGTCCCTCAGTATCAAATATAAAGGGCCAAGGAAAAGTGAGCTTCATTAGTTTTGGTTTTTCTAGAATTAATTTCTTTCACTTGCTACTGCTTTTCTTAACCTTGCACTTTGGAATTGCATTTTTTCATAGGATTGTTTATATGGAGAACCTGGAGGTAATTTGCTCTATGAAATTTGCCAGTAAAACTTTATCTGACATTTTGGCCACTATTATTAGCTCAAACCCTTCATGTGCATTGTGCATGAAAGAGGGTCTAAGGACCAGATAAGGATGGAACAAATGCCAGAGAGAAGCATAAAGGATGGACGTCCTGTAATCTCTTACCAAATTACATAAATTCACAGTAAAGTTCTATGTAAGAACTTCTTGGTCCCCTTTTATTGTAAAGATTGACACACAGGGCAAATACTTAAAAATGTATTTAGTCTGCCAAGATTAAAAAAGGGCAATTTTAATATTACCACAGTCCTGTAATTGTTTTTTCTTCAGAAAATGTAGCCAATATGGAGTGTCAAAGAAAATGAGAACACACTTCTGCCCAACTGTGTTCCTGATTTAGTGTCACATGGCTAGGTTCTTTGTCCGTTTTTCTTGAACACTCTGCTCTCTGTCCTGTCTTTGCTTCAACAGTCATGAGCTTCTACTACACCTATGGTCACTGATGGCTAATGGTAGTTCTGCAGTGACTCTTGTTCACATTAGATTGCTTTGATTTTTCTGCTGTGTAGAGGCCTGCAATACCTGAGTGGAAATAGGCCATGCTGTATGTAAGCCAGACTGAGCAAAAGCAGGAGTTTCATTAAGTGAAAAAAAGGCAGTTAAAAATAAACTTCATGGGTGGCACAGTCAACTGCTGATTGCTATTCCATGTGTCAGACACTGCTAAAGTCTGCTATGCAAACTGATGGAAACTTGCTGCTTTGCTTTTTCAAAACCTCTGAAGAGGGGATTTCAGATCACTCCTGCCCCATCCCCTTCCCAGTGTCCGAACATGCTGAAATTTAACTTTGTTTTCCTTTGAGCAGCCTTTCTCCCCTTGCAAATTTGCTGTACAGCACAAGAGGCAAAATCAGAGTGGATGCAGGAGTGTCTGTCTACCTGCAATGGTGCGTCCCCCCATTCCCGCAGCACCGCATTCCACTTTGAGTCAAGAATCAGAGCAGGCAAAGTGAGCCAGCTTCCTCCTGCTGTAGTTTCCTTCTGGAAAGCTAGATAGTTTGAAAATGCTTGTTAGTGGTGAGAGCTATGGAAGGTACTGAAGAGGAAGCTCTTGGTGACAGTAGAATGAGTTTGAGAAGGTTAGAATAGCACTAAATCATGCTGGTTTTTTTCAAACACTGCCTTTTTTTTTTTTTTTTTTTTAGATTGAAACTTTGCAAAATAAAATAAAAAACCTGAGGGAGGTGAGAGGTCATCTAAAGAAGAAGCGACCTGAAGAGTGTGATTGTAACAAGCTAAGGTATTTTTTTGTGTATTTCTGAATAATTATTTGTAGTGTGCAACTGTAACTGATTTATGTCCTCACAGGAGAGATCAGGATCTGGTTTGTTCAGTGGCTGTGTGCTGACTGTACTCCTGTGTACACATTCAGGGGAAGTTAGGCTGCTGCACAAGGCCCACCGCCTGCCAGGCAGGAGTTTAACTGGACAATCGAGCTCTTGCTCTGCAAATAAGCACAACAGAAAATCTTCCAAAATCAAAAGGTAACCCAAACAGAATTTGCCCCTGAGAAAAGCTGTTCAGAAAGAGACCCAGGAGCACCTTCTCCTGCTCATGGTGATGACGGAGCCAGCTCTGAGGCTGCTGAGAGCCAGGTATCGCTGAGAGTACTACAGCCACAGTGGCAGAATGGTATGAGTATGGCCAAAAAAAAAGCAAGCTGTATCTGAATGAAGTCAAAACTGCAAGGCAGCTGTGCTTTAGCTGTGGCTAAAGCACTTGTTACCAAGTAGTTACACAAGTGCGAGGGTGTGGATTAAACTGCCCTGTCTTACTGGTGTCACAGAATGCCTTTTTGAACATAACGCTTAAAACCTCGGAGGTGCAACTTACTCTACAGATACGATGTTTATAATTGTTGTGGACTGTGGATGTGGCCAGTGTGGATCCTGCAACATAGTTTCAGCAGCAGATCCACTAAAATATGGAGATCATCAATTTCTTGGGTTATGGGAGCCCCTGTCAAAAACTGCTTAAGATGTATCATTCTAGATGGTAAACAGACAGAAAATTTATATTGGTTTATAATCCACTGCTTTCAAAAGTGACTGAGTTTACATAAACTGAGTTTACTTAATATGCACTGTAAAGATGAAGTTATTTTTGGTGAATGTTTTATAGAAAATGTAAAAAATGTTTCTTTTCAGACTGATATAGGGTACACTTATATTTGTGCATAACATTATTGAGATGACTAATCCCACTGAAATCAAAGAAATAATCATCTGCTTTACATATGGTCAAGTGTTTTCATTGCAGTTGCTTTGATTCAGCATTTAGAATTAGTTGCTGAAATGCCCAGCATCTGTGCAAGGTTAAAAATTGGTCTGAAGAAGATAGTTCTTAAATAATCTTACTTTGTTAATTTGTTATACTGATTAAACTTATGAAAGCTTCCAAAAGTTTTAAGAATTTAAGAGATTTGTTTTGAAGGAAATTTTAATCTGGCAACTAATTGAATTCAGATGTACTGTTTAGAAAACAACATTTATTAAACTAAGTTTGTCTTTGCTGATTTATGTATGTAGTAACTGTATCAATAAGAAAATATTGCCAGCGGCTGAGGCGTTCTTTTTTTTTTAAACTTTGGTAATTCCACAGAAAGGAAATTTCTGCAAAACACTGTAAGAGCTTCTGGAGAGACAAAGCAGTAGTAACCCAGTGAGAATGTATGTCTGCTTACACTCTGCATATCTCTGAATATATTAGACACTGCTCTTGCTGGGACAGTTCAAGCCATCTTGTTCAAGTTTTTTCTTGGAACTTCCAGCTAGTAATAAAGGAGGACACCCCCACACCCCCTCCCAGCCCTACAAAGTACAGCTTGTATTGAAAGTTTTGCATTCGGAAGGAAAATGATAGGAGGGTAGTATAAACTTGTCATTATCAGAACAAGTTAGGGAATACTTCTTGCAGAAATGTAATTTAATTACATATTTATTTATTCTATGTGCCTCATGTAGGGAAACAACCAGTTAAAACTAAAATAATAGTAAATTGTAGCTGGATGTGGATATACATTGCAATGCAGTGTTAGCACACCGAGTGTCACTGTGGACAAAGGATCTGAGGAAACAGACACAGTGAGGCTGGGAAGTGCCTGATCCAGTCGAGCAGGGTTGCCTTTATTCATCACATACATTAAGAAATTGAAGGGAGAAGTGACACTGGATGAAATCTGCTTAAAATCCAGTCTGATAGTCTTACAAGAACAGGGGCAGTTGTCTTGCTGTTGTTCACCAGCAATGCTGTTTTTATTTTCCAGTTACCATTCAAAACACAAGAGCAAACTGAGACACAAAGGATCCAGTCTTCATCCTTTCAAGTAAGTGAAGGCCTGTTCCTTTGAGAGAGGATGTGCAAAATGTAATATTAATATTAGGTCTTTACACACCAGTTACACACTAGGCAATAGTAGTAGTATTCAATTTATCCTGTATTTAAAAAGCGTAAACAAGAGACACCTGGGCAAGGAACTAAGCCCATATCAAAATTCTAAGGTCTCTGCTTTTGAAAAAAGCATACTGCAAACCTCAGACCTACATGCCCCTTTGGCTGTTTTTTTTTTCAGTGCTATTGAATTGCAGAGTCATCTCCAGTTGTATGAAACACCATTTAATTAAGAAATGTGGATTCTTTCTATCTGAGTGGTTTATTTTATTAGCTGCTTTGGGGTGTTTTAGCCATGTTCAAGTCTAACATGAGTTAGAGTTTACATGACCCTAACATTTCATGTGTGTAGGAAAGCCCTACAGGAGAAAGACAGGCTGTGGCTGCTGCGAGAGCAGAGACGGAAGAAGAAACTGCGCAAATTGCTTAAGAGAATTAAAAATAATGACACATGCAGCATGCCTGGTTTGACCTGCTTCACCCACGACAACCAGCACTGGCAAACTGCTCCCCTATGGACATGTAAGAATACTGTAAACTAAGGAATAGGTCAGCAAATTTGAGCTAGACTGCGCTGGGATGTTGGGTTGCTAGTAGTTACTGGTTTTATTAGCTCTGTAACCAAAGCCATACAGTCTTCTCTATAGTAAATAATTTCTGTTTTCAGTGTTGTAATTATTCCTGCATGAAAGGCAAGGAGGTAAAACAAACTGCAAATAAGCCACAGATATTGAATATAGTACACTGATCTGTAAGGCATCTCATCATCTGGAATGTTTCACAACCAGGAAAAGGAACTAGACAAGATGTTACTGTAATTAGTCATGTCATGTGGATTAGGTATGCACAGAACAAGAAGCTGTTCTTGCTTGATGCTGGAAGGCATTGTCTGCTTTAGAGCTCAGGAGTGAGAATGAATAAAGTAACACTATAAACAGAAAGTAATTAGCAGTACTAAAGAGAGACACATGTAGGTTATGTCTTTGTAACTCTTCAATTTGCAGTGGGCCCTTTCTGTGCCTGTACCAGTGCCAACAACAACACGTACTGGTGTTTGAGGACAATCAACGAGACCCACAACTTCCTGTTCTGTGAATTTGCTACTGGATTTTTGGAGTATTTTGATCTCAATACCGATCCATATCAGGTATCTGATCACAGACCTTGAGATCACAGCTCAAGAAATACATCATTGTACCTGTCAACAATAAATTGAAATCGCGCAGCATTGCTGCAGAATGAAGTAAAGGCCTGTATCATTTAAACTAGTATAACATGGCTCTTTCCTGTTACAAATAAACCAGCTGTATTCCAAAAGTTATGAAATTACAGAGCAATAGTTACTAAGAAGAACCTTCTGTTTATTGCAGCTAATTAATGCAGTGAATACGCTTGACAGAGATGTTCTTAATCAACTGCATGTCCAGCTCATGGAACTCAGAAGTTGCAGAGGGTATAAGCAATGCAATCCAAGAACGAGGAACATGGATCTTGGTAAGTGCCTCTTCTATTGCACTCACAAATGCCCCAAAGTACTCTTAACATTATTAAACTTGAATCAGTCAAAAGGATTTTAGGATTTACTTACAATAGTAATGTCCTGCTGAGAGTGATAACTGCATTCTCAGATTTTTGTACATGTTCACTTTGTGTTATGTCATGTTTTTAAGATGAAGAATGACCCTTAGCCTAGTGATAAATATTGCTGAGGTGCAGGAAAAGACAAGGAAGGAACAATACTCCTGAAAAGGGAGAGAATACCCTAAGAGCCACTATGAAGCTCACAGACCTGAACACCGGTCAGTTCAAGTTGGAAGGGACTTCTGGAGTTCTGCTCCAAATTTCTGCTCAGTGCAGGATCAGATGTGAGGGCATACTAGGTTACTCAAAGGCATCAGGAAATTTTTTAAATTCTTGAGTCTTTATTTTTTTCTCGTACAGGCAATTGTTAATAACATTGTTAATTTTTCTTCACCTAGGACTTAAAGATGGAAGCTATGAGCAGTACAGGTAAATTAAAAAAAAATACATTATTATTCTTAAGTACTACCTTCATGCTGAAAGAGCAAGCGTAGGATTGGGAACCACATGGAAAGACCTTTCCACCCCACTTGCTTTGAAACATTGGAGCTATTTGTTTCAATGTTACACTGTGTTCTGATCTTAGTAGTCAAAATTCTGGCTGAATTCTTCTTCCTCATCTTTCAGATTGTGGTACTGTTTGTTTTCTTGGTGATGGTTAACTTTTTTCTCCTTTTACTGCTTGAAAATTAGGCAGTTTCAGCGTCGAAAATGGCCAGATGTGAAGAGACCATCATCTGCCAAGTCACTGTGAGTTGGGAGCAATTCACCAAAAGCATTAGCTTTTACTTAGCTTTTCCCTTCTCTTTTTGCATGCACCACCTTTTTAAAATAATCATCTATTCTCACAGAATGCCTTAGTCCTCTAAACTATGCAAGAAATATGATACTGCCATCATTACTGACAAGTACTGCTGCAGAAAACCTCTTGGTATATGTTTTTTGGAGAATCTCGGAGCTTTAAAGTCAAGGCAATTTCAAACAAGTAAAGGTAGATGCTCAGTTAAGAAACCAATTATGGTTAACTGCCAATAAAAATTAAAGACAAGGACATTGGTTTTGTCTAAACTTGAACTAGTAGCAGCTGCCTAGTGGTTTTTCACACAGTCCAGAAAGAACAAAACTGACTGTAATTTCTCACAAGTAGTGAGGCAGTATCATGTATTTTCTTGCTATTTATCCAACTACAGCCTTTGTGCTGTGAGCAGAAAAAGGAATTTAAAACAGAAAGTAGACTACATGACAGATTTCTGTCTACAACTGGTTTTTTCTTACTGAGCTGCCTTTTAAAATGTGGTGATGATCTGGCAGTTCTCAAACCGCCAGAGCTCAAAAAGTGAGGTACAAATTTAAGTTTATTAAGAAGTTGCAGTTGCCTGTTACTGTCTCTGAATCTCCCCTTAAAAAGAAGGCAGAGACTTCAATTCATTAGAAATCATAAAGTGCTCTCAAACTGTGCAGTGGAAAACACAGGTGCAAGGCCCTTCCTAGGCACCGTCTGGTCTTCTTGCCCAAGAGGAGTTGCTCATACAATGCAGTGGTTTTATTTCTAATTGAAGAGATATAAGACTGGCTTTAGAACCAAAATGAAGGTTGAATTAACAAGTTTTGTACAGACTGAAGTTTCAAGTACTGTTGAATTGTTTCTGTCATATACCTGCTATGCTTTTATTGGTGGTTCACTGTGTTTCCATTGCTTTTTACTGCATGGAACCATTAAGAATACATTTCCTTACTACATTCTACTAGAATGTTATACACTAAACTGCATTTGTTTTATTTTAAAGAGGACAACTGTGGGAAGGCTGGGAGGGCTAACCTCCCTCAGCTGCTGCACCTCCATGAGGATACAAACAGGGCAGGACTTGAATCCATGTACAGACTAAATGAATTATAACATTCACCTGGAGGACTGGATAAACTTTGAGGCTGAAAGAGATAGAATGTTTGCACTGGTGAGTGAGTTGAATAGAAGCAGTGAAATGATGGGAAATGCTGTCAGAAATACAGGTCTCTGAAATCCACTGTTGTACCAGCTTTTTTGCTTTGGATTATACCTCACCTACTTTACAAGGCATTTTACTTCAAGAAGACACAACTAATGCTGATTCAGGAATTGACAGAGGAAGAAACTCAGCCACATCCCAAAGAGGACTGCCCCTGCAGTGGCAGTGTTTACACAGACAGTTGATGGGACCTTAAAACAATTTCCAGTTCACCTGTATCTTTAGCTGTCGTGAGAAAGCCAAGTACAACTCTAAAGCAAGATTTAGAAAACAAAGGTGCTTTTGCTTAACACTGGGGTAAAGGTAATAGTTCAAGAGAACTTTGAAAAGATTCAGCAACTGAAGTCAGCAGCACCAAGTGTTCTCAACACCATGGAATTCAATTTCCTTTGAGGATACATTTTAGTTCCATATCTACTTGTTCATTGTATTGTCACCTCTATGAAGATTATAGAAAATCGTGACTCACAGGATGCCAGATTTTTGGAGGGATTGTGTAAATATTGATCAGTGTACCGTTTGAAAATAAATTCCTTCAGGTTGTGAAGAAATTTGTTAATAAAAAAGAGTGTAACACCCACACGCCATTTCTCAAAATGCTAAGTCAGAATTTATTCATTTTTAAAGGTACTGAAAAATTTCAGTAAATGTACATCTTAAATTTTAACAAAATCAGATTTGTATGAAGCTTTTTTATGTCATAATATTATACTGTACATTCAAAACCAGGACAGTTCCTTTGAGAAAGTAGTGTTTGCTTAGCAGTGTAAGTTTTACATTTATTTTTAAAAAAGGCAGATCTGAGAGTTCAGTACTTGTAGTCAATAATCTAGTTATACTTTGGTCTGCAGAAAAGTAAATGTTGTGAATGACAGTTACTGTTCAAAGGTTTTCACAGGGAAAAAACCTATAATTTTACTAAGAAAGCACAGTGTACAGAATTATTTCAGTAGTTTCATAAGAACATTATTACATATGTTGTAGTACAGGCACTAATGGTGAGATTTGTATTTATCATTTGTTTCATATTATTTTGCTACCTGTGTTTAAGGGCAAATGCCTGAGGGCGCTCATGGGACAGACTCAACCAACTGTGGCCTTCACTCCTAACAAAGAGGTATTTTTTTCAAAATGCAAATTTAACTTGCCCTTGTAGAAATGCAGTGTAAAAATGCAGCATGGAAATTATTTTGAAACCCTTCCTGGTTTTGCAGTTCAGAAAATCAAGTGGAATTATATCCAGACATGATGATCCCTGGTATCACAAGTCTATACTAAAAAAATGTACTTGAATTTAGGAATGAGAAGAAAAAAAAACCCTCAAAAAGGCAGATGTGTAGTCTTTATTTATGCTAAGTAAGACTGGGCTTGAGTATTTGTATGACATTTGGTAAGTCAAATCCACTACTCAAAGCTTTCTTGAAAGCTTTTTTAAATTATGCAAGTAAAATCTGAATGTCTGTCTTAATCTAGCTATGTATTTTCATTAAACTTGTTAAAAATCTCATGGATTATCAGAAAAATCTACTAGATGATGAGATCCTGGATCTACACAAGTAAGTAAAAAAAACCCTTAATTTCCCCAAAACCCCCACATTTTTACTGCTTTCCAGAGAAAAGTTTTAGCTATCTGCCATTCCCAGTGTGCATGCAGAAAGAATATGAGGTTAGATTTTTTTAAAAAATTTGCATGCCCCTGTATATTTAACTCATAGTCTCTGGCAAGGTGAGGTAGTGACTGTTAAAATCCTGCAGGGTCAGTGTTACTGCACCTGTTACTTACTTGTCAGTCAGAAGGTTGAAAAGTTATCTTGTCCCTTTATAGAAAATAGTGAGCTGTGAGACTTGTATGTGACACAAGAAGCAGCTGCTATTTAATGAAATTGTTGTTGCCAAGTTTAGGGAAAGATACCACCTCTTCTCCATTCAGCTCTTCTAAAGTTTGCTATTTAAGTTGAAAAAATCATAAATTCTAGTTCGTGTCTGCTAAATGTGTGTTGTTGTTACTCCCTCAGATTTTACAGCCAACAAAGACAAAATGTAAATTGTTCTTTATACACAGTTTTCATCAGTGATAGCAGGGAATTTTCTCTGACCTGTACTGGATAATCACCCTTAATATATTAGCTCATATAGTGTCACCAAATTCTGATTTTAAATAGAAACCTTTATTTACATTATTATTTACATCCAAACACAAAAACCAGAAGGGCAGTAACACCTTACAAGCAACCCTTTTATAAATCAGTCCCCGTGATTTCTCTGTTTTGCAAAATAAAGACACAGATATTTGAAGCAATACTTGTAATGTAAACTAAGCTTAGATTAAATTCTCAATACCGTATGCCTTCTCCTGAGAATTTTTTAAAATATTGCTCTCAGAATTACATGGTTTCACACTTGCTGTATCATTCTGTCATCTGGTGGTCTGCACATAAATTCTATAATAAAAGGTGTGCTAACTGGTGCAACATTCAAGTAAGTTTTGTCTTGTGACAGAAATGTGGTCTGGATTTCTCACTTCAGAAGCAGTATTTTAGGCCAAGGAAAAAAGTGCACTACATAGAAGTTAAATAAGCACATGTGATCAAAAAAGTAACAGACTTAGCAAAACAATGCTCATTTATGCAGCAGTGATCAGAGGTTGCTGCACTAGCTAATTCATCTCTTACTGCTGAATAATGTTATGTGGGTTTTATTTAAAAAAACATTCACAAAAATCTGCTATAGGACTAAAGCAAATTGATGGTAACTAAATGTCAAAAGATTTCAAACTAGATGTACTATTTAGTGCTGCCATGAAATATACTGTCAATACATTTTAAAAATTCCCCCTGCCCCTTCATAGAGTTTAAACTAAAAATCTTTTAATTCAGGAAATAAAAAGTAGGTACTGGAAAGCTCCAACATGCTAAACATATGAGAAAAGGATGCGCTTTTATAATATCAGTCAGATAGGTACCAGTTATACATAGATGTATAAATAGAAATACTAATTAAAAAAAAAATTGTACTGCAAGAGGTATACAGCAGTATATAGTCTAAGAGCTCACCTAATGAAAGCAACCGGTGTTTGTAGTTTCCATCAGTATAATGAACAACTACAAAATATAAATATTGTTCTATTCTGATTTGATATAAAATGCAAGGGATTGTTGCCTTTCACCCTCAGTAAATGAAAATATTAAAGTTCCTTAGGCTTTTAGAAGTTTTGCATTATAAAAACACATGAATCAGACTGAAAATTCCAAGTAAGTGCTGTGATAATCTATATACTCAGTACTAGTGGAAGAGACAGGTTACTTGAAGTAGATCAATTTAATCTACATTCCCTTTGAATTTCCTTTACACAGCTGGCTAGGCGCTAAGGATGAAATGATGAGAATATTTCCATTGAAACTTCTATTAAAATGGAAGATCACTGAATATTCTGAACAATAAAACCCCATCTTGCTAACATACCAAGAATAAGAAAAAAGAGCACAGATCAGGGATTTTTGGTTTCTTTTACTCACTTGGGAGAAATCAGTTTTCCATTACACAATGAACAACAGAACAGAAGCACCACACATCTTAAACATTTTTGGGTCATCCCTTAGGAAGGTTTAGCGGTTTAATTCCTTGTAACTGCAAAAAGTGCAAAGGGGTCTTCATTTCAAGCACCCAAAACAGAGGGGGGAAAAAACCCCCGTGCTATCAGCAAATTATATGTAACCACACTTAAATACTGCTATGACAGAAATCTGCTTAGAAAATACATTCATTACTATTAGAATAATCCAATGAGGTGTAGACATTTGGTTAACATGTGGCTTAATATCCTTAAAGATTTCCAGATGTTACATAATAACAAGTATTTTGCAACAGACAAACATTTTCAAAGAACATTTTGAGTTCATTAAAATTGACCAAAAAGACACAATCCAGCTTCATCAACTGAAAGGCAACTGGTTACAGACAGACATGTCTGTCCCGACAAGCTGTAAGATCTTACAAAGCAGAGCCTTCATGTCAAACTGCCTTAGGTAAAAAGAAATGTAACAGAAGTGCTCGCAGGTGGAGAAAGTATTGAACAACTGGTCTATTTTTTTATAAAAAGCTCTATGTTAAACATGTAAAAATAAATGAAGTGTTGAAGACCAAAGAAGAGAAATATGTGGGCCAAAGTCACCCAGCTTCAAAGTCCTTAAATGTAATTAAAAAAAAATAAAATAAAAAATTTGGATCGCAACTACACTCAGTTTCCAGAAATCAATTTTGTTAAACATTTAGCTTCACAAACTCTGCAAAAATGAGTTAGTGACCTACAAAAGTCATATATATAATACATTATTTTAAAATCATATTTACAAAATTTATTCACAAAAAAGACTGCAAAATTCTGATTCTGGCTGCAGTGTGTTGTCTTGAGTTTTCTGAAGCTTTTTTCAAAAAAAGATGAAAGATTATTGCTCTAATTCCATACACAGAAAACATTACATTATGCAGTCTTTTCAAGTAATTCTTAAGAGATTGTGTTTGTGAAGGAATATGAGTACACCCTACCTTCTTATTAAGTCCTTATCAAAGACATTGCATTAATCCATTATATAGTCCTCTATAAAGTGCACTCAGCTGCACAGCAATGTGTAAATATTAGTCACAATTGTGTTTAAATAATTTAAATTGTTTATCCTCTCTTTTCAACCCTTGGCTTCAACAGACAGGATTTTAGACAAGCATGTGCCAATTAATTTTGCACTGCTACTTTGCTTGGGAAATCCCTGACTCTTGGGATAATAGACTAAAAGCAGCATTTCTATTCATAGATTCATATAAGAGTCAAGGCTAAGAACTACATTCTCTGTCAGATATTGTTATTAGAGAAATCAGGAAATTCTTACCACTGTGACTTCTCCAGGCACTTTCATCTGCCTGGGTTAAAGGGCTTTGGATAGCTACAGTAAACAGATAAGGTATTCCAGGAGTCTACTCATCATAGCTATTAAAATGGCATTACCAAATGCACTTTCCTAGAGGAAGAGTGCCAAAAATATTAATGACCTTTTTTTTGTACCCCGCATCATACAGTATTTCATAGGCTGCTTGTAGTAAAATGTATTTTTGTTGGGTAGGGTTTTTTTAGTTTGTTTTCCTCTGGATGAGGAAATTAATCACTGGTTTCTGTTAAGCCCAGTATGACTTGCCATGAAGAATGTGTCACTTTCCTTTCTAACACTAGTGCATTCAACCATTCTTGTTTGAAGATGTGGTTCTAGATGTCAGCAGTATTTCTGTTAAAAAAAAGATACTTTCATCAGAGAAGACATCTTTGCTGAAAGAAATGGTTCGTGTACTGCTTTTGAAAGAAGGAACTACTGCCAATCAATGCCTAGAAGCAGAATAATAGTTTTTTAATGCTCCACTTTGAAAATACATTTCTAGAAAATAAATGCTGTCCTAGAATTTCCTAAACACACTATTTGGGTATCTTTATGTCATGTAGATTTGGAAAATCTGACATTTCACCTTTATACTCTTCTATTTATACACAGCATTTGTTGTATCAAAGTCCTCCAAAACTTTACTTACCCCCAGAATTCTGACTGCTTCCTCAGGTATGCTGGACAAAATTTCATGAGGTACTTTTTACTTGAATAGATTTAGCTTGTGTCAGTATTATGTTGCTCATCCTAGGTATTTTGTAGAAAGATTGTAGCAAAAGTGTATTTTGTACTTCAGCTTTCTTTTCAGTGCCTGTTATTAACACATTTTCACCTTAAATGAGGGGTCTAAATTTTCC
Source organism: Passer montanus (assembly GCF_014805655.1). NCBI lineage: Eukaryota > Metazoa > Chordata > Aves > Passeriformes > Passeridae > Passer > Passer montanus. Next base: position 50,414 of record NW_024368930.1, on the reverse strand, counting down.
GTCGTTTCTGGCTACGTGTACACAAGTTATTCTAAGGTATTGTAAGGGCAAGTGTCATTATCAGTGTCTGCCAGAAGGATACCACACTAGCAGGATTCTTAGCCTGACTTGTACTTGTGTTCTATTACATGTAATTTTCAATATCTGCTGAAGATGCATTTCACAATGTCCACGGGTTTTTTGCTGGGGTTTCCTCCATGTTCAGAAGTATTTCATCATCCTTTGTGCAGTTTAAGGCTTGGTCTTATCCAAGACAATTCAAAGTCAACAGCTAATCCCAGCATACAGCTTGGGCTCATTATGAATTTGCTTATGTATCATCAAAAAGGAAGTATCTCTTAGGACATAAAATTAATTAGGCCCACAGATGCAAATACAAACAGGATAACTGAGAGCAGGATTGTGCAGGAGGAATGGATGTAAGCAGACTGTACTCAATGGAAAAAGAGGCAGCAAATCTTTTCAACAGTCTTGATGTACAACTTACCTGTTCTGGACCCATAGGCAGTCCTGACATAGGCATGGTATTAATACTCATCTGTCCAATATGGCCACTGCTGCCATTCATGTGCATCATACTGTATGCTGCTGGGCTACCTTGATGGCTGAACTGCTGCTGGGGAAAAGAACTGAAGTACAAAGGACAAATAAAATTAACTTCCAAGAAGTTTAGACACTGATGTATTGCCTTCCCTGCACCAGCTGTCAACACGTGAAAGATAAAACTATTTTCACATTTAGCCGTTTTTATCTAGTACCTGTTTAACATGGAAACACCCCTCCCAAAAGGAATTTGAGTTTTTAGAAATGCACAGTTGTATGCATATGCCTAATGTAACCTTTTTGGAGGCTACTATTACAGCTATTGTAGTATTATTTGATATTTTGTATTTCTCCACCCCCTCCCCCAAGTTATTTTTCCTTTAAATATTAAATTCATATTTAAAGACTGAATGTTGTTTCTGGTTACAAAGATTGTAGAGGTCCAATATGAATCAATGGAGCTAAGCAGAAAATAATTATTTTATTTGCTAAACCAGAGCAGGATGAAGGACAATACAGACACTAGAAAGTTACTTTTCCCTCTTGTAAATGCTCTTCCTGCTACGTGCTATTTAACATAGTTTCTACCTCCAGAAAATGAAAGACTCTTTGAGAGACAGGTTGTAATCCTGAAGTTCACCTGTTTCTGGGGATGCTTCCTGAGGGCCAGCCCTTCATCTCTGAGGACTGGTACATTGTTGCTGACTGAGGATGATGCAGCATAGGGTTCTGGGAGGGTCCAATTCTTGATGACAGCATTGGATTGGGAGGGCTTGATACTCTACTAAATGCAGGATCAGGTTGTTGGCTTATTCCTTAAAATAAAACAAAGGAGACAGATAGAATATACTTCAGTTATCATGATCTACTACTTCTAGTTCATCTTGCAGTGATTGGAAGGAGAAAAGGCATCCTTTTTTGTAGCAGTATAGTCCATTTTTCAGAATGATTGGTATTTAGGTAGTTTGGATTAATAAAAAAAGGGAACAGAAAAACAGACAAATGGAATAAAAAGCCAAACATGTTAGTACTAGTACCATAATTAGGTGGATAAGGGAATTGCTGTGAAGGAACTTGAGCCATTGGAGGGCCTGTCAAAGCACTATCCATGCTTCCTGAGGCTGTCACATTTGGTGGTGGACTGAAGGCCTGAGGTTGCTGTTGCTGCTGCATCATCATTGCCATCCTCTGTTGTCTAAAATGGTGACTTATTAGTTCCCTGTTACGCTGAGCCACCATTTGAGCATTAAGAAAACCTTGCTGTTATCCCCCAAAGAGAAGAAAAATCATATTAGAAGATGTTTTTACAAATAAAATCATGTCAGAGTCAATCAAACTCATTCCTAAGACCCAGCAAGTCAAGGAAATCCCACAGACAGTACAGAAAATAATCATCAAAATATTAAGACAAAAGTTTTTGTTAAGTTGTCATTAGTGCTAAACAAGCAATGATATTTTACACTAAAAACTTGGCATACTGAATTGACAGCATGACCTAATGAAAAAATCCCCCAGCAATCTCAGCAATAAGGGAGGCAAAAAAAACCAACCCCTTTTTAAAAAATTATGCAGAGGAACAAAACCAAAGAGGAATGCGGTAAAGCCATGAGAGAAGGCTGAAATTCTAAACAGATGGCTACTCTAGTAAGTACTTACCTGGGATCCCACCTGTGGCTGCATAACTGGTCTCATCACTGAGTTAGTACCACTGACTGGATTTTCCATTTTTATTTCAAGAGTTTGACGGGTCTGATTCATAAACTTGGAAAAAGACATTTTAGCACTATTAGCTTGAAAATAACAGTAATGGTAACTTCTGCAAAAACACTTTCTTTACAGACCTCTTGAATCCATAAAGTGCAATGGCTAATTTCTGCCTTGTCTTTAAACAAACTATTTGTTTAAACAGCTCAAACACACAAAAAGAAAAACCCTTCCAACAGTACAGCATGAACTGGCTTTGGTTTTTTTATTTTCCTTAAATTATCTCTCTTTAGGAATAAAGAGCAGATTACCTATTTGTTTTAGACAATAAGTGTCACAGAAAACCAAGAGAGAACACAGTATTTCCTAGCATTGCTTCGTGTGTGGAGAGGAAAGGGTTGAAAAATGGAAGATTGGCAAGGAGACAGAAAAGGAAGTTGTTTTTAGAATTGTTTTCTCTTAAAGACCAACCAGGCACCAGGGAGATCTTAGAAAATAGTCTGGTTGAGAAAATTCACATATTTATGCTTGCTATATAGCAGGATGTTGTTAAAGACTTTTAAAAGCCTTTCCCATAGGTTTGGGCCTCTTTGTAAAGGTGGGGGAAGGGAGATAAGAGGATTTGGAGATGTGAAAGTAGAACCTGGGGAAGGACTGTGCATGCTCCAGGCCCTTTTGAGATGGAATACAGGGCTCAGGCCTGGGTGCTTTTTGCCCCTTCTAAAATGAGCTTAGTGGTGTATGTGTCTGTTTTTTCAAATCCAGGATGATGGAATAAACCTACTCTTTGTACTTCAGCTGTGTGTTGTTGCTGCCTTGGTGTTACCTGCATGTATTCTGTTCGCACACCATGTCACACAGCAGCAGTTCAGTTTTCCTAGTTTTATTTGTACATTGTATTTAATATCAAGTCTGCATTTTCATGTGGGGAATTCAATGCTGAAATCATCCACCAATTTTTTAAGCAGTGTTTTCAACCTAGTGTTAAGATCTATGTGGCTGTATCTATTCTCTCATCCAAACAAGATACCTAAAATTACATAAAATCACTAAATGGAAAGCAAACCCCTATATCGATAAGCCCAAATGACTAGTTAGAGAACACAGCGAGAAAGAAGTAACACCTGATTTACAGTAGAAATACAGCTCCAATTTAATGCTATCTGTGAGGTTCCGAAAAAATACTAAATGCAGATAAAGAGAGCATGCAGAGTTACATGTACAAAAGCACTGTTTTAGCTAGCAATTGTTTTGTGTGCTGCAGGAACCAATCCAATCTGTAGCTAGGGAGGCTGACGAAGTTCTCAAGAAACACTTGTCCTAATAAATGTTCTTCTACTCCTACAGCCATCAGGCAATTCAATGAGAAGCACTGTCAAAATAAAAGATCCACCCTCTCAATCATCTGTTGTAATATCCATTGTTATATATGTAAAGCAACACAATTCTGTGTGCAAGTGATTCCATTCTGAAACATGAAGGAAGTGTAAATGTAGGAGCAAAAAATTACCTGCTGTCCCTGAAGCCTCTGCTGGAGCTGCATGCGTAGCTGCTTTGGTGTGTTGGTCCGAGGTCTCATCACATTTGCTCGGGGATGGATACTTTGCAGAGGAAAATTGCTCACTTGGCTCATTTGATTCATCACTGAATTAAAAGACTGCTGTTGTCCCTGGATGTTACTAAAACTTTCTGGCATTGCTGGTCCTTGCCCTTGATACGGTTGACCATATAACAAAGGCTTCTGGTCAATCATAACTGAAGATTCCTGACCTTGAAATGAATCTTGTTTGGGTTCCAAAGCTTGTCCCTTCAACAGATACAGAAGTGCTTTCACTAGCAGTATATACAGAATTTCTAAAGTTACTACTGTTAGTTCTGTCTCCAAACGAATGAAATAGCAAAAATGATTTATAATAATAATTATTTTTAAAATCAGTTTTACTGCACACTGCATACACAGGCAGACCAGTGTCACTATTCAAGCTCTTCTGCATTTTTTGATGCTATTTGTACAAATGATGGTGTCATGTGGTCTTAGCAACTTCCAAAGTACTCACAGAATTTCTTTTTCCTATTTGCTAGCCATGCAAATTCAACCTGGAACTGAAGGAGAGGGAAGCATCCACATCACTGACAGTCAAATTCACAACCTAAGCTCAGCTGACAGCAGGCTACTAAGGAAACCCAACAGATTTCTCAGCTTATAGAATTATAATGAATTACACTCCACCTATATATACCAAGGCATTTTACAACAAACATCTGTAAGACTGTGCCACTTTGTATTTCTTGTCATGCACAAGAAATTTAATCCATACTGAGCTCCTCCATTGAAAATCACTAGTCAATATAAAGATTTCCAAAGGGAAATGTATGAATATGAAGATGAGGATGAGATGAGATGAAGTAAATGAGGAGGCCCTCTTGACTTTCTTTTCAAGTAATAAAATAATATTGGTCTTTGGAAAATAAATGGCCAAAATATCTGTTTACTTACTTGGTTTACAAGATCAGGAATTCCTAATGCTCTGTCAATTTCTTCCAGACTTGTGACATCTGTATTACTCAATAGTGTGTGCAGCTGATCCAGAAGTGCCCTTTCATCATTCTGGCCTTCCATATTTGGTGGCGAACATAAGAGGTCATCCAAAGAGCTTCTAACTAATTGTCTAAAAATAAAAAAAAACCCCACTAAAATCATAAAATCAGTAAGGCTGGAAAAGACCTCCAAGATCATGGAGACCAGCCTTTGAGGGAATACCACCTTGTCAACCACACTTACAGCACTACATGCAACATCCAGTTGTTTCTTGAACACGTCAGGAATGGTGTCTCCACCACCTCCCTGGGCAACTCATTCCAATGCTTGACCACTCTTTCAGTGAAGGAATTCATTACAACCATTACAAGGAAAACTACAGTTTTTATATAATATATTGACCTGGGTATGATTAAGTGTTATAGTCACCCAGACATCTTACTTACTTTCAAAGTAAGACTGAAAAACGTAAGTCCAAAATTTATGTCCTAAAATGCCCAGTAACCTTCCATGCATCCTTAAACACACATAAATTCTGTTTTCTCCTGGTTTTACCATGTGCCACAGAGATAGGATTTCAGAGTCTCCCATCTCTTTTTTCTGTGCCTCCCAATTCAAAGATTGATAGATTTTGTTAACAACAACTTTTGTGGAGCTGAGTTAAAAAATATCCAGTGTCAGATCACCAGCAGAAATGGAAACATTTCTGAAACATTCCAGAAATGGAATTCTGCCTCCAATCTGTTATCCCCACTGTGTATGCAACACAATTTTATTTCCAGGTCTTAAATTCTTCTGACAGACAGTGAACACTTGTATTTAGAATTATCTTAAAACCTTCCCCAATTCTACCTGTTTTGTGAACCCCGTGACGCTTGCTCCATCGACATCATATTGTCAGGCCACAATCCAGGTTGGTTAGAAGGTCCAGGTTGTCCATAGGGATTACCTCCCATGTCAATGTTTATCTCATTTGGCCCTGCAAGGAAAAGCATTTGTGTATTTTTTAAAAATTGAAGGTCTCATCTTGCTCTCTTAGTGTTCACATTAGGATGATCATGCAAATTGTCAAGCAGCTTCATGACCTTTCCATTACAGTGTTTTACAGTGTATACACACATGAACTCACAGTCAAGATAATTTCACATTTATAATAGACCACAGATTTAAATACAGCAGAAAGTGATCTAAACCTGCTACCCTGTTAGAGCAGAATTGCTACTTCTAATCCTTTAGTCTCTTAAACAGGAGCATGAAAGACACAATACCTTACATGAAAAAAACCCCAACACTAAACAGGAGCATGAAAGACACAATACCTTACATGAAAAAAACCCCAACAAAAATTTTGGACAACGACATCTGGGTACCAGCAAATGCACACTGTCATAGGGACATCAAAATCTGGCATTTTGAATTCCAATACAGAGTGGAAATTAAAAGAAACATCAAGCACATAACATTTTGCTCTTTGGGAGTACTTTTTTGTGGCTTTATATGAAATTTGGCTACTCCATGTGAAAAGAATTTTGAAATAATTGAGAGAAAAACTTTAAAAGACATTGATTGCCAAGAAGTTAATAGCAAAAAAAAAAGCAAAATATCCATATAAAATACAATGAATTAAATTAACCACAATGCTAGCATCTTTACATATGGAATCATAGATGCCGTTTAGTTCCTGGAATTTAGCAGAGAAGTACTGCACTAAAGAAACACACAGAAATTATCCCCCCCGCCCAATCTCGGGACCCAGAACAAATTATCTGTGTATGAGACATACAACACCAGAAGAAAACAAAAACATCACCAAAAAGTCATAAAATATCACAGTCAGGGAACAATAACAGTCTCGACCTCAAAAAGCCTTTCAATGAAAATCTAGCATTTTACCAATAGTGCAAAGATTCTTAGGATGAATGCTTACCAAGAAACCAGGGAAATAGTGCTATGTAGAACAATAAGAAGCTAAGAACTTACTCATATGAATCATTTGCTGTTGCAGCATTGGCCTAGTACCAGGTATGCTGTTAGAGCGCACAGGCAGCCCAGACACAGAGCCAGCCTCTGGGGGTCTTGGAAGGGCTGTACTAAATTCAGGTCCTGGTCTCAACATTGAAGCAGAACTTGCAGATTCCAGTCTGTTCACTTTGGAGTTTGGCAAACTCCAGTCTCCTGGCTGATGCTGATTCATCGCCACATTTCTGTGGGGTGCGCTTGCTATAATGAAGAGGAGAAAACACAAATATTTATTATCTGGAGTACATTATGTATTTTTGTTTTCAAATTATTTTCCTATTTCATAAAAGTGCACCTGCTAATGTCAGAGCAATTGGCTGAAGTCCTACAAAAGCATCTAGAGCTCACCATGCCAAGTTCTAAATCATACAAAAACTATATGAGTCTAAATATATGTAAAATTCATAACAACTGGCTGCCACTGAACTGTTCTTGCTTCTATATATCAAAAGCACATGTTGAACTAAAAATTCAAAATAGCAAAAAAGAATTTACTTATAGTAAAATACTGGTAATGACACAGGTAGTAAATGGTTTTATTATAATTTTAGCAAAGATAATAATTCAGAAGTATTAATGATGGTAAAATTAAAATTCTTTAATGTTAAAGTTTCTTCTGACTGAAATTTGTAATTTAGTCTTGTAACCTTTTTTACATTAAAGCTATTTCCTTTACAATGAGAGCTGTTTGTACACAACCAACAAACCCAGATTTGCTCCAAAATTTTCTTGGTTTTCAATCATTCTTGGACTTCCACCCATCAAATTTTGCTTTTGTAACATGGAGAATGCATTGATGTTCCTCACTGAAGCACCTGAGCCCATAGGGCTGTCTAAAGACAAGGCTCTGTTAAAAGGTGGGCGAGTAGTCTGCACAGACTGGGGACTCTTCACACCTGTTAAAGAATTAAAAGATGCATGCAACCGTAAATTTTAAATAAAATACACTATTAATGACTCAAATTTGTCTCATCTCTTTATGAACTCATACACTTGGTCTTAAGCAAGCCAGGAACAGTTATGCTGCCTATGTTTTCACAACAAAAATTCCCATTTTGAACACATAGTACCTTTTGCAGTAAAAGTCAAAGGCAGTTCCCTGTGGCCCTACACAAAAAAAAAGAGTTCCCTTTTAAGTTCTGTAATGACTCCTGAGCACAGTGTCCTCTATGGATAATTAACCTACAAATCACTGTGCTTCACAGCCAATACTGTCCTTTTGTGCTCTTGTACCTGGTTTTATATTTTTCTTTATCCATGTCTCATCTCCTTTGGTTATCTCAGCAATCCATTGCCCTATATAATCAAGAGATGACCAGTGTCATGAAAGAAAGCAACAACTGCCATGATGCTGGTCTATCAGCTCGGTTATCCTCCCCTCCTACTAAGGAAGGGCATTCCTTTTGATGTCAAGGGGGAGTAATGATTAGAATTTACTGACCACAAGATATCTTCACACAGAACAAGAAAGAAATTAAAAGCTTGTCACCAATCCCGTATTATATCCCTAGTCATCAGTGAGGGATAAAAATTCTCAATTTTAATTTACAGCTCACAAAACATCTTTCCTGATGACTTGTCTCTGAGAAATCTACATTAGACAAAGTCAGAATAAACCACAAAATAAGGAACTGAATGTTATTCATTGTGTGTATAGTAGGTGAGTGCTGTCAAGACAGCTAATAGTGTACATAATAGCCTATGAAAACATAATTAGCTATTTTGCATTACATTTGTCCTTGAAGATACAGGAGATGAAGAAGGTATTCTCTGAGGGTATGAGGATGCATTATGTTTACATCAGTTAAGAGGAAAACCCTAACTTGAAAACCCAGGTGGTAAATTTAATTCCTTACCCAACAGGGCATTTCCTTGAAATAATGCTTGCTTTGTTCCAGGGTTATCTCCACTTGCAGACATAGCATTATTGTAAAATTCTGAACTAGTAAGATCGCCTAGAATTGCATCCAGATTATCCAAGTCTCCATTCATCTGAAAATGATGCAGTGAAATACCAAGGTTATTTACTCTCATATGGCTATACTTCAATTTTTACTTAGATCCTTGCTAATTTTAAAATATATGACTGGGGGACAAATGTTTTCATTCACTGATGCTATCTGGAGCTATCTTCTCACTTCCAAAAATTCAGATACCATTTAGATACCTTTTTTAAAAGTATTTTCTTTAGGTAATTTTGAGGATTAGCAGAAAACACACATAACTAAAATGAAAAGCACTTCTGGTTATAAATATTTCAAACATCACAAGTTACAAAGATAAAAACACTAATGATAGTGACCAACATTGAGAATGTGTACCATTCAATGATAAATAATGTATCTATCATATACAAAAAGGTAATAGTGAACACTACAAGACACAAAAATTATGCACAGGTTTTTCCGGTCAGTTGGAGCCCTAACTTTCTTTAAAAATTTGTCTTTAAATCAGATAGAGCTACAATAGAAAATAATTAATATATAGTGGAGTGACATCTTTAGGAAAGAAGCTTCTCTGAATAACTTAATTACATCTCAGGAGCAAGCACTGAAACTACATGTTGTGTACTACTACAGAGTTGATAGTGACTTTTCCATAAGTGGTATTCAAACAGTGTTATAATAAGGTGTTTCATTTATAGTCAGCCAGTAACTAATACAAAAAAAATGTGTGGTTTGTTTGTTTTTTTTTAAATTTACCCAGTTATTACTGATTTGGGAAATTCAAGGTCTAAGAAATTAATATATCTTCAGTAAACTCTGCCATACTGACCGGTACTGTTTACTTTGAAGTCCCTAATATTACAACTTAAACATTATATACAGATTATAATTTGAAGAATATCTGTTTCTAACAAGTGTACTGTTGGTTTCAGAATAGTTGCTCCATGATGCTAGTTTTCTGTATCATGACATTTCTCAGAATTTCAGCTCTAGAATGTATTTGTTTGTATTTATTTATACAAATTATTTATACATTTTAGTATGCATTTATTTGAATGCTGGATATATACATATATATATTTATTTATATATATATATGTACACATTTGGAAGAACATATTCCCTCATTTAAAGAAAGAAAAAGAGTGCTAAAACCAATGAATGAACTAAATCAAATCACGGCTATTTCAAGTATTACACTTTTTTGTGTATTGTTTATATTTTCAAAACAAAACCAGGCTTTACCTTTCACTCTTGCATTGCCAACTAAGTACAGAGGCAATTACGGGCCCATTTCCTACTAAGCCATAAAACCAAACATGTGCTAAGATCTAATTTTAAGGAGTAATTTGTAAATATTAACTTAATCCTACCATAACTTAAAAACATTAGTCCTGGACACTTCAGGACATCAGATCAGTTTACCTATTTCCTGTAGTTCTTTTTGTTTGTGCTTTTTCATTCACAATTAAACCTGAGTTTATTGTTTCACATAATTTGCACAGACCCTTTTTAGAAATGTTGACACATGCACACTGTAGAGTACTCTATATTTAGTCATTTACTTAATAATAAAATATTGGTTAGCTCACTGACATCATTTTACATTATACCGTACCTCCTCTGCTGGCTCCATTTTTAATTTCATCTCTTTTTCTTGACTTGAAATAGGAATTGTAGAACTTGTGCATTGTCCCATCTTATTATCCACACCTTCTACTTTAGGCTTCAACTCTTTGGAAAGCGGTTCCTTAATATCATCTTTATCTAGCAGATATCTTAGTAAAGCATTGCTTTCTTTCTTCTTTGGGCTTAGTTGTTCGTGCTTGACAGTGCTTTCTCCACAGGAGGTTGTGTTACTAGCATCATGATATGTGTCTTTACCAGTAGCTTCAGCTGTGATCTTGGCCACCTCTGCTGGAGAATTACCATTCTGCAACAATTTATGTAAAATCCTGTGCTTCTCTTGCAGGAGCGACCCATGAATGTTTGAGGAGGAAGATATCCCTGCAGATGTTGATGAGGAAACTCCTGAAGGACTGGTAACGCTGGTAGAAGATTCTTTACAATTTGAGTCTAAAGATGAGTTTGATGCTGTAGAATGTCCTCTTTCATCTGAGGAGCACGTAAGTAGCTGAAGGAGTTTTTTATGCCCTTTGCTCTCAGATGGTCCTCTCTGACTTTCAGATGCCTCCAGATTTCCCTCTTTGTTATCTTTTTCACTGAGGAGATCTCTGCTGTTTGACTGGCAGATGGAACTTTCCACTTGGTTTTGTTCACAATACAAACCAGAAGGGCTTTTGGAGTCCTGGGTACTTGTTTTAATTTGCTGATTTACGCTAATGTTTGGGGAATTATCCAATTTTGGACCCGGTGAAGAAAGTGTTGATAAAAGGGAATTTCCAACACCCTCACTAATGGCTTGCAGAGCACTAAGAGAACTGCTAGAAAAAGTGCTGTTGCTAGTGTTGCCGGCAGATCCCATTGGCGAGTGCATACCTGTATCATGTGACAGAGATCAAACTTATTAGATTAGAGTACTGCCGGTATGTATTCTTCCTTTGGATTACATATGACTGCCACATTGAGATAACACATGAAGTCAGGTACATTACATTCAAGTAACACATAGAGGTTCATACAGAACAGTTAAAATGGATGAAAGATGGAATTCAGATAAAAGTGAGAAAAAAGAGCTTAAAAAAAAAAAGAGCTTATAGCAAAAATAAAATACCTGTAACTGGAGAATACTGGTGTGAACTCATTTTTGGACTCCCCCGATTCCTAGGAGATACCATTAGATTCTGTTGGCTGGAAGTCAAGCCAGGACTGCCATGTGGTGGGCTACTTATATTTAACCCAAAACTGTTACTCTGATAAGCAGAGGACTGCATGCCAGTTCCAGAGTTCACTGGCCCCATATTCCCAGGGCTTCCATATCGAGCGCTGGTGAGCTGACCCACTGCATTGGGATCTCCTATCCCATAGTTTCTGTTCTGCATTGGCATGGCTTGACCAGGTGACATGTTCATAAGACCATTAACTGAATTTGTGTTTCCAGTCACAGGTGTTCTGATGTTTTGCCCAACAGAATTAGGATTTGGCCGATATCCATTTTGTTCTCTGTAAATTCAACATCAGCCCCAAAAACCCAAAGAAAACAAATTAAAACCTTATTTGGAATCATGTGGTACAAATACATTATTAATTAATTGCCCAAATATTTTTCAAAGAAAAAAGTAGTGAGAATTCAAGCTTCCATAAAGCAGAACTAAGCCATGACATTCATTTATTCGCTACAGAAATGTTTGATCTTTTGAAGGCTTTGAGTTATAAGCACATACAGTCACTGCCTCAAAAAGCTTTTATCAATGATCAGATTATTAATCATATTTATTAAAGATCCTCCTTCTCTCATCCCCTTCCTGAGTCAATGCCTAACACCCTTCTACTGTGCACATTAACAGTGTGTGACTGTGAATAAGCTCAGTTACTATTTTTTTAGCATCTGGAGGCACTCTAATGCCAGAAGGAGACAGATTCCCTCCAAAGTGGCATTTCAATTATTCTTGCAAAGATCAATAACAGGTCATAGGAAATACTACTTAAGGTACATTTCAGTTATGGATTATGCATCTGAGAGGGTTTTGTTGTCTTTTTAATTGGTCTGCAAAAGCACGTGACTGAGAATCTCTATTTTCAGTGTTTCATCAATGCTACCACAAAAGACTATTATAAACATAGCACAGTTTTTGAGCAGGTATTGAGAAAAAAATTCTCTTTTGACTGTGACTGTCTTCCTGCCACATAGTTAAAATGGGACTCTGTGAGGTTTACAGATTTATTTGTATGCTATGCAGCTCTGTTTCCCAAATTATTCCCCATATGAGTTTTAATCGGGTAAAATATTTTACTATGCTATTTCCTCAGGTTGTCTTCAAGGTCAGATGTATTTCTTAAAAATGTGACACTTAAATTATAAAGATACTACTAAGTTCACCTTTGAAGGAAGTGGGTAGAGACAAATCCATGGCGGTCATTAGTTACAGGATTTCGAAACAGTTTACTCTTCGTTTGTGCTGTCACTATTGTACCATCCGCTAAAGAAAATCGATACAATGGAGTTTCAGCATGACCTTGCGTATAAGCTGTAAAGGGAATACACAAACATAGTTAATATTTAAAATCCCAAGAAATATCAAAATCCCATGAATTATAAGATATTTTTGACACAATACCCTTCCTTTACTGAAGATTACCCCCCCAAAACACAAAAAACCCTATTAAAAATGAATTAATTAATAAATGAATTAATGAAAAAAAAATAAGTAAGACCTACCAAAAACAAATATAGAGAAAAAGGAAGCATTCCACTATATCTCTTCTATCAATAGAGGGAAGATAAAAGCAGACAAGATTCTTTTGGTGCTGCAATATTTTGTGTTCACCAGACACAACTGGCAAAGTTCTGCATTTGTTAACAGACTCCCAAGGCTAGATTATAAAGCCCATGGCTCCTGCCTGGGGAAGAATTTTTAAGTTTGCTTCAATCACAAAACTGTGGAAACTATTGGTTTTAATTTGAGCTTCAAGTCTCTTGTTAATTTAGGATTCATTTCATTAGTTATGTTGAAGAACTTCCAATGGAATGGAAAATCCATTTTCTGACATTATGAGTTTATCTTTATTTAATATCTCCTGTGCTTGAATTACTCTGTAAATCCTTCAAAAAGACTAGAGTTTGGAATAATTAAAAACATTATTTTTCTTACTGAAGACTGTGGCTGTACTTCACTTATCTATGGAGGTTATCAAATTAGCATTACAAAATATGTGGCACTGGAACAGTGAAAATATTTTGAGCCCTGTGTCTTGAGAATAAGAAAAAGGCATCAACACAAGTGTTATCACTTTCAGAGAGTGGTTCTTTAACAAAGGAAAGAGTGAAATAAAATAACATCAAACTAACATTACCCAAAAATAACAAGATAATGATAATTAAAGATGATATATCACCATAGAAATAGAACTGTCTCTGTCATTGCTGTATCCATCTGCAGAAAAACAGCTTCCTTGAGGAACCCAGATCATGTATGTGGTATTTTCCATGTTAATTTCCAAAACAAACACACTGAAAAAACCAAACAACTCCCAGCAGAATTCCTCATTATCAGGAGGTCATCCTCCTTCAGGTTGTAAATGAATCACAGTAATTAACAAAAACTATGTAAAAAAAGAAACACAGGCATAATTTAGCTTTTTTATTTCAGAAAAAAATGCAGCCCCTAGGAGAAGCAATGTGACCCAAACATTGTAAACTGATTTTTACCTTCATGATAGTGGCGTTTATTTGACCATGACTGCCCATCATTGTGGCATAAGAATCTCTGAATACAGCGACGAATGATATCTTCAAAGCCAGGTCTCATGGAAGATCGTAATGAGTTTGTATCAATGTTGACAAGTTTGCCTTAACAGGAAAGAAAATATACACGTTAAACTCTTTATGACTATGACAATTCTTTTTGTATAGATATGGTGCATTTCCTAAGGCTCCAATATAGCCCTTTTAATCACCAAATTCTGAGAATGCAGGAGTTACATTTATGAATTATCTGCCATATGAGAATGTGATGCTGCTTGTTAAAGCATCACTATTCAAGGGGATTTATGTAACCAAGTAAGAGGAAGTTAGACACCCACAGGTCAATGTCAAAGCTTTAGAAAACAGTAATTTTTTTAGTCTCTGGTTACAGGCACCTAAGGGATGCACACAGAGTAAAATTTAAAAAAATAGCGACCAACTACATCAAACGAACATCATAAACACAAAGTCCCATTTAGATTATACAACTGTTTCAATTTTAAAAGCATGAACCACTTTAAACATTAGCTCATGTATAGTATAAAAATATAAACATTCTTATGACCTAAAATACTTCTGCGTAAAGGAAAGCAGAACGACAACCACTTGAAATGCTAGCTAAAACACAAGTAATGGTTTTTAGCAACCTACCAAACAGTAACAAAGAGAAGAAAATGCCTCCCACAGGCATTTTATTACATCTCAACACCAACAATGCTGTATTGCAAAAAGCAGTTGGGAATTCTCAGTATGAATTCTGTTAGTCACTACATATACACAGTACACACTCCATTTATTTAAAACAAGAGCACAAAGAAGACTCCTTCGTACCTTCCTCCGGGGTATACTTCCTACCTGAAAGATCGTGTCTTGTAATAAAGCTCTCTGGATTTGCTGGAAATACCCTTTCTGCAGTAGTGATACGACGTGCCACACAAATCATGCAGGATTGCAAATCTGTATTTAAAAAAGAATGTTTCTTCTTTCATCATCTCCTTTTTTACTGTGTTGAAGAATCTAATAAAATAGCTGAAGCGTCTTTTGTTATTACAATGGAAGTACAGACAGTAAGGATAAAAGTTGCTGTATTCTGGAAAATGGTTTGCTAAACACCAAAGAGCTTTTCACAGAAATTTCTATGCATGACAATTCCGCAACAATTCCTACCTTCCCCCTCTTCTATCATAGCTCTTGGCTGTGATAAAGCGAAGCACTGCATAGTTTCATATCTTTGATGTATATCCTGGTAGCCACCTACATCTTCAAAGAGGTCATGAGAGCTTTTCACCATCATCCGGCAATTGAATGTATGGCTCTTCTGTCTAGGTGTTTCATTTGTCCAAGAAACTCCATTAACTTGAAAGAACACAGTAAGAATTCATATAGATTTTCAGATACAATCAGCTCATAACTGATTCTTCTTAATTTAGATACCCTGTTCCTAAATTACAGATATTAAAGACTATTTTAAGATGCCTTCTCAATATACCATCAATATAGCTTGGTATAAAAATGGGAATATTGAGAACCAAGTACAAAACACTCTTTCTTTTGCATGACACTTTCAGTCCCTTGATGAAGTATGGGGAAGTCGCTCACATACTTTAAAAACAAGCAGTCCCTTCAGCCAGCCTTGTGGTACTAGGGAAGGTGTTCCTTTAGTGTCACTCTTTTAAAGTTATAGGTAAAAAAAATGCAAAGGGCTAAAGTAAAGTGTGAATTTCCAGCACATTTCTTTCTGATGGCATGCTATTGTAAAAACACAGTAATATTTATGAAGATTAAGATATTCTTGTAGTAAAATATTCTTTATAGAAGTCATCTGTTTTGAAAGGTTATCCTTTATGAGGTATTTTTGTCTTCTCTGATTGTTTTCAAACAGTCTAGTAAGTGTAGTAAATAAACTTTTACTACCTGTAGATTTAGGTAAGTTTTTAAGAAAGTCCTTCCGGTCCTCTTCATGCAAGATACCATACACACTTGTATTAACCAAATCTTCTTGTTTATACTGCAGATACTGTGTGACATTTTCTGATACAAATACTATGTTCCCATCTCGATTTACAACAAAGAGGAAGCCGTCCAATGCCTAAATATTAACATGACAACATATCATGTAAGACATAATGACTAATTCTCAACATAATTTAATTTAAAAGCTGTGTGGGTGACAAATGTCAATTTGCAATGCATTCACTTAATTTCAAGGATAGAGATGAAGTTTAAAATTCTTTTTTTGAGGAAAAGTGTGTCTGGCAGGGAATTACTTAAATAATAATAATTAATATGTCCATGTGATATTCCATTCAGCTTTTGCATTGATAACCAACCTTCTTGTCTCATTCTTGATTTATATGAACACTAGATAATTAATTTGTACCATTAATTCAACAGTTAGCAAATTGAAACAAGAGGTTCAGTAGAAACAAGAAGGGAGTCATGAATATGAAGACATTTCCACTATCAAGTGATGAGATAGGACGATCTAGCCAAATGTTCTTAACCGAAAGAGAAATTCAATATCTATGTTAAAAAACTAAGCTTCAAAAACATTTTGATGAATTTGTAAATATCAGATTGGTTTTCTAGGCATAAAGAAAGGCTATTTGCTATGACCTTCGTTTACTATTATTCTTGGGTTATTTTGCTTGATAGCAACATTCATTTAAAATGCTTCATAATTTAGTAACACAAATGCAGACACACATAACAAACCTCCCCTTGCAAAAACTCCTCTATTTAATGAGTAACCCCTACAAGAAATAAAATATTCCTTGTACAAATAAGCTCTGCTTCGGTAGTAATTTGCTAATGACTGCTAGAGTAAATAAAGCATAGGAATATTCAAAAAAGTCAAAGGCTATTCCATTTCCTTCTACAGAGAATTTCAACAAAATTAAGAAAACATGATAGATTTTATTCCTGAACCTTTAAAATATATTTCTGCATGGTGCTTGCATACTATTTTATTACAACAGGATTGTATACTTTATTGTAATATTTTCACGTGCCATAAGTAGTGGGTTCCATAGGGGTTTACTAGGGCCTAATTTGTACTTGCCTGTAATAAAAGAGGTCCCAATGAATCCTTGTCAATAACTCCTTGACCCGTGGATGATACATCAGCTTTCTGAACATCATCATCATTAGAAACTGCTTTTCCTGAAAGCCAAAAGATAAAATTTCCATAAAGCGACTTTTCATGTGACAGACACATTATAGTATTACAAGCCACATCCTAGGGACAGTGTGAAATAAAGGCAAAAAGATGCACAAATGAGAGAGGAGGGCTTATATCCTTTTGGTCGCCAAGACTAGAAAAAAAGTCATGGCCACATAATGCCAAACTCTTTGCTCACATAAATTGACTTGGCAGTTGAAGCTGACACGATGAACTTGCTTTGTGAACGTTTCTTGTTTTTCTGACGCTGTCTGATGAATACCTGCTGAGTCTTTCAATAGCCATTAAGCACACTCATATATATCTCTTTCTTATGTTTTTATTTGGATCATCTCATTATCATTGGTCACAGTCTTCAGATGCCATCGTCATCACCACTGTTCTACAAGAAGGCTTTGATTCATGTTAACAGCTGTGTGTCTGTATGTGTATACACGTGTGTCTATGTGTGTGCATGCATATAGTAAAGTCATATTTAAAGAACCAAAATATCCTAAGTTAATTTATCACAGGGGAAGGTGGAATGGGAATCTACGCTATGCAGCAGAATTACAGAAAAAACACCGTGAACTTTATTTTGTGGTACTTGCTGGCTGGTTAAGCAAACCACAAGAGGAGGACAACATCTCAACTCCATAAATTAGTATTAGAATACACTCAATGACACTACAAGAAACCTTAAAACCAGAAGATGATTTTTAAAAATTATTTTAGCATAAGGTGTGGTAATTTACCACAACAGGTAAGATATAAACCACAGCATATTCCGTTTTTCTAATACTTTACTGCCCCAACGACACATATAAGCTTGGGAGGCTAGTCATTGGGAGGTGGCGATGGGAGTGGAGTGGTGTTTAAAAAAATAAATTATATATACCCCTCACTCTATATTTCAAAACATGGGTTTTGCATACACCTGTTGGTTAAATAAAAAGTATTATATCACTTAGGTTTACCCTAGCTGATAGAATTTACCAACATATGATGCATTGCTTCTTTCTCCTTTGTTGAGTTGGCTACAGTCTGAGTAAATTCAATCATACTAAAAAAGCAATTAAAAAAAACCCATAAAAATCACTATCTCTGACTGGAGGCTTGCCCATAAGATAAGAATAGGTTTCCTTGAAATGAAAGGCAATGACATGTATTCTTCATACCAGTAAGTATTTGGTATAGCGTTCAAGCAGTTGGCAGAATACCATCTCCTTTTTTTTTAACTTGTCTGTGGTACCAAGTTGGTAAGAAAGGCCATACGAAGTTTTAAAATTCTGATTTCCAATAAAAAGTGATGTTAAATACTTGTTTACTTTTAAATAAAAAATTACTTAAGGTGCATTTAAGGTTTGAATCAAGTCAAAGACCTGCTCAGTTACATGCTATTGTGAAAACCACTACCCAATTTCCCAAGTAATTATTGCTACAAAAAAAGAATCACAATGAAATTAAACTGTTAATTTTGACTTAGCAAGGAACTGTACCTTGTTCTTTTATTTGTCGAATCTGTCTCACAGTTTCTTTTAAAATAGCACATTTGTCTGGTTTGACATTGAAATTGTCAATGTCACTCAGATTAGCAGATATCAGCTCAGCCAGTTCTTCAATGTATTTGCTTTCCTGCTCACGTCGACGCTTCTCACCACTGCAGACCAGACTAAAAATCAAAAACATTGTTTTGTATACTTATATGCCATCCTATATCAAATCTGTGCTCACTCTGTGGACAATAATGTACTTCACTTAACACCCACCCATTAAACCTAGGCAGTAGTTATTCTTCCAGCAAACATAAATCTGAAGGGCAAGTGTGTGTTTTGTTATGCTGCTGTTTGGTTTGGGGTTTGTGTTTGGTTTGCATCTTTTTTAAGAATTTTAAGTACAAATTGATATCAAGAGAATAGAATAAAGCTATTAATAAAAAAAAATCCTCCTGTTTTTAGTCTTTTACTCTACTGTCAGATTTAATGAAAAGAGCAGCTGCTTTTGTTATAAAATTATAGCACTCATACAGAAAGTATATTTTAATCTTAGAAGTTGCTTTACAGTTGCTTAAAATTTACTAGACAAACGAAACTGAATTTTAGTGTTCTACCAACTCCCTTCAGTTTGATTGTAAAGACATGATTATAGAAGGTGATACGTCATAAATTTCTAGGCATCAGAACCTAAATGCCATCTCAACATGCAAGAAAAGCAGAATCCCAGACAACCTAATGTTGCTGGATAAAATGTCCCTCTCAAATTCCTTTTCCTACCCAGGCTAATGCGCTGAGTAAACAGACTGTCTACAACTTAAACCAACAGAGAGAAAAGTCATACACAATATGGCAAGAACAGGAAAAAAAGGACTCAGGGCAGGGGTAAGAATGGATACATCAAGGTAATTGAAAGAGAATAATCATTCTTTGAGAAGAAACCAAGCGAAGGAGTTAGGAAAGTATGCATGGACCAACACTGGAGAAAACAAACGTATAACAAAGCATGAGCTTGGAAGATAAAGAAAGCTAATGAAAGGTGACAATCTGAAAAAGAACTCCTGTATGAGACACACTGCAGAAAGGGAAGGAGAAAATGGAATGGAGGACACTCATAAAAAGACACTGGGATACAATGGAAGCATTTAAGGTTCTAATGCATGATCTATTATAATGATGAAGGCAATTGGAATGAGGCACTGGAGATGTATATAAAAAAGGAACAAATATTAGTACACATAATGCCTGACAATGAATTTAATACAAGTTAATACTCTAGGGAAGAAGAAACATGAAAAAGATAAAAGAAACTTCACGTGGTGGAGAGCAATGAAGCTTGTGGGAAACAGAAAACCGAGTCCCTCAGACAACAGTATCTGAGAGAGTTGGGTGAGAGGTGGGAAGATAGGCAGATAGATTGCCAAAATTTAAGATGGACTTAAAAGAAACGGAAGTACAAACAAACCAGCAAAAAGCTCCACCTCTTGCAGTATTCTCTGATAAATGTAACCTCCTGAAATGAGGCCTGTCAAATCAATTACCAGATATGAGATGATGCCTTTAAAATTCCTGTGAAGCAAGAGGTTTTTCTTCTTTTGCCTTGCAATCACAACTTTGAAAGGGATTCCTTATCTAATGGAAAGTATCCCTTCCCATGACAGGGAAACTGGAACTAGATGATCTTTAAGGTCCATTAAGGTCCAACGCAATCCATTCTATAATATGTCTACTGTAATAAAATTTCCACAGGAGTCTAATTATAAAGCACAGTTCATCAACTATATCTAATAGTAAAGTTGCCTATCTTCATAACAGAAGCTGGCCTAGAGAGCTTTTCAACGAAACATATTCCTTAGTTAGAACTTACTCTAAATTGCAATGCAAATTTGAAAAGTATTTTTAAAAACTTATTAATAACCAGTTAAGTTCTATATAAACGTACCTTGCACCTGGTGTATCACAGGTCAATGGCTTGCGCTTCCTTGTCTCATTAGTCAAACTATCTAAGGAGTTTTCTCCTAATCCGCTCATCTTGACCTTGCATCAGCAGCTAAAAGCAACGACATAATAATTGTGAATAAAATGCTCAAAATACTAATTCAAAATACAACTTATCCAGATAAGTGACTTATTTTTATCAGATTTACAAGTGAGCTTTTTAATGCAAATCCATAAACTTTTTTGCTACTAAAAAATAATGTTTGTTTACCTTTCTTTAAAATCTACCCTTTATTTAGCCAAAACACAGGTTATTAAAGCTTTCTATCACTCTAAGCAAAAGTAAAGGTTAAAAATGAGATATCAGAGATATTTAAAATTTCCTCCATTAAACTGGGACCACTGTACAGCTCCAATTCATCTAAAAAAAAAAAGAAAATTCTCAGTATTTAAACATATATTTAGATAACCTGAAAAGAAAGCAATAAATTAATGTCACACCAAAACACAGTTGCAGAAGAAAATAATTCTCATCCTTAGGAATGTATCAGGGGGCTTACAGGAGTTTCATACTCATCTCTGCATAAAGCCATTAGATTACTATTACCATCCTAACAGATTACTATAGTTTTCACATCTCTTGCTAAATCTTCTAAAATCCATACAGTTTTCTAAAACTTTGAGGCCAAGGCAAGCAAAGACTTCAACCGTCTTTCATTTCTATTGCTTCTGCAGCAAAGACTGGCCATAACCCAAAAAAACATCAGGCGATTTTGTTGAAGTCTAGTTACATTAAACAGACCTGGCAGATTACATACGACACTCATCTCCCCTCACTCCCAAGAGAATAAAGGAGCACAGACACAGATAAGAGAAGAAAGCTGTGTGAGGTCCTGCTATGCTAGGATCAACAACACACTGAGGCAGGAAAAAAAATTAATGGATCTATGCTATGTATCTAGTTGGAGTATTTTAGAACACAACTAGAACTATAAAACAATCTTAATTAACTACCTAATTAACTGACAGTTAATTAGATAGTTAATTAGATAGTTTTGGTCTTTTTACTTTTTTACTGACTTTTTTTTGTCAGAAATTAAGGCCGTTTCTAACTAGGTTGTTAGAAATTAAGCACTATTTTATCCTTTTTACAGAAATTTCCAAATTAAGTGTAAATTTAATTTACTGCATTCTAGTTCAGAGTGCAGTTCTTTAGCCTGTACAGCAGTGGCAATAAATGTTGCTAAATATTTAGTTAATAGAGTTAGAGTTGTCAGTTAGAGAGAACCTTTTTCCGTAACATAATCCAAGCACAAAGAAATCTTTCACAGAAAAAGTTCTTTGTCTCCACAAGCAAAAACTACCATTACGACAATTGTTAAAAGAAACCTAGGAACCAAATTCCTAAGAGTCGGTGACAAGGTATCACAAGGACAAGGAACTGATAGAACTAAATGAAGTTTATGTTAAGGTATCAGAAGCTGGTGGCCAAATGGCTCAAGAAGCTCTGCAGAACAGAATATGAGCGCCCTGTTGAACAAGATGTTAGTTAAACACAAGTCAGCAGTGTATACTTGCAGCAAAGACAACCAACCCCTCAGAAAGGGTACCCAATCAACTAACTGCTTCCAGGACAAGATATGTAAGGGAAAATAAAAAAGAAGAAGAAGAGAGAAGTGTGCATATTACTTTTGAGAAGTGTGTGTAATCCTTTTTGTGTTATTTGACTGATTGAATTTTTTGCTTATTGGCTTCTTGTCAGTGGTGGTGGGGGGGATATCTGCTGTAGGTTTTTTTCTGAAGTCTAATCTGAAAGGACAAAGACACACAAGCAGATCTGCATGAAGCAGCATAGAGGTTTTTAATTCTACACAGGGAGAATTTAAGAGAGCATTCTTCCTACAGCAGTACAAAATTTTGAAATCTAGACAGGACAAAGGACTGGATTACTCTAGCATGTGTAAATAGTCCAGAAATAAAATGGCACCTTTTTAAGGTACAAATTCTCTTTGCAGCTAATAAAATGTTACAATGCTTAACATAAAATCCTATAATAACCAATCCTCATGCCAATCAATATACATTACAAAAAGAAGGATAACATGTTTTTAAAATGACAACAGAATTAAACCCAACACTCAAACATAATCTTCCATTTGAAATAAACAATTACAAAAGATGCCTAACTCTGTACTATGGGCATGAACTGTACAGATAAGAACGTAGTCTTACATGTAAATATTTGCTAAAAAACAGGATGAATAAGACAAACCCACCAGAGAGATGGAAGAGCAAGTCGAAGACCGTTATCCATTCATATATTCCTCCAGGGTAAAAAAATCCCAAATACATCCGTAGTGGCCTACTTTACATAGAGTTCCAGAAAAATACACTATTAGGCCACTAGATGCCAGTACAGAACGGGACAACCTCAGGGATCGTATTTCCTTCAATTAGCGTCATTCAGCTGAATGAAAAACAACTCATCTGAACAAGTAAGAAGTTGGAAAAAAGAGATAAAACCAGCAAAAAGCAGTTGATCATCTGAAGCTTATACTCAGCACTACATATGACTCAAGGCCTTATGTCTACAGACCTCACAGCTGAGGCTGCACCTTCAGGCATGCTGTAGGTGACACCTGCACGCGCTTCCAGGACTGCTGCTTCCCTCCCTGTAACTACATTTACAGGCTGAATATAGTCAGAGCTGAAGGTTTAAGAGCTAACGTGGAAAGAGAAAGGAAGAGCTTACAATGTAAGTCAAGGCTAACACAGGAAGGATGTGGACAGAGCAAATATGTCTGAATTCAAGAGTAAATTCTGTTTAAGAGAAGGAAGCATTTGAAACATATTAAGCAGTTGAAAATTTGAGCTAGGATAGACATTTCACTATAACAATTTTGAAGGTTACGTGGTTGTTTTAATTTATTTAGAATAGAAATGTCATTTCTGGTTTAATGTCTCCTTGTAATGAGAGATAACTTACAATGTAATTAAATAGAAAACCAAAAATTACTACAATTTGTCTCAGAAACATGATAAATATAGGAGCTTGGACAAGGAAGGAAAAATCAGTAATTCGCATAGGCTGTTTCCCTACTCTTACACCCAAGTAGCTGGTGGTAGTTTATTCAGGCCTGAAGCTGCAGAGTTGCTACACATGCATTTTCCTTTCGCTAAGAATATCATTGTAAGCTGCGCAGGCAGGTCATGCCTAGAACAACTCTGAAACTGTTTAGCTAAGGAAATGACAGAAGCTGCTTCCCAATACAGACGGATTTACAGTACAAATTGTTAACAGTCAAACTAATTTCCCAGCTACAGGAAGTATTTGCAGAAGAAACAATTTCTTTCATTATTAACTCCTCAGTGACTTAATGAAAGAAATCATCAGTTTTGAAAGTACGATGTTATATTTCTTTATTGAAGTTGAACCTGTAATTTCTAATAGGCTAAAACGTTCTTCCAAAAGGAAGGCTATTTTGGAGGTTTTGGGAGTTTTCCTGAAGTTAATTATTTCAAAAGACAGCTCTGAAAAACAGGTTTCAAAAGTTGAAACTATTATGCATTTTTACTACTAAAAGCAAAAAAAAATATTAACACAGGCATCTTTGTAAACTTACTTTCTGAGAGGCAACAACACTATTTCTGGCTTATGAACCACTAATGCTGGCTATAAAGACTTTGCTAGTGATACCACACAATATTATCTACCTAAATGAAGCATTTTTAAAAGAAAAGAATTAGAGTGAAATTCTTTATGTTATTTGCAGGATTAAAATAAATCTAAAAGCTAGCTTAATTTGACTGAATAGCTCAGTTACTACATAAAACTAGGCAAATGCAAGAAATTCCATTAAATTTTAGATCAGTATAAATTACCCAAAACAAAGTCTTCAAAGCAAGGCACTGTTTAATTCCATTGATTGTAGCCCTAATGAACCACTATATCATGATGCTCCTAATCCCACCAGTGGAGTGGAACTGAAGGCAGCAGTATTTGGAGCAAAAGTTCCAAACTTTCATGATTATTTGAAACATCTTTGCATGTATAATCTTAAATTTTCCAACATTCTTCTCAATTTAAGAAAACAGAAAATAGGAAAGATCTTCTCACTCCACAGTAACTCTGGTGAAAAAACACTAGTCCTTATTATTAAGTGCTCATGCCTACACCCTCTGCAATGTACCATACACTTTTCATATGTCAGTTCTATTCACTTCTCAGTGAAAAGCATAAATGAGTTGTTTAAAAGGTACTGGGTTTTGCGCATGGCAGATAAAATAAGTTCCAGTAATTACTAATCCATCTATTGCAACAGCGTATGTATGGCCTTCCAAACAAAACCATAGATTTTAAAGAAATCATGAGTGTTTGTCCAGTCTGACACGCTTTCATTATTTTGACAGGGTAAAATCCATTGTCTTCTAAGATTCCACCCTGGAATAACAAGAAAACTACGCACATGCCAGCAATACAGTATGTTTGCAATGGGGAAAGTTCCTTAGCCCATTTCCAGAGCATTCAAGCCAAAACGACGTTGAAATTACCAAGCACAGTAAGCAGAAAGTTTTCAGTTTGATACAACTATTTCTTCCCTCATCTTACTTAACTTACCCCCACAGAATTTGGAAAGCTACTAATTTAATATCCCTTAGATACCTTTTTGCTGCCTTGTCTTTCAATGCACTCATTTCCTTGCCCACCTCAAGAGTAACTTCCTTATGCCCCTGCTCTCAGTAGCTGGTAGATGAAAGACCTATCCAGCAAACAGGACATGGCAAGTGAGAAGGTTTTGTCCTAGCAGGGGCCCAAAAATACAAACAATTACATGCTTCAGATTTAGTTTTTATATCTGTTTCACTGAAACAGTTGACTACCCTCCAAAATGCACAACTATACAATACTAATTTAAAACATACCCAAAATATTTTCTTAAATCATGTTTTTTTTGCATGAAAACATTTTAAATACTTTGTTGGTCCCACAAAACCACCAAGTTTTTCCTATATTAAGTATGTGTTCTTGTGGTATTTGACATCCTTGGAGTTCTTCTGTCTGAGCTGATTTCTTGTTTTAGAAATTGACTAAGCAGAACTTAGTATTACTCAAAATAAGCCAGTTACAAAGAATTAAACCAAACAAGTCCATTTCAATGAATCATGAGCATGCCCTGGAATTTTACATAATGTTACCATACTAAATAGAATCCTCACTCCTAAAAAGAAATATTGAAATTTTGATAATAAATAAAACTACAGGATATTCCATTCTGCAACTCTGTATTTAGTGGAAATTTGTTATTTCAACATTGTATCTCCCTCAAACACATGCTTATCCAGCATTTCTTCCATCAGTACAGTAACTAATAAAATACTATTCCAAAACACAGGCATTTGATCATTCTCTACTCTTTCTCCCTCCCACAGACAAAAAGGTGATTTACTAGGTAATAAATGATTCAGAGACTTCACTGAATCAGGACTTTCAGTTTAAAAAAAAAGTGCCATCTATAATGCCAGTGAAGCACACCCTGTTGCAACACGTTAAATATTCTTAATTTCATGCACCTTCATTTCATATTATACATTCTACCTCATGGAGACTGATTTTTCAGACCTTGCCAGGTTTCATTTACCAATTCCCCTGCAGTGCTTATGTTTATTAAGCACCATGCACTCCTGGGCTATTTCTCAGACATGACAATTAACTTCAACCTTTTTCACTTTGCATGTATTAATATGACAGGACACTTTTAGTTAAGAGATGGTCAGAGGTGGAAGATGCTTGGAGTTCATCTCCAGTTCCTCTGATATATAATGCATGTGATCTATTTTTGGAACATCATTACTTGTTAATTTGTTTCCTATGCATCCAGGTTTGCCAGTCAGATCAACCGATAAAGGACCATGTTAACAGCAAATAAAATGCATGACAGAGAAAAGAAGGGCCCCAGTGAAACTGAAATTAAATTTCCACAAAAAATAGACTCATTTTGCTTTTACAGCCAAGCAAGTTAACATTTTCCTAAAGGGTCACAAAAGCTGCCCTGAAATATCACGAAACCACTAACTGAAGAATACTGTGAAGACACCATGAGTAGCACACTACCTAAAACAGGACCATTAAACATTATTCATCTTGCTCTGTCATACTGTAAGAGCAAGCAACAAAGGAAAATACAACTTGGAATGCTTTGCTTCTAAAAAGACCAGAAATGTGGAGACATGTATACCTGAAAAGACAGAATTTACATTTATATTATGTACAAAAAAACAACAAGAAAGCAAAAGAAGGGGTATTTCCTTCAAATAAACATTACTTAAACAAATGGCATGAACACATTAATTATAATTAGTGGTTTGCCACAAAACAATAGAAATCACCATTCCATGTTGTATCACAGCCCATTTTACTCAGTACTGAAAAGGGGTTGAATCTATAAATTCTAGAAATCAGTAGGAAACTAGTAATACCAGAGAATTCTCTTATAAATATATAAACTCTAAGTATTCTCCACTTAAAAAATACAAAACACATCTTAGTACTCTAATAACTTGTCTGATACCATGTGCATACCAAACATGTCAGTGAATTTTTTTTCATCAGTTTTAAATGGTTTTTGCTTTTCCTTAACAGGAAGCCCCCACTGCACTCCCTCCTAAAACCACAAGACTCCAGTCTGTTCCTGTGTGTCATGCTCTGGTATTCACCTTCTGAAAATCTCAAGCATTTATTCTGTCTGCAGACATTCTCTCTGCCTCTTATAGCAAGCTTCATATTGCTCCAATTATTTTTTCATTTTCAACTTTATGCTATTTCAAAATAAGACTCCTCTGATTTAAATCCTCAGTTCAAATCAATGTCCTGTGCAATCAATGTTGACACAGGACCCTGGAGGACAGTATTATATATGTGAAAGGGAATCAATGTGGAAAAAAAAGGAAATCTAAAACAAAGAGACAGAACTGCATTTGGTACTTTAACAGAAGGGTGGGGCAAAAAGGGGGAATGACAGCTTTTGAAATAACAAATCACCTAATTAATATTCTATACAAGAAGCTGAAAAACATAAAAATAAGCATAATTAAAGTTATCAGCATATTGAATATACACCATTTAAATGTATTAATTCAAAATCCCTGCAGTCAGTACTATCAGAAATGTCAGTTTCCTAAGAACAATACTGAGGACAAATTAAACAGTAGGCTGTGACCACTGAGTTTGCAAATCCCCTTCCTCCTCCATTCAGGTAGCCAGGATAAATGTTTTGCTCCCTCTATTTATGATTGAATACACAATGAATAAAAAGCAATATAATTTTTTCCCTATAAGGCATTAGAAATTCTTTCCTCAGCTAAAATAGAGTTTTTGCAACTGTCCATGCTCAGTATGAAAAGCCTTTTCCCCCTCTAGGACAGAGAAAACTTAGCACTAGAAAAAAAATATTAGATAATCACTTATTTTCCAATTCTCTATCATGTCACGGCTCTGAGGTTTATTAAAGAATGTCTGCAGTTGTCTGGTATAGTGTGCTAGAAATGAAAATATATTTTAGTAGTAATATCCAAAATGAAAAACACTTGTCCTGTATTTTCACAGAATCATCAGCAAAAGCATATGGAGACAACAAGACAGAAGACATACCGGTTTTGCTAGCATATAATTTTTGCTCTGAATTTATTTATATTTGTCAGATCCATGAATTCTCTGGACATTCCCTATTTGTACCTTGAGAACAAAAACTGCCTACTTTCAGGACCAGAGCATTAGTACTGCAAGCACCATTGATCCATGCTTTTCATTTACTTATCTTGAAGAAAACCATGCCTTTCTATCTGCCATCTGATTGGAGAAAGCAAAAAATGGGCATTGTGCCATGGTATACCATGAGTAATTTTTGATACCACAAACTGTAAAGTTGACTCCTTCTCTTGTCTAAGTCTTCAACAGACTATTGTAGGGACAACTATATAACACAAACAAATGAATGCAACAGTTATAGACCACTTCAGCCAATTCTTTTTTCTTTTCTTGTATCTGTTCAGGAATAGTGTCTCTCTATTATTTATAGTTCAGTTATTGCTTTGATAAATTACCTGATATGTTATATTGATTATCACAAGCACACTCACTCTCTCTCTCTCTCTCTCTCTATATATATATATATATATACACACTCAAGAAACATCAAAAGGAAAGTTTAGAAGAATCAGTTTAAAACTGTGCTGGAAACAAAGCATGCTCTTCCAAAAAGACAGCACAGTAAATATTCTGGTCTGCTACTTCAGCAGAAATCAGTAAGCAAAGCTACTGTTTACTGTCCCAGTGGCCTGAGAGATCAAAAAAACCTGAGCCCATAACAGAAGCTAGGAATAACCTGATTATCAGGGCACATCAACCCACCCTAGCCCACACACATTTACATAGATAATGCAACCTACAGAGTTATAAATGCATAAAGACCTTTCAGCTATAGCAGCCAATCCTCATTTTTATCACAATTTTCAAGGAAGTGCAAGCAAAGCACAACTTGCAGCAGGAGGTCTGCTTCACCGAGATCACACAGAACACTTTCCTTTCTACAAACTGGTCTGTACATTAAAGGAGAAAAAAAATTCTCAAATACTGATTCCTGAAAAAACAAGACTGTGTGTATGGACATGTGTCCTGAAGGGAATTCACATGTCTACAGCTTAAAATTTTCTGTGTCTATTCATATTGCATCCTGATGGTATCACAAGAGAACTCAGAAAAATTATTATACTAGCAGAAGAGGTACAAAAATGAATAGATCATTTTTTTTAAATGTCTTTCAGTAAGTTGTTGCTATCAACATGCTCTTCAAAAAAGCATTTAAAATCCAGAAATCCAAGCCATTATTGCTGCAGAAGACCAAGTGTTCACTCATCACTGAAAAGCTGCAACAAGGATGTGGACAGGATAGTTTTGAGACAAACCTATTCAGGAAGAAGCCAGGAAAAAGCCACTTCCTGCATCCCACAATTAAACTATCACTCTGCAGGTACTAAGTTTGACCACCAACTGAAACGGATATAAGTGCAGAAAAGACAGATACAATGGTAATGTTTTAAAACCAAACAAAAATATGAAGTCCAACTACTACATGTCTACTCTTTTTCAGCATCATTTATGCCAGCATGACAGTGAGGAGCAGATCTAGGGGAAACTGCCAAGCCTTAATAAACCAGCAGAAGCTTGAAGCACGCAATAGTAGTTCTGATGAACTTTGAAACATGTAATAGTTTTCCAAATTGAGAGGCTTTGCTCTTGAATCTCCTCTAAATCACCTTTCCATCCTTTTGTTTAGAAGAAAACAGATAGAAAACTGCTTTCTAGATAGAAAGCTGCTTACTCTAGACAGAACTAAAAATAGATGAAAACACCATGGTAGGGACTTCTCTTTAAATTTCTCATTCACCGTGTGGAAACCTCAGTGGGGGAGAAAATTCTAATAGGGCAGCTCCAAAGCAGCTGGCTTGACCCTATTTTGGAATATGGGGAGATGAAACCAACCTCAAGATCTACTCTGAATAAACAAACAGAATAAAGCAGTATAGAACACCAACACATATTTTCAGTTTGCGACTGCTCACGTAATGCTTTTTGGTTGCAAAATGCCTTCATGGTATCCATGACACCTTTCTTTTCAGCCATATTCATTACAGGAAATGGTTACACTAGTGATTTTTAATTATCAGCAGTTAGCTCTCAGTAATGATCTTCAAAAACACTCCCCCCAGTGGGGTCCTTTGAAGTTATAGGATTTTTAGGACTAACTATAATTCTGTAGCTTCAATATCAGTGTTACTTTTTTTGCCAGTTTCCCACCCTTCTGCTGGCATCTGCAACAATTTTAGACTTCACGGATTTTTACCACTAAAAGGCGCATACACATAATGTTATCACAACGCAACCACACAAGTGCTCAAGAGAAGTCTAAGACACGTTAAATTATGCTCCAAAAATAGAGTTCAGAATTCAGTCTTAATTTGTGACAGTTGTTACTCACTCTCCTTTAGAAGAGCATTTATTCCATTTTACTGTCATAGGCAGTAACGTGATGTGCAGCTTCATGGCAGCTCCAATGTGAAGGCAGGAGAACTGCCATGAAACAATGAGAAGCAGACAGGATGTACACAGGCACAGTGAGGAGAGAACAACGAATTACAGAGAGTGGGGAAAAAGAAACTATATAATAGCTGCTGTTCAGGTACACTAGCTGGAATAAACAAGGAGGCCCTGATGATCACTGTCAGGGTATGTTTCTTTTGCAGTTGCAAGGAGAATTGCACACATGAGGGTGCAGAGGATCTGCTATTAGTCATTTAATATTCATCGTTCCCTCGATGTTGCTGGCAATGCTTCTGGAGACTCCCTCAATTCCCAGAAAAAGCTGCATCAAGAACAAAGCAGCACTACAAGAACAGCCCACACGGAACCACCACAATTCTGTCCTACTCTATTAACACTGCTGTAAAGTAAACACTCCGTAACCGCTAAACTGCTTACAGAACTGAATGTTTAAAGAGTCCAAATCACAGCAGTTGCGGGTCCCTTCCCAGCCTAATCTCTAATTAGGAAAATGAACACGCTATATAAATCCAGTGAAAGTACTTGCAAGAACAAGACAGTGGAGATGTGGAAACAACAAAATGAAGTAGTCAGGCACCAGGTTTTTTTGTTGAGAAAAGAGTTTTGAATGTTATCTCTAGGTAAGGTGTCGAGTGACTCCTTGATTAAGTGGCACTTAACATTCAGTAAATTTAATACTGCAGCAAGAACAGGCGGCCATACCTGTGCCTATGAGCTAGTGAGGGAGGAAATGGAAAGTGATGCAGTAATCAAGTCAGCGATTCTTTTGTCAGTGAAAAGACACACATTTAATGGGAAAGAAATGCGAAATAACTAAATGTTAGGTTTTCATACTTCACCGAAAATGTAACGCTGCTACAATTTGTCTGATTTGGCAAAGCTACAAAGGGGAAGGTGAATTTTCTCGGCCACAGATATTTCGGGTTTGTGATAAAATCTGCAGAGTATGAAAATGACAGACACGTTAATTAGGTCCAGAATTTGCTGGAGTCACACCCTAAATAAAAATTCCTAACATTGGCTACTCTGGGCCTCCAACACTTTGCAATTTGGCAGAGAAGTTCAGCTGACACTACTTGTCTCAGTCTGAGGTGTTGTAGGTTTTCTTGTTTAAGGAAAATGCAGAATACAAAGGGAGTTAGGTAAATATGTATTCAATTCACAGACGTATGAACTAAGTTGTAATATTGAGATAGTCCAACGTAGGATTTCAGTAAGGAGATACCACTTTAATCTTTTAAAAAACTCAACACTGTTTATTAAGCTCGCTGAAACCGGCGTACCCGGTGACTCATCCTCCCTTCCCCACTTTCTAATTAGCCCTGATCGTCAGCATCAATTCGTAGGTTGCTTTTAGTTGGGTTGTTTTTTCTTCGACCATACAGAAGCATGTTGGAAACTGAAAAAAAAAAAAAAAAATTGATTCCTACTTGTGTAGGGATGGGACTTTCAGACGGTAGCTGGTAGTTGCCTTAAAGGCAAATTCCAACTTTGCCGTTAGCAGCACACAAGCGAACTACTCGCTTGTTCTCGTCCTCCCCCTCCCCTCGGGGAGGCTGCATGCAGCACAGCATGATCAGAGAAAAAAATACAGGAAAAAGGGGGAAGCGGGGGGTGGGGGAAGAAGCCCTCTGCTCTTGGCAAGGGGAAGGCGTTCCACAAGAACTGCTACAGGGTCAAAAGTTTACCGTGGTTTCAATTTCACCTTTTTGCAACCAATGAGCGTGCGGCGACTCCAGACAGAACCGCGGGCGGCAGCGGCCCTTAACTCCTTGCGGCCCGGCCCGCCCCCGTTAGGGAGCGGACAGTGAGGGCGAAGGGCCTCTCCTCCCTTTCCCCTCCCTTCGAACGAGCAGCAGAACGCCGAGCAGCAGAACGGGCCGCCTCCTCCAGACTGAGAATTGCTTTCAGCTTGGAAATAAAAGGAAAGGGAAGTCGTCTGAAGCAGTATATGGCAGCGAGTCAGAAGCTGAGACTTGCAGAAGTAGGGTCCCTTTCTCCCGCTTTAGCTGAAAACCATGGCAGTAAGCAAAGGGCTAGAACTGATACTAGGCATTATCAAAGCATCACTTAACTCTGGAGGTGTTACAGCTACGAGCTGCCTGTAGCTGGCAAACAGGAAAGACCTTGAGAAAGGGGAGGGAGAGCACCAACACAAAAGTGTCAGAAAAGATTCTGAATGCGTAGTCCAGAGCTGCGTTAATTTACTTTGCTTCACTTCAAACGAGGAATCCATGGTACTGTGGCATAAGGCTGGGCAGCCCAAGAAGTACTGCTGCCCAGTTCTCACAGTACCAGTAATAATAGCCTGCATCTAGATGTTGACTACAAAACAGGACATCATCTACTCCATGAAGGATGGACATTGAAGTCATGGCTCTTGGCTACAAAAATCCTCAGGTCTTCAAAATCTTGCAAAGGAGAACAAACAAAAGCAAAAGAAAACTAAAAACTTTACAAAAAAGTAAAAAATGCTCTGGACATGAGATTTGTAGTAGATTGTCTTGGTTTAGCACTGAAAAAGAAAGATGCATATTCAATCATGTTACTACAGAACTAGAGCACAAACACAGAACAGGCTTCTTCCACTGTATCATCACTAACAAAGCAGTGTTCACTCCAAGAACTACAGACCCAGGTGAATCAGTCCATAGAGGGGTACCCCAAAATCTGTGCTGTCACCAGGTTTTTCTCTGGGAGATTGGTGAAAATGTTGATGACAGCAAATCTTAATGACAAAATCTATGACTGTATTTTGGCATTTGAACATGAAAAAAAAAAAAAAATCAATGTCCAGCTACACTTAAGCAAGGAGAGCAACAGATTTATCACCCCTTTATTGGTCTTCCAAGGAAAGAGGACTAAAGCTCCTGTGAAGATGTTCAGTTCAGTGCAGCAACAGACACTATAATACAAGACAGCATGAAGGGAAGTATGTAAAGCATGTAGTTCAAGCAAATTCTTTAGCATCGTAACCTAAGACTATGTACGTTTCCTTAGAGATTTTAGCAGCTCTGATTTGATAACAAGTAGAATGGCAAGTCATTGCATACTTTTGCAGAGTAAAACACACGGAACTAATCATTCCAAAGCAGGAGGCAGTCAAATTGAGAAACATTTGGAGGCATGTATTTTGGCATAGTCTGATCTCCAACACAGTGCAGAAAGGTTGACAAGAACTTGAATATACTGTGAAGAGGTAAAATGACTAAATATGCCAGAGACATACAGAAAAGGTTTATGGTAAGGATTCTGGTGAAAATACAACTCAGTTTTCCAAATCCTGAAGCCAAGGTAGACTGCTTAAGATAATGCACATGACAACCTAAGGTGGAAAAAAACATCAGTCAGTTGGCAGCTATTACTAATTTTTCATCAACATGCACTTTCAAAATCAGTAAATTATCTTACCCAGAATGTTAAAGGCTTTCAGTGCACTTTGTAGTGGTGAAAGATACTGTGGTCTCAGACCTCTATACAGGTCCAGAAAACAGATGAAGACTCTTACAAAACAGCTATGCCAGCTGAAAACACTGCCAATCAAACTTATGCAAATAATACTTTTGCAAATCATAGTTCTGCGACTCAATTAATAAAACAGTTTTAGGCAGTAAGATAATCATGTGAAGCCTCTTAAAGGCTGCTTCAGGTATAGTCAGCCACTCCACTTCAGAGCAGCCAAAGAAAACCAATTTCCGGCTGGTGGGCAAGGTCAAACAGTGATTTCTTGAACCGACAAAGGTAGATTCCTTCCTTAATCTATGCAAATAGGCACAGCAGCTACTATGACATTAAGTGTAATGCCTTGAGAGATGCTACCAAAAGACGCAGGAAGTGATTAAAACACAGTCAGAAAGTTGAAGCCACCATAAGATCTTAGGTGACTGAGTTCATGCCCTACTACCCAGCTTTCCTACTATAGTTGAAAAATGGAAAGACACCACAGAAAATGCTATCAAATAATGCTGTATTTTCACAGCGTAGCTAGATTAGGACACAGTTTTGCCAATACCAATTTAAGACTTAGTTACTTTTATTAAAAGCTCTCAATACATTCTTCTCAGTAAAAAGTGCAGTTTGGTCTTGTTGTTTTGCCTTTTCTGAATACCATGGAATTTTAGAGAAATTATTTTACAGTAAGATATCATAAATGAATGCCCTTTTTGTAAAATGGCTTCACTTTAGAAGAAAATGGATACTATAAAATTTTCTATCAAGTCAACATGTAACCACAAAGTTCTTCTGTGTTTTCTGAATTTGATTAATATAAGCCAAGGTCACTTCCAAGAAAGAAGGATGCCTCCTACTGCAGCTGCAAGCAAACTAGACTCAAAAGCTGGGGGATGGGAAGACAATACTGGCAACTGCTAGCACTGTCTCCAAAAATATACCAATTACAAAAGTCAAGTAAAATTTGGAATTTTTTTACTACATCTGAGTCTGCATAATTACTGTTCCAAGCAAACAAGATTCACAATGATGCACCAGCACACCTGCAAAAAATTACTAATTTCTGAGAACCCCTTACTAAACTCTATGCAATTACCTTAAAAATATATCTTTTAGTTTTCTTTTTTCTATTCTTTCTTTGTTTTATCATGCAGTTCATGAAGCTAGTAAGAGACTGCCCTTGAATTAACAGCATGTCTCAGTCCTACTGAGACTGTGCAGCTCCACCCAATACGCATTGTCCTATTCTGAAGTCATTTAAGAAAACCACACTTTGGGAAAGCACGCAAGCTCTTTACAGAAGTCTACAGCATGCATTTTTCCAGTTTCTGAAGACTATACCTAGCTTACAGGAACAATTATAAGTAAACCGTGTTAACCTGTAATGTGTAAAAATATTGTAAGCCCTGTAAAAATATTTTAAAATAAGTTGTTTTTAAAACGTGCCACATTTGCATTATGCATGAGGCCAATCAGATGCAGTTTGCCCTTCCCTGTTAAAACTTAACAGGTCGTGACCATTAGCCCCATCAAACAGAAATAATATTATTTTTGCTTTTTCTACAATCTGTAGCACCACATTGGCAGCAGAGTGGAAGGAATCTATTGCTAAAAATCAGCCTTGATACACCCAGCATGCAACAGATGTTTCATCTGTTGATTCAGGCTGAAATTAGGATGATCTGCTGAATAAAGTTAGACTTGACATATTGGTGCAGTAAAAAGAAAGGAACCTTGCTCGTTTTGGTGGGCATCTTTGCCTAAATAGAAAAGTAAACTACAGTATATCGGTGCCTGTGCAGGCACAACTACATCTGTGGTAAGGACGGTAACATTTTCCCTCACAGCAGCCTGTTCTAATTCTTTAATGCCCGTCTCTGACAGGCCTCAGAACTACCTTTTGGTTCAGACATTTGAAAAATGAGCAGAGACTTCTGCTGAACAAAGTGTAACCTTTTATTTAGTCCAAGAAATTAAAGCTTTGGAAGAGAAACTGATCGAATGTCTAAACAAACTGAACTTTATCTTGCTGCTCCAATGAAGATAGCTGTATAGCTGGTAAGTGCCTTATTTAAAGTACTCTAACATGCTCAGTTTTGTTTTAAACCAGTGGCCAAGATCCTCAAGTATTTTATCTAACCAAGTTAGCTTTGTTGCTGCACAGCTTCTCCATGCTGACAGAGCAGAACACGCTTTATCACTATATTACCAAGACCAAGAGCAACTTCTCTATAAACCTGACAGCTACAAAGCAGTTAAAGTGCCTGGCAGCACAGCAGCTAGCGAACAGGGACATTTTTCTAGGTTATACTGCCGCACCCATACACAGCATCCACAAAGCATGAGGCAGCAGCAGGATCAAGGGCTTAGCAAAGGCCCCCCTTACCTCCCTCCCCTCCTTATTTAAGATTTAATTTGAAACGGTAGCTGGAGGTCTCATCCAACAGTGCTAAAAACCCAGTTTCCTGCCCCTCCAGCAAATAACCCGTGTAGAAGGCACACTCAGTTTAGCAACCAAGGTGGCACCGTGCTCGATGACTACCTTGCTGGCAAACAAGGTAGTTTTGGCACATTATACTATTTTTTCCATAAGCTTCTTAAAGACATACAGAAACTTACACTGAAATACTAAGGATATGAGGTCATTCAAAAAACTTCAAATAGTATTGTCAGCTCCACCTCTCAAGACTTCTCTAATCCTTGTTGCACATACTCCGTGCACATACTGTTTCAGATTCCTGAAACAGTGCACTGCACAGATGATGCAACACACAAATAAGGCTATCAGTCGTCTTTTCTGTGACCTGATGGGGGCCAGTCCCACACAAAGTCTCATGAGCGGTAACAGAGCAATCACTTCCAATTTACCACACAGTAATAGATAATCATCGCATAAATCAAGATCTGAAATCTGTCGAGGACCTGTATCTTAACTTGGCCTTTGCCCAGCATGGGTATTTAGAGAGTTCCAGTGACATTCAAATCAGAACACACAGGCTTTTTGCAATGGAGAGTAAACAACAGTGATATATATTGTCTTGATTATGACACATCATAACAAATATATTTACACCCATCAATAAGGGTGGGCCCATGAGCACAAAAGAAATACACTCCATAAATCACATCGCCTTGCCTTTGGCACATTTTGCTAGTCAGCAGATGCAGTACTTATGAACATTTATTCACGTATTTGCACAAGAAGTAAGTTACAGAAATAATGTCAGCAAATATATTATTTTACATCAGAAACGTTACACTTTTAAAAATGCAGATTGATAGTCTGAAAAAGAGTTTGAGTGCTGTGGGCAGAGGTGAAAGCATCTATCCATTACAGAGTTTCATATTGTGTGAGTCTACTCAGACAATGCTTTTGAGAATCCTATTTAGTATCTTTTTCTGTCATGCTACTAAAATAGGTTCTTTAAAAAATTTATTCAAAAACACACATCGTCTTTGTTTTTAAGATTAGATCTTGGTATTGATCTAATAATATTTGATTAATTATTGATCTAATAATAATTAAAGGCCTGTTAATGAAGTTAATGAGTTTTTGGCAAAACCAGACTCTCAGATTTGAGAGTACAAGATCAGAAACTACTAAAACCAAAATAAGCTACTGAAGAAAGGAAATCAAAATAGTTGAATTTTCCATGCATAGCATCAGTGCCTATACATGATTCATTTAATTGAAAGGAGTAAGTGCAGCTACTTAATACAAAGGTGCCAGGTCTAAGCCCCAATTTGTCCTTGAAATATGGAAATGTTTCAAGCTCAATGCTGTAATTAAAATGTGATTAAGCTGGAGTATAGGCAGGTACTCTTCATTTGGCTGCAAGAGGTATTCTGCAAGAGGCATTTAGTTCAGAAAAAATGCCTACCATTCAATATTTGAAGCAAAATCAGTTGTCTACCTATGTTATACCAAGAGATTTGAGCATTCCATTAATGAGGATCCCCTTTCCTCTATTTCTTTTTCATATTCCATACCATATTTCCTTCATAGTGAACAGAGCTTAGTAGATACAGTACCTTCAGTGAAATTACATAATAAGGTCAGAACATAATCCCTGCCGCCAAATCAGGTTAATTAATCTTTCCACAATACAGTCAGTTTATCACAGAGCATCTGCTACAATTTACTGCTCAAAACAAAGCTGTAGTGGTATTGTGCATGTCTCTGGTCAAATAAAATCTTAGATTTACAGGCTCAATTATTTAAAAATTAAGCAAGGTGGAGTAATAAAAAGGAAAAAGCCCAAAGGTTGGTATCTTTGCTCAATACTACATAAAACAGAGCAGTACCACCCAGAGAGGTATTAGAGACTGGAGAGTCACAGAGTCTCCTTCAAGGCCTACAAGAAAAGGGCAATAAGCAAGCTTTACTACCTGCAACAAGTTAAATTTCAGTTTATAAATTGTGATTGAACACTGGAACCACTTTCAGGTAGCCTACAGAATCCCCGTCCTGAGAGATTTTTTTATGCTTGACCGAACAAAACCTTGACAGACCAACACTAACTTTGCTCATGGTATTTGGATTCATGCTAGCATAATTACACAATGAGTTTCAGTAAAACATTGTCATCAGGGAATTAGGTACTACAGCCCAGAGATAAACTGGGATGTAGTACATAAGATACTGAAATAAACCATTACAACAATGGGCCACTAAGATAGCAAAGTAACATTGCAATTGATCCTACTTTGTTTAATTTTAAGATATATTACCACATTCTTTTTGGTTCCGATTTAAGAGGTATGTTTTATTAATATCATGCATGCTTCAGATTTTGCATACACACATCAACAGTCCCATCTTTACTGGACACAGAGTGTGTAATCCTGACCACAACATTCATTCCTACCATCAAGGATCTTTTTTCCCCGCCCATTTATGAGGAAAAAATGGCATGCTTTTAAGTAAGGCTCTCAGTGCCCTCTGGATTTTTCTTTTTTGGTCCAAGCTTTTCTATTCTTTACAAGGAATTTCCATTGCATAAAAACCTTATGCTTCTAGTTTTCTAATGTTCTATTAAAGAAGCAATATCTTCACTTTCATTAAAAAGCCATTTTTCAACAAATCTCACATTAAGCTCCCAAGGATTCCTCAGGCAGGCAGAAAATCAGTCTTACTCATGAAAGTTTTCAATACAAATGGCACTTCGCAAACAGAAATGTTTATCCACAGAACTCTCCAAAATGACACTATCAACATTAGCATAGAAATTCAAAGAATTTTAGGAAGATTAGCAACCATTCCGGAAGTTAGTACAAGAGGTCTACAACTACCAAAACCAGATGGGACGATATCCTTCCTCTTCAAGTGCCAAAAGCATTTATAATGTTTTCAGATCCAGTTCCTTCCTTGTTTACAGATAAATGGTTAAGCAGTTGAGCAGTTTCACATCATCAGGAAGCAAACTTTATGTATTCTTATATAGTGCAGTGGTGGAAATGCCAGGATAGAGCTGTAAATTTTTTTTTATTATTATTACTTTTTCCTTACATTCCCTTGCATTTTTTCTTTAGTTCCCATACAAGCAGACTGACTGAACTGTATCTAACATTCAACAAAACTGAGCTGGAGAGCCATTGTTTGATCTTTAAAGTTAGTATTCAGCCGTGTCTGCACTGAAAAGTTGTCATATTAGCATCTGATAAGCAAATAAAACATAGTAACTAACTGAGGAGCACGTGGTCATGCATTTATGTCATGCAGTTGCAGAAGACTGGCTATGAAGCATGATGGATGTAATGCGTTTTCTTAACAGTAAATGCCACACTACATTCATCCAGTGAATGACCCTCTGCTGTAGCACATCCCACACAGCATGGGAAGTTATGTTTAGGTACACTGCAGTCAGAAGTTTATATTCTTGGGCACTGTCAAAATTATCAGGAGAAAGGTTACTAGTAATTGTCTCTGGGCACAGAATAGCTTCTCTTTTCAAAGTCCAGTAAGTATTTTTTATTATACCTAACAGTCCACTGAAAGTTCAAAAAGCGACAAAGCCTTACTCCTGAGCTTTCATCAGTATGAAAACTTGCTAGATTCTCATAGAGATGAAGCCTATAAGTAACAGTGTACAAACAATAACAGGATAACACAGCACATCATGGAGGAAACACAAGGGAAGAGCATACAAATTTAAGGCTGATATCATTAATCCTCTTTAAGAGCAAAACTTGTGCGATCTTTTTTTCATTGAAAGTAGATTTATGACAGACAATATGCTCAAATAAGTGCCTGCATCCAGTCACAACCAAAACTTATTTATCACTTGTCTCCACCTCATACTATTACCCCAGTGTGTCATCTGAAGGAGGCGCTTCCTTTCTTGATACCAAAATTCCACTGAATAGAATGTCCAGACCAGTTTTCAGTTTCCCTACTCTCCAGCAACAGGTATAGAAGCTGACATATCAATCCAATCGAATATTGAAGGCTAAATTGCTTACCCCAGGAGCTATGACCAAACCTCAATCAAATACCCAGCAGTGATTTGCATTATATCTGCACTGAGCCCAGAACAGATTTAGCTAAGAAATCCTGTATCATCATCAGTCTTTCAAAATAACATGAACACTTTGCTCAGAACAATTATCGGTTACTTCAGGAAGAAGAAAACTCTGGTACTAGTGATAGAATTAAAAACCAAAGGCAGATATATAGACACAAGGATACACTGGATCCCACATCTTAGGAAGAGCATCCTTTAATGGTCCAAGTGTTCCTCAAAAGCCTAACGGTGTTAGATACCATGATACCTACCAAGGCCAGGTCATACCATGCATTTCCTCAAGTGAGGTAGAAGACAGCAAACAAGGAACATTAAAAAAACCCTTTATTTTTCTAAGGGAATTGAAATTATTTTTTCCTTTTCTTAACTCTCTAAATATCAATAGTTTATGAGAATTGATGAAGAGAAAACAAAGCAGTTGTGACAGAAAACTTACCGAGCATAGTATGCGCTACAGCAGAAGCCAATAGGAATGCCTAGAAAGAAAAAGCATATGAGTGTGTTTTAGCATACTCTCAAACTTTACAATCTAGTGTTCAGGAATTTCCTGGTTCAAAACAACTGAGCCTCCTAGCTGCTGAATATTCTGTGGCAGTCAGTTCTGTAGTTAAACGCTACACTATCTGAAAGTAGCCTTTTTTTTATTTTTAACCCTGCCATCTGATACTAAGGAGAGTAACTGAAATGAGTGAAGAAGAAAACACCTTCCTCCTGATGATTTCCCATTACACTTGTGGTTTTGTATAGATCTGCCTCGCACTGTAAGGCCAACATGAAAAAAAAAAGAAAAAAAAAAAAAGGAGAGAAATGCTGTAAATACTGTGTCTTATTAAAAATACAGAGAAACATAGTCCATTTTACACGTCGATACTGCATATACCAAAAATAGTTACAAACATATATACAAAGCAATGGCAGTAATTTCAGTACTTTTAATCAGCGAGCAACCAATTAAAAAATACACAATTCACAATACAATCCTTACATAAGCTGGAAAAGATATTAAGGTTCATGTCAAGTTCAACATGGTCTACTTTTAACTTTAGTCATTAGCATTCTCATTAGCCGTAAATATGTGAGAAAGGATTATGAGCAGTCAGGAAGTCAGACGTTGAAATTTTTATATAATTATTAAAAAAAAAAAAAAAAAGTAGCCCAACAAAGAAAGGTAACAGAAAAGGAAGCATAATGACCCTGACTTGGCTCGAGAGCTGTAATGTACTATGCTGTCCTAAAAAGACAAAATTCTACTACATGCATTTCTTTAAACACGCATTTAAAGGGTTCTGGTTTTGTATTTTCAATTAATACTAGTAAGACAAGAGCTTGTTGTGATGTTGCTTACCTTTTACAAAATACAGTAGCTTAGCTCCCACCCCAGCATTTAAGAAAACAAAAACCTCAACCCAGTATATGAAGGATTCTGTAGGCCCTATCGCAAAACAGCATAAGCCAACAATAAATATCTGTAATAGCAGAAAGATAAGGCACATTCCAACTACAGAGTCCTCCACATATTGGAGAAAGGTCAGGTAGCTTTTAGTAAATAATAGCAACTTACACAGAAAAGAGCTCTAAGATAGACAAATGAGGTTGAACCTGTAGATCCCTTCAGTTTGATTTTCACCATTGTATCTGAACCTACAATAATTTTAAAAATAACCATTAAATAGTCTTTAAGTTTAACTTTTTTAGAAGAGACGTGTTTCCTAATGTCTTTCTTCCTTTCTATATTAAAGACAGGAAAATTAACATTTTTAGCTTGCAGCATACAGTTGTTACTGGAAAGGTTGGTCCAGAATTACCATCGGAAGCAAGAAAAGATGTATTGTCACCTAGCAGTGATCATGTAGAAATAGGAACAGTTAACACACTGTAAAACAAGAAACTAAATTAACATAAGCAGTAGTTGATACTTAGCATGGGAGTGGTTTATGCCCAGTCTTGCGTATGAGAATTTATTTCTTGACAATTGATTTTTAGCAAGCACTTGCTTACCAAATAGCTTGAAGTTCCAGTCAGAAAAAGATTCCTAACTGGAATTCCAGCAATAAAAGCATGCCTGCATGTTATTAAAGGAAACAGTGGAAAATTTCTCAGGCTAACATCCAGAATGTCTGCTGTTCCTTTTCATATTTCTTTTTTTGCAACTTGCAAAGCAGATACTAAACCAGATTCTAAAAGCATCTTTTTTTTTTTTTTTTTTTTGGAGTTTTTCTCCCTTTTCTTTTGTGAAGCCTGGAAATTTCCACTACTTTTAAAGGGCTTTTTAAAAAACTGCCTCAAATATACTGCTCAAACAACCATCCACTTCTACCTAGACAGACTCCTTAGTTTAAAGCAAAAGTTTCATTGCTATAAAGCAGACCTAGGATGAGGGGGAATAAAAAAAATTTGCTCATCTACCAAAAGTATTGCTTGGCCAATCTGAAATATTATTATACTGTGTATTAATCTTGATAGAGGTCACTTGAGGTTCAGCTACAAAGAGGTAGAGGGGTGAGAGAAAACAACGCAGTTGATAAAGCTACCTTGTAGCTGTACATTTGAACAGAAATTACAGTGGATAACAACGTAAGCTATTCTGTTCCTATTAAGTGATGGCTGTCCTTCAACTTAGTCGAATTTGCACTCAATTTTCCATTGTTCCTGAATCCCACTCATCATCCACGTTATCTGCTTATTGTCTCTCACACAGCCAATACAAGTCTGCCAAGTTTTCTAGCACTAGTTCTACACCTCACCTCTACAAATCTTATTCATCAGCCTCGAACATTCATCACCAAAAATTAGGGGGTTCAACAGAAAATCTACAGTTGTAATACAAAAATCTTTGAAAGCTACTTCATGTTTTCAGTTTTCTGTGCACAGATTAGAGAAACTGCCTTCCTAATTTTAAAGGGGGGGATCAAATGTACATTCTAGATTAACAGGAGATGTTTGCTTTGTGCT
The DNA here is from genome assembly GCF_014805655.1 of Passer montanus. NCBI lineage: Eukaryota > Metazoa > Chordata > Aves > Passeriformes > Passeridae > Passer > Passer montanus. Next base: position 6,664 of record NW_024368930.1, on the reverse strand, counting down.
ATTTTAATCTAGTGAGCAGTTTGCAGATAAAGCAGGCTTGCTTTTGTTGCCATTAGCACTATCCTTGAATCTATTACTAGATAAATACTTGAAATACTGATTAGGAGGGGATTCTTTCAATTACTACCTAAGAATGCTAAGCAATGTGCTGACTGACATTCTGGCCCACTGAGCCAGAAATCTCTACTCTGAACATCAAAAAGACTGCCATAGAAGATGAAACCAGGAGGACACTATAACAAAAGATGCTGCTATGTCCGCTTTAGCTCATCACAGCAGCAAAGATGGACTGAGCTCAAAAAGAACTGCAAACCAAGTCATAATTCCTTATTTACACCTAATCTCTCTAGCCTAGCCTTTATGGGGAAAGAGAAATTGTTATAGGGGAAGATGTCTGAATAGCCTATCCAAATCACTGCCAAAGACATTGCAAATTTTTGTTTGAAATCATTTCCTTAAGATGTAACCTCCCGAAGCCAGAAAACCATTTTAAAGTTGTCATTATTAATACAAGAAATTAATTTTTGAACCTTTACTAGTTCTTCCATAAGATTAAAAAAAACCAATGTAGCATTTCCATATACCGACTGTTTATGCGCGCATGCGCACACACACATGCTTATGCTTTTAGACGTCTGTCAAAAAGGTTTCAGAAAAAGTTTATCCACATAGAATGCTACCCCCTTAGACACACGTAGCAGCAAAAAGCGAGCAGCACAGTTCACCTTTTTGTGTGCCTTACTAGCCTCCAGAGAACATGATGAAAAAACCCAGCAATGTTAAGATGTTCATATACTCTATAGAGCAATTGGCAAAGGTGTTAGAACTACAAATTGAGTGCACAAAGCAAAACCGGAGGAACACCACCTTTGATTTAGATTTATTTAGCTCTTTGGACCCACACAAAATGAACAGAGAACCCCCGACTGAATGTTCTGAACAACTGTTTCCCCAAAATACTGGAGAGAACATGTATTTCACTGGGTTTTTTTGCAAGTAAATTGTTTAGTTCTCTCTTTTACTTAACCCTTCAATTAAAAGATACAGCAACGAAACTCACCCAACCCAATCCTGGTTACATTACCTGTTCAATCACTTTGGGATGTTTCAGTGAGGCAAGGCATTCTTTTATTAGACACGCAGCATACAAAAGACTGTATCCTTCAAGAGATTGAAGGCGAGGTAATTTTGTTTCACTTTTCAAAAATCAGTTTATTCATAACTGTAAATTTAAAAAGTCACCAGTTAAGTATTATTCAAGTAACAGGATCCATCTGAAATGTACCTCCCATTTATAGATGCACAAAATAATTTGATGTACCTTCACTCAACTAAATGCTGCATACAAAAATCACAGTGAGTAGAAATACATTCCATAACAGACTTAAATCAGTAGCAGTTAAATTCTTTTACAATTGCCTCTTTCCTAATACACTACATCTAGAAACATCAATAGATTTAGTCAGGGGCAAAAGGGGGAAAAGCAAATGAAAAGAACTACATAGGCAGGCTGCCCCAGCATTCAGGTCAGATGTCTTTGGCATAAAGGATACTATTCCTTCCCTCCCATTCTCCTCCATTTTTTTTTCTTATTAAAACAAATCAGAAGAATATTTAAGATATTTCTAAACACTCAAAAAGCTTGAATGTGAAATGCAGAAGATCCTGTATGGTATTGTCACGTTTTCAAGAGACACTCATTTAAATGCAGGAATTGAAGCAGCCTGTAGTGTCAAACTCTAGTGTCCAATACCTTTTCACATGCTACAAACGGTTTAATTTTGCAGGCAAATATAATCAAGACACCTTTTCTTTCTCCGAGTTCTTGAAAAAGAAAAGCACCCCCCCCTTTTCTAGGGAGCTGTACCACAGATATTAATAATGAAAGTTTTGTGATTATGATTTCTTGCCCATTATTAATAAAAAAACCCCACCATGATCAAAAGATAAGGTTCCATTGTAAAATAGATTTGCTGCTTCTTGCTAATCTGCATTTTGTCTCTAGCTATATGTTAGGGTATACATAAGTGATCCAATTAAACAAACAAACCGTAACTAGGCACTGCAAAACTCCCAAGTTAATAAATCCAAAGCCAGTGTGAACAAGGGCCTCAAAGGAACAGTTAAAAGAAACACAAAGCCACAGGCAAGCCCAAAATGCACGCAAGTCATATTCCAAATAAAATCACACTGGCAATAACACACTGTAATCAGGAGAGGTACTTAAAGTGAGGCTGAATACTGGGTTTATTTTGTCTATCACTTCCCATATCCCCCAGCCTCTATCTTCACACGTCAGCAGTGAGTCCATCAAATCCACTGGTATTAGTTAAAAAAAACCCAAACCAATAGTAATAACAGAGTTGAAGGAAATTCTTTACAACAGTCAGTTGAACAGCAGTTGTAACAGCAATTAACAGTAAAAGTAATTACTTCATATCATAACGAACAATCTTGCTTAAAAAACAAAAGTAATAAAAATTAATCAAAACACCCCCCCCACCCCGCCCAAGAACCCAAGCTTTTATTCCTGGCTTTCACTCATATACTATTTCTATGAAGCTACATTTTATATTCAGAACATACAACTTTGTTTCATGTGAAGCAGAACATTTTAGGATGGAAATATTCCATGAGAAGATATTTCTTTTTACAATAGTGATGATAAAATTTTAAGCTTATTGTAAGGATCCATTTAAAATGTATTACACATACCACGCACTAGACATTGCCACCCCTCACACATTCAGATTTCCTTTTGTTTTGTCTTGTTATTTTAGTTAGACTCCAACATACTGTTTTCTGTTAACGTCTATCTAAAAGAGGAAGAAGATACTGAGGATTCAAATGAGTCTGAATACGAGCTGACAAATTGGGAAGCTTCACTTTTGAAGGAAAACTTGACCGTGCTTAGGAGTAGGAGCAAAAACCACAAACAGTACCAACTTTACAACCAAAGAAAGATAATCGTGGGAATTATCTCAACCTCACGCTACATTCTAACTCTTAATCACCCCATTTATATCCCAGAAACAGTAACACCTACAGTGGCATGAGACCCGAGCCGGGGGATGGCAATCTCCTCTCCACCCCTCAATAACAGTTTCCTTACAGCTACAAGGCAGAAATGGATAAGAAGCATGGAAATGAACCTTTCAGTTCCAGTGTTTTTCATCCCTTTTCTTATTACCAGACATAAGAAGGAGACATGAGAAGTCAGCTCTAAAACTTACCGAGGCTACAGGATGACCAGGAGAATGCGGATATCAAGATTTTTGGAACCGCTTCGCTACCAGATAAACCCAGATGAATGGTAGAGAGGGCCATTCTAACCGAGGTATTTCACCCACACCCCGCCTCTGCTCAGACTGAGAAATCGTGGGTCAGACGATTCTAAAGCCAGGTCCACAGCGACCTCAGGTCTCTTTGTATTCTACGAGGAACCTCCACCCAAAATCATCACACGTAGATATGCATCACACGGCGACACGGGAAGCCTTCAGTCTACGCATCAATTCCCCACCACTGGCCCGGGAATGCCCCTTCAAAACTCAGTCACCAGTAAAGTGAGGTAAAGGCAGCCACACATTGCCCGGGGAATCCCCTCATCTCCAGCCCTGGGAATACTCCTCACATACAACCCATCTACGCTCCCCTTCCTCCTCCCCTCAGGGAGCCAAGTTCGTATTGAGGAGGGGGGCGAAAGACAGAAAAGAGCCGCCCCTCAAGGCCACCCCCAAGCTTCTCCCTTCCCCGGCAAGGGGCAGCTCTCCCTCCGCCATCCCAGTCCCACCCCAGCACTACAGGCAGGGAAACGCGAACTAGAACTCCCCTCTCTCCATTCGTTACTCACTCCCTTCCTTCGAACGCCACTCACCTGAGAAATGAGCCAAAGCTCAGCTATATCTCCATCTCCCCCACACTCAGCCCCGCACCGCCATTTTCCTCACTGCCTGGATTTAAATCGGGACCGAAGCGGAGACACCAGGCGGCGTGAGGTATTGTGGGACCTGTAGTACCCACACGGGAACTCATGGTACTTGTAGTCCGTGCCGGGCTCGCTGCCGGAGCTGCCAGGCTCAGCCTGATGCCAGCGCTCCGGTGTCGCCTCTGTATCGTCGCGGTCTCAGCGGTAGGGCGGGCTCAAACGGGGAGGAGGAAGCGGTTCCAGGGGAAGCTGCCTGTGCCGTGCACTCCCCAGCGCGTTCCCGCGGCGCTTGCTCCGTGCTCGTAGAGGTCACAAAATGCCGTATCTGTATCATTACTGCCTGGGGGTAAGAAAAACCAAACAAACCAACAAACCAAAAACCTTCAAAAAACGATTTAAAGAAAAGATTTACTCCCCGGGAGTCTGAAATTTTCTGCACCAGACATATAGTTTTTCTTCTTTTTTTTATACATAGTCTATAGGGGGCCCTAATTAGTGCTCCCGCTGGCAGTATCTAATACTGAAATCGAATAACCATTGCAACAGTACGCACATCCACAGCGCCAGTTAAATTAGACAACCAAGAGTTAATTGGATCATGATTTAATTAGATAAATAGGCAGTCTTCCAACAGAACTATCAGGCACCTTCAAGCCCACCCCTCACACAAACCCCGCCGCCGATGCATCCCACCCCACACCACTCTCCTCGCGCCGCCGCCCCTGGGGGCGAACGGCGCGGCGCCCCCTGCCGGCGAACGGCGCGCGCGCACACCACCCTCCGCCCCGCTCCTGCGCTACATCAGTGTGTCGTCACGGCGCCCCGCCCGCGGCCCCTCCCCTCGCACCGCCTCCAGCACCTCAGAAAAGACCCCAAGCTTTAGCCGCCCCTTCAGCTGCCTGATCGAAATTTCGACACCGATCCCGCGCTTTAAAAACAATTTCCCGAGGCGCCTTCCGGTGTGGGTACACCGGAATAGCACCACCGGCACGGGGAACGCTCGGGAGACACTTAAAAACCGCCAGAAACCGACAACCCCGACCCGGTAGCCGCCATCTTTGTCCGGTATCACGTGATGCCGTGGGCGCCGCCGTCTTTGTTTGGACATCGAGGTGAACGATGCAGGGACTGGCATAGTGACTGGGGATTGTTGGGCGGGAGCTGAAATCACAGCGAGGCTAGGATATTGATGGTGGGGTTGGCTTAGAGACTCTCGGGCGGGAGCTGAAGTGTTGCACAGCTGGAGCCAAGACCAAGATGCTGCCCTTTAAAGTTGTAAAAGTTTTCGCTGGCAGAGCTGGAGAAATGCGCAGCTGCAGCTGGAAGAACAGAGCTGGTAGTGAAATAAAGCTTGTGGGTCAAGAGCTGAAATCACTGGGGCTGGGAAGGGGACCTGTAGGCCTGGAGCTGTCATCACTGCGGGGCTGGGATTGGGGCTGCATACATACTTGACTGTGTCCACGAGGATTCCATTGAAGCTGAGAGGCTACTCTAGGGAACTTGAGGGTGACAAGAAGAGGCTGAGGGGGAGCAGGTGCCTGAGGGTGACAGGTGAACCAGCCCTCACACCACCCCTAACTTCACCCTAAAAACCACCCCTACCCGGGTGGAGAGTGCACGGTGGAAGTTATTTATAAAAATAGCAATATAATTAGAGTAATAAAAATTTGGGCAATTAGGATTAGGACAATACGAGACAATAAAAACAAAGAGTTATGGACAGTTGGGTACCTCTTTCTGGGCAAAATAAGACTGAAAAAGGACACGCATTAACAGAGGATTAACCCTTAAAAGCGATAGCTTGTTTCATATTCATACATCTCATACACGATGCAGAACTCCAGACAAAGGTTTCTGTCTGGTCAGTGCCAACTTCTTCCTCTTAATCCTCAGGCTGAGCAAGGCGGGAAGAAGTTAGCTTCTTCTGATAAGTGAGCAATAAATTAGGTGTTCTGTGGCTGCTATCTCGGTGGGAGTAACTCATTCCTCTCTTAAAAAAAAAAAAGTATCTTATATAGTATAGTTTCCATTTTAACATTATGTTATAACTTAAAACTATATTTAACTTAAGAAAATTAATACAGCATAACTTTCTAACATAACACATATACCAATCATTTTAATATTTGCGAAAAGCCAATCATAAAATACGCATATTTCACATAACATATTTCTCACACTATTCATATGAAATATACAGTGCATACATAAACTGGCATATTATACTATACAAAGCAGTTAAAAGTATGTATAAGTTGTACCATATCGAAATACTTGTGATGCAAAAAGCGAATCTATGAATGTGAAAGCCAATATTGTTTTATCACCTATAACAACCGACGACTGTGGGGGAGAAGGAGGGTGAGCAGCGGGCCCGCAGCAGGCGGAAGGCGGGCAGGGGAACGCGGGCACTTAACTATTTTGGCCAGCGTGCTGATCTCGACCAGTCGGGGCCGGCCAAGTCCCGCAGAAGCGGAAGCACTGCGGGGGAAGAGGCGCCCAGAACCCGCAGCGGGCTCTGTACGCCCCCCCCCCCACCATGTCGCCGCCGCTCCCCGAATCGCTGGGCCTGGACCTGTCATTACTGCACAGCTGGGACCGGGATTGTTCAGGGGAACGAACAGTAGGATCAGAGCAACAACAGAGCTGCCTGTCAAATAAAGCTTGTGGGTCAAGAGCTGAAAGAGCTGAAATCACTGGCCATCACGCTGTACTTATTGCACGGCTGGGACCGGG
>NW_024368929.1:0-958 GCF_014805655.1 Passer montanus | reverse complement strand
ACCCCAATTTTGGGGGGAAAAAAAAATCCTGATTTTGGGGGAAAAAACAAATTTTGGGGGAAAAAAATCCCAATTTTGGGAGAGAAAAGAACAAATTTTGGGGAAAAAACCCAAATTTTGGGGGGAAAAAATTCTGATTTTGGGGGAAAAATTTAAATTTTGGGGGGAAAAATTAAATTTTTTGGGGGAAAACCCCAATTTTGGGGGGAAAAAAAATCCCAATTTAGGGAGGAAAAAAAAATCCCGTTTTTTGGGGAAAAACCCAATTTTGGGGGGAAAAATCCCAATTTTGGGAGAGAAAAGAACAAATTTTGGGGAAAAAAATTAAATTGTGGGGAAAAACCCCAAATTTTGGGGGAAAAAAAGAAATTTTGGCGAAAAAAATCGAGATTTTACGGGAAAAGAGAACAAATTTTGGGGGAACAAACCCAATTTTGGGGGAAAAATTTAAAGTTTGGGGGAAAAAATTAAATTTTTTGGGGGAAAAACCCAATTTTGGGGGAAAAATCCTGATTTTGGGAGAAAATCCCAATTTTGGGAGAGAAAAGAACAAATTTTGGGGAAAAAAATTAAATTGTGGGGAAAAACCCCAAATTTTGGGGGAAAAAATTCTGATTTTGGAGAAAAAAATGAAATTTTGGGAGGAAAAACCCAATTTTGGGGGAAAAATCCTGATTTTGGGAGAAAATCCCAATTTTGGGAGAGAAAATAACAAATTTTGGGGAAAAAATTGAATTTTGGGAGAAAAGAACAAATTTTGGGGATAAAATGAAATTTTCGGGGGAAAAACCCAATTTTGGGGGAAAAAATCCTGATTGTGAGAGAAAAATCCCAATATTGGGGGAAAAAAATCCAGTTTTGGGGGATTAAAACCCAATTTTGGGGGAAAAAAAAGAAATTTTGGGTAAAAAAATCCAGAGTTCTGGGGAGAAAAAAATCGAGATTTTACGGGAAAAGA
>NW_024368928.1:0-958 GCF_014805655.1 Passer montanus | reverse complement strand
TCGGGGAAAATACGGTAGGAAATTTGGGGAAAAGTTGGAGAAGGGAAAAGGGGGGAAAAATTGGAGGAAAATTTGGGAAAATATGGGGGAAAATAGGGGGGAAGTTGGGAAGAAATTGGGTGAAAATTGGAGAAAAAATGGGGGAAATTTGGGGAAATTTGGGAAAAAATGGGGAAAACATGCGGAAAAATTTGGGAAAAATCAGGGAAAGTATGGGGGGAAATTGGAGAAAATATGGGGGAAATTTGGGGAAAAATCGGGGAAAAATTGGGGAAAATACAAGCGGATATATGGGATGAAATTGGGGAAAAAATTGGGGGAAAATCTGAGAAAATACAGGGGAAATTGGGGAAAATCGGGGAAAAATCAGGGGAAAATTGGGGGAAATTTGGGGAAAATTGGGGAAAATACGGTGGGAAATTGGGGAAAAAATTGGGGGAAAAACAGGGGAAAAATTGGGAAAAATTGGGGGAAGTTTGGGGGGAAATCGGGGGAAATTTGGGAAAAAATGTGGGAAAAATCGGGGAAAAATGATGAAAAATTGGGGGAAATCTGAGAAGAAATCGGGGAAAATTGGGGGGGAAATTGGGGGAAATTTGGGGAAATTCGGGGAAAATACGGCGGGGAATTTGGAAAAAAATTTGGGGGGAANNNNAGGGGAAAATGGGGCGGAAAATTTGGAAAAAAATTGGGGGGAAACGGGAAAAATAACAGGAAATTTGGGAAGAAATCGGGGAAAAACTGGGGGAAATTTGGGAAGAAATCAGGAAGAAGTTGGGGGAAAATTGGGAAAATACGGAGAAAATTCGGGGAAAGTTGGGGAAATTTGGGGGAAAATTGGCAAAAATCGGGGGAAAATTTGGGGAAATTCCCATTTTTTCCCCCAGATTTGAGGTAGAAAACTTGAAAATTCCCATTTTTGTTTTTTTCCAGAAAAAAGCACGGATGACGACGTGCA
>NW_024368927.1:0-1007 GCF_014805655.1 Passer montanus | reverse complement strand
AGATACAGCAGTGCAAACAGCAGAAAAAGGCTGGACCCACGCTTCATGGGTAAAGAAGGTCAAACCGCCAGAAGAGCCTGAGTGGAAAATTATGTCTCCACCCAGGGACCTGACATTAACTCTGTGTTGACCAAGTAAATGACCAAGAACAACCAAATAAGACGTGCAGAGCCAGACTGTAATTGTTACCCATTCATTCATTTCAGATGCAAATATTGTAACAAGATTCAGGTGGTACATTGCAGAAGGGGGGCGTGGCCAAAGGGTCTATGCGATAAGTGCTTGGATGGGGAAGTGCACCTGACTAACTGAATCTTAACACTCCTCACAGATTTGGGGGTGATCGAGATGGACTCACTGGTGTAGTTTCGGCTATTTCAAAATGGGGTAAGGGGAAAACTGAGATCCAGAGCAAAAATCGTAGAAATTGAGTGCCGGAGACTAAATAAGATACCTTGCAGCGCCATAACAGTCAAATTATCCAGGTGGAGTACTTTTAAAAGGAGATACGTGGCTTGAGCCAGGTACGATACCGATGAAGAATATTCCTGCTGCCAACAAGATAGCTTTCCCCGCCGCTGGAGGTATCCCAGTGAGCGTAGGCAGAGGCAGAGGAATGAAACTGGGGAAGGTCATGATGAGCCTGAGTCTAGTCATGTGCCTCAGGATTAATGCACACCCACCTGGCTTGGAAGAACCAATCTCCAGTAAAAAGTGTAGACCATGCATGCAGATCATCCTGGACAGACAGGGCAAAGAAGGAGGCTTTGATCCACCCAGCCTTGGAAGACTGCAGTGAAAATGGAAGGGGCAGGTACTGTCTCTTCAATGGCACCAGATATGAGATATACAAAGTAAATTGAAAGGAGATTTGTCACTCAAAAGAGGCAGCATCTCAGGTTGGAGAGTCAGAGCACACCCGGCACAAAAGAGGGGGTGACAGAAGCACCTATCCCTATTTGTAACAGATGCAATCAGACTGTATGGACTGGGGGTAGGATGGAATC
>NW_024368926.1:0-959 GCF_014805655.1 Passer montanus | reverse complement strand
TTTTTTTTTTCCTACTTGAATTATTTCTCCTTAATGGAACTTTTAAACTGCAGATAACTATTTCTTAGGGATCCTCTGCACTGTAGTTTAATGATTATTCCAGCTTATCAAAAAAGGTCACAATGACCTTTTGTTGCTGCATTTTGTACCTCTGTTAGTTAAATTAATGTCTGCTTGGAACATAGAGTGAGATCAGAGAATGTGGGAAAGAATAACCTCTGTGTGTGGATTAATAAAGGACTACACTTGCAGTAAAATGAACAGTCGCATTCTTTCTGAGAATTGGCCACTCAGTGGAGGCACTAAGGCAAAGGCAGTCCTCACAGCAGACCCAGGCCGTGTTTTGAAAGCTTTATGTCTTCAAAGTCACCGTGGTGCCCTCCAACAGGAACATTATCGACTTCCCAGAAGCATTTGTAGCATTTGAGGAAAAGTTCAAGTGATAAAGGCACTCAGCAGAGGCATTGTCTTGCTCTTGTCAAAGCGACACTGCCCTACCCAAGGGCATGACATCTGCTCTGTTGTGCATCAAGTGACAGGTGGGGGCTCCTTGAGAAGTGCCTTTTCTTTCTAGATTTCACAAATAGCTGCATCTTTGCTCACCATTCCCATTTCCAGCACCCAGATCTTGCAGCTCAGTGGCTGGGATGACTGTGGGACAGGAAATGTGATAGTTTGCTGATAACTTGAGTAAAACCTTTGAGTTCAGGAGAAATGGGGAATATTACTCAGAGATAAATAACTGAAAAAATCGGAATAAAATAAAAACCAATATAAAATATGCATTTTTGAGTTTTTATTATTTTTTGAAACAAGATATTATAATAGAGATGCTGGTGCTTTTTCAGATCCAAACTCTGCCTGCAGCTGTGTGATGACACCACTTGCAGTTTTTGCTGTGTTTTCTTAGCCCTTACAATTTTGGAGGTATGTTGGAAAAAGCAAACTGTATTTCAAAA
>NW_024368925.1:0-959 GCF_014805655.1 Passer montanus | reverse complement strand
TTTGGGAATTTTTGGGGGATTTTTGGGAGAATTATTGGGAATTTTTGAGGGAATTTTTATTTTGGGGAAATTTGGGGGAATTTTTGGGAATTTTGGGGAATTTTTGGGGGATTTTTGGGGAATTATTGGGAATTTTTGGGGGATTTTAGGGGAATTTTTATGAATTTTTGGGATTTTTTTTTTTAGTTTTGGTGGATTTTTTTAATTTTGGGAAAATTTTGGGATTTTTGGGAAAATTATTGGGAATTTTTGGGGGGATTTTTGGGGAGAATTATTGGGAACTTTGGGGGGATTTCAGGGGAATTTTTGGGATTTTTTTTTAATTTTGGGGGAAATTTTGGTGGATTTTTTTCATTTCGAGGGAATTTTTTGGGAGTTTTTTGGTTTTTCAGTCCGAAAAGTCTGCATTTTTGGGGGGAGGTTCCCGAGTGTCTCAGGCTGAATTTGGGGTGGATTTTGAAGGAATTTGGGGGATTTTTTTTGGATTTTTTTGTTTTTCCAGTCTAAAAATTCCGCATTTTTGGGGGGGGAGATTCCTGAGGGTCTCAGGCTGAATTTGGGCTGGATTTTGGGGTGAATTTGGGGTAAATTTGGGCTGGATTTGGGCTGTTTTTTGGGGAATTTGGGGGTGATTTTTTGCTTTTTTTGACTTTTTTTTCAGTCTGAAAATTCCAGATTTTTGGGGGGAGATTCCTGAGGGTCTCAGGCTGAATTTGGGGTGAAATTGGGCTGGATTTGGACTGGATTTTGGGCTGAATTTGGGCTGGATTTTGGGCTGAATTTGAGGTGGATTTGGGCTGGATTTTGAAGGAATTTGGGGGATTTTTTTTTAATTTTTTTTGTTTTTTCAGTCTGAAAATTCCAGATTTTTGGGAGGAGGTTCCTGAGGGTCTCAGGCTGAATTTGGGCTGGATTTGGGCTGGATTTGGGGGATTTTGGGCTGGATTTTGGGGTGGATT
>NW_024368924.1:0-959 GCF_014805655.1 Passer montanus | reverse complement strand
TGTCAAAATCCAAAAATTCCCAGTGGGAAAAGCATTGAAGTTTTAAACAGCAGGAAGTGCTAAAAATTCTGTTTAAATTCTGTTGAAATCCCAAATCCTGCTTGAAGCAGAAAAGTGGGAATTTCTTAAATCTCACCATCCCACAAATTCCCCCAACTCCTAAAATTCCCCCAACTCCCCCAATCCCCACAATTCCCAAAATGCTCAACTTCCCTCAATCCCTAAAAATCACAAATTCCCCCAATCCCTACAATCCCCCAAATTCCCAATTCCCACAATTCCCAAAATGCTCAACTTCCATCTATCCCACAATCCCTAAAATTCACAAATTCCCACAATCCTTCAATCCCTAAAATTCCCAAATCCCCAGAATCCCACAAATTCCCAATTCCCCCAATTCCTGCAATCCCAAAATTCTCCAACTTCCCCCAAATCTCACCATCCCACAAATTCCCCCAACTCCTAAATTTCCCCACAACTGCCCCAATTGCTACAATCCCTAGAATTCCCAAAATGCTCAACTCCCCTCAATCCCACAAACTCCCAACTCCCCTCAATCCCACAATTTCCCAATTCCCCCAATTCCTACAATCCCCAAATTCCCACAATTCCCCCAATCCCTGAAATCTCCAACTTCCCTCGATCCCCCATCCCATAAATTCCCAATTCCTACAATTCCCAAATTTCCAAAATTCCCTCAATCCCCCAACTTCTCTCAATCCCTACAATCCCCCAAATTACCAACTCCCCCAATTCCTACAATCTCCACAATTCCCAAATTACTCAACTTCCCTCAATCCCACCATTTCCCAATTCCCCTAAATCCTACAATTCCAAAACTCTCCAACTTCCCTCGATCCCCCAAAATTCTCCCAACGCCTAAATCCCCACAATTCCGTCAATCCCCAAAATTCCCCAACCTCCCTCGATCCCCCAATCCCATCAATCCCCAATCCCAT
>NW_024368923.1:0-932 GCF_014805655.1 Passer montanus | reverse complement strand
ATTTGGGGGGTTCTGGGAGGATTTGGGACATTTTAACCCCAAATTTGGGGTTTCTGGGGTGGTTTGGGGGGGTTTGACTCAAATTTGGGGTTACCAGGGGTTTGAGGGGTCCAAAATTTGGGGATCTTGGGGTTCTTTTGGGATGTTTGACCCCCAAAATTGGGATTTTACCCCAAATTTGGGATTTTGGGGGGATTTGGGACATTTGAATGCCAAATTTGGGGTTTCATGGGGATTTTGGGGGAATTTTACCCCAAATTTGGGATTTTGGGTGGATTTTATCCCAAATTTCAGGGTTCACAAGGATTTTGGGGAGCTTGATTCCAAATTTTGGGGGTTTTTTGGATGTTTCATCCCCCAATTTTGGGGTTCTGGGGTGGTTTTGGGGAGTTTGATCCCAAATTTGGGGTTCCCAGGAGGTTTTTGGGTCCCTTTTCCCCCCAATTTTGGGATTTCAGGGAATTTTGGGTCCCTTTTCCTCTCAAATTTTAGGATTTTGGGTGGTTTTGGGACCATTTTCACCCCAAATTTCAGGATTTCAGGGAATTTCGGGTCCCTTTTCCATCAAATTTGGGATTTTGGATAACTTTGGGTCAATTTTCCCCTCAAAATTTTGGGATTTTTGTCATTTTTGGCTCCTTTTCCCTCAATTTTGGGATTTTGGGTAACTTTGGGTCCCTTTTCCCTCCGATTTTGGGTATTTTGGGTCATTTTCCCTGAAAATGTTGGGATTTTGGGTATTTTTGGTTCCCTTTTCCCATCAGATTTTGGGATTTCGGGAATTTTGAGTCCCTTTCCCCCCAGAAATTCTGGAATTTTGGGTCTATTTGCATCACAAATTTTGGGATTTTGGGAATTTTGAGTCCCTTTTCCCTCAAATTTGGGACTTTCGTTGGTTTTGGGTCCTTCTTCCCCACAAATTTGGGGATTTT
>NW_024368922.1:0-960 GCF_014805655.1 Passer montanus | reverse complement strand
GGACAGAAATCCCAGCAGAAAATCCCAAAGGGAACAGCTGGACACAAATTCCAGGGGGAAATCCAGGTGCTTTAGGTACCTGTGCCTCTTTTTGGGGCCTTTTCAGAGTTTTCCTGCAGCTCTGCCTTCCTCCCCAGCCTGTCAGCCACGTTCCTCCTCAGGGGGAGGAAACTTTTTCCACCTTCAAGAAGACACAAAATGAGGAATTCCTTCAGAATATTCCTCTGCAGGACCCTGGATCCTCCCAGATGAACTTGGAATGGTTTTGGGGTTTAGTTCTAAGGGGATTTGCTGGTTTTGATGTAAATATTTCACAAAAAGCTCTCACCCAGGAGGGTTTTCCTTTTCCCCAGCCTGTCAGGAAGATTCAGCTGGATCACAGGGTCCTCCCCTAAAATAAGGAATAATCCTTTCAGTGCATCAAAAAATCCCCTAATCCCCAAAAAAAGCCATTTTCTGGCTGCCAAAGCACAGGAATTAAAGAAGGACTGGGAGGGAAATTGGTTTTAATGATAAAACTTCCCATTTTAATCTTAACCAAACCCAGCAGCTACAAAAATTCCCAACTTTTCCAACAAAACCTTTAAAATTCAAACCAGGAAAGGCAGCAGTGCCTCTCAGGATTACCAGGATAATTATCCTAATGATCAGTGATGAGATGTAGGGGGTGTGGGATGGGAATTTTGGGATTTGGGATTACCTTCCTTGGAGGAAAGGGTCACAGTTCTCAGCACAGTCCTGACGTTTTCCTTCTCTGGCACAGGAATGCTCCGGGCTTGGAGAGGATCCACAGCCACTCCTGAAGGACCTTCTGCATGGAAAAACATGGAAAAATCAGGATATTTAGGAATTTTCATTGGAATTCCAAGCAGAAAAATCAGCTGCCACATGCTAGTGTAGCCCCTCTAAAAAAAAAATGGGAGTTTGTCCTTGCAGGATCTCCCAATTTGCAAAAAAAAA
>NW_024368921.1:0-988 GCF_014805655.1 Passer montanus | reverse complement strand
GCAGGTTTTGTTTTGCTGTATGCTCTTATCCCAGGCAGAAAGCGACAGGAGAAAACAGCCTCAAGCTGCGAGAGGGGAGGTTCAGGTAGTCCATTAGGGAGAATATCTTTATGGTTGTTAAACGTCGGAATGAGCTGCCCAGGGAGGTCACCAGTGGTGTCAGTCTCTAGAGATGTACAAGAAATTACTGGACGTGGCACTCAGTGCTATGATCTAGCTGTTAGTGCTGATCAGTCAAAGGTTGGACTCAGTGATCTCAGGGTCTCTTCCAACCTAAAGGATGTGGTGATTCTGTGACTCTTCATTCAAGCTCCCCAGCACCCCCTACCACCACCCCACTGCCTTCCCCATTGCATGCTCTGCAGGATGTCCACCAGCACTGTTTGCTGTGAGCACACTTCACAAAAAAACTCTTCTCTCTCCTCCCCAGGGCTCCTCCCCAGGGCTCCTCCCCTTCTGCAGGCTGACCATGCAAAATGAGCCGAGGGACAGAGGGCAGCTGCTGGGTTTGGCATCAGGAGCTGCTGCTAAGCCACGGAGGAAGGCCCAACTCCCCATGCCAAGAGAGGGTTCCAGGTGGCCCCAGGCACACAGCTGGAGCAGGTGGGAGAAGCAGCACATGGTGAGGCTCTGTGGGCAGGCAGAAAGCTGTGAGGCAGGCCAGGCATCACCACTCTGGGGCTGCACAGAGGGACAGAGGTGTGTCCTGTGGGGTGCTTGGCTGACAGGCATAGGATATTTCTGGAGCTCTCACAATATAGGAAGTTCACACCTGACATTCAGAAGAATTTCTTTCCTTGAGAGGATAGGCAAACAATAGCACAGGATTCCTGGAGAGGTTCTCATTGTCCTGTGCCTGCCAGTGACTTAAAAAGAGGCCCTTAATGATAGGATTTAACTTTTCTGGTCAGCCCTGTTCAGGCAGCGGGACTAGATGATCATTGTAGGTCCCTGCCAGTTGAAACAGTCCTATTCTATTCTATTCTAT
>NW_024368920.1:0-960 GCF_014805655.1 Passer montanus | reverse complement strand
TTGGGGAAATTTGGGGGAGTTTTGGGGGATTTTGGGCACTTGGGGTGAATTTGGGGGGATTTGAGGGAGATTTGGGGGGATTTTAGAGGAAGTTTGGGGAAATTTGGGGGAGTTTTGGGGGATTTTGGGCACTTGGGGTGAATTTGGGGGGATTTGAGGGAGATTTGGGGGGATTTTAGAGGAAGTTTGGGGAAATTTGGGGGAGTTTTGGGGGATTTTGGGCACTTGGGGTGAATTTGGGGGGATTTGAGGGAGATTTGGGGGGATTTTAGAGGAAGTTTGGGGAAATTTGGGGGACTGAAAAAAATTGGTTTCAATTTTGGGTGGATTGTTGCAAATTTTGGGAGGAATTTCAGGGAATTTGGGAGTTTTGGGTGGAATTTTGGAGATTTTTGGTACTTTAGGGCAGTTGTGGGGTGACTTTTGGGAATTTTGGGGGGATTTGGGTGGAAATTTTGGGATTTTGGGTGGATTTTGGGTGAAATTTTGGTGGTTTTTGTGTCAATTTTGGATGGAAATTTTGGTATTTTTGGGGGGGATTTTTTTAGGATTTTTGGGGTGGAAATTTTGGGATTTTGGGTGGAAATTTTGGGATTTTTGGGGGGATTTAAGGAGATTTTTGGGTGGAAATTTTGGGATTTTCTGGGTGAATTTTGGGTGGAAATGTTGGGATTTTCTGGGTAAATTTTGGGTATTTTTGGGTGGATTTTGGGTGGAAATTTTGGGATTTTTTTGGCAGATTTTGGGTAGAAATTTTTGGGAATTTTGGGTAGAAATCTTGGGATTTTTTTGGGGTGGATTTTGGGGGGATCTCTGGATTAATTTTCGGGAATTTTGGATGGAAATTTTGGGAATTTTTTGGGATGGAAATTTTGGGGTTTTTGGGTGAATTTTGAAATTTTTGGGTTGAAATTTTGGGATTTTTGGTGGAAATTTTGGCAATTTTTGCTGATTTTGGGT
>NW_024368919.1:29149-33307 GCF_014805655.1 Passer montanus | reverse complement strand
TTTTTTTTGGAGTTTTTTAGGATTTTTTCAGAGATTTTGGGAGAAATTTTGAAATTTTGGATTTTTTTGGGGCAGTTTGTGGGGATTTTTTGGGGGTTTTTGGGTTTTTTTGGGGTTTTGGGAGGATTTTTTTGGTAGGAATTTTTTTTTAATTTTGGGGAGATTTTTAGTGGATTTTGGAAAAATTTGTTGGAATTTTTGAGCGGGATTTTGGGTGGGATTTTGGGTGTTTTGGGGCAGTTTTAGGGGGGATTTTGGGGGGATTTTGGGAAGATTTTGGGATTTTTTGAGGTGGATATTGGGGTTTGATTTGGGAGGATTTGGGAGGATTTTGGGGTTTTTTCGGATGGATTTTGGCGTTTATTTCGGGGAGGTTTTGGGAGGATTCTGGGGTTTATTTTGAGAGGATTTTGGGATTTTTTGGGAGGATTTTGGGGAGATCTTGAGCGTTTTTTGGGGGGATTTTGGGGCTGTTTTGGAAAGATTTTGGGAGGATTTTGGGGTTTATTTTGAGGAGATTTTGGGAGGATTTGGGGGTTTATTTTGAGAGGATTTTGGGGTGTTTTTGGGAGGATTTTGGCGTTTATTTTGACAGGATTCTGGGAGGATTTTGGGGGGTTTTGGGGTGGATTTGGGGTTTATTTTGAGGAGATTTTGGGAGGATTTGGGGGATTATTTTGAGAGGATTTTGGGGTGTTTTTGGGAGGATTTTGGCGTTTATTTTGACAGGATTCTGGGAGGATTTTGGGGGGTTTTGGGGTGGATTTGGGGTTTATTTTGAGGAGATTTTGGGAGGATTTGGGGGATTATTTTGAGAGGATTTTGGGGTGTTTTTGGGAGGATTTTGGCGTTTATTTTGACAGGATTCTGGGAGGATTTTGGGGGGTTTTGGGGTGGATTTGGGGTTTATTTTGAGGAGATTTTGGGAGGATTTGGGGGATTATTTTGAGAGGATTTTGGGGTGTTTTTGGGAGGATTTTGGCGTTTATTTTGACAGGATTCTGGGAGGATTTTGGGGGGTTTTGGGGTGGATTTGGGGTTTATTTTGAGGAGATTTTGGGAGGATTTGGGGGATTATTTTGAGAGGATTTTGGGGTGTTTTTGGGAGGATTTTGGCGTTTATTTTGACAGGATTCTGGGAGGAGGGATTTTGGGGGTTCTTGAAGCGAATTTGGGGGGGTTTTGGGTTCATTTGGGGGAATTTTGGGGAAATGTGGGGGTTCCTGAAGAGAATTTTGGGTGAATTTGGGGGGATTTTGGGTCCATTTGGGTGGGATTTAAGGGATATTTTTGGATTTTGAGGAAATTTTGGGTCTATTTGGGGAATTTTGGGGGGATTTTTTTGAAATTTGGGGGTTCCTGAAGGGAATTTTGGGGGAATTTTTGGGATTTGGGGGGAATTTTGAGGATTTTGGGGGGATTTGAGGAATTTTGGAGGGATTGGAGCAGTTTGGGGGGTCCCTGAGGTGGATTTTGGGGTGGATTTGGGAGATTTTGGGGTTCCCGGGTTGAATTTGGGGGATTTGGAGGCAATTTTGGCATCCCTGGGGTGAATTTTGGGGGAAATTCCGGTGGATTTTGGGATTTTTTGGGAGGATTTTGGGGTTTATTTTGAGGAGATTTTGGGAGGATTTGGGGTTTATTTTGAGAGGATTCTGGGAGGATTTTGGGGGGTTTTGGGGCGGATTTGGGGTTTATTTTGAGGAGATTTTGGGATTTTTTGGGAGGATTTTGGGGTTTATTTTGAGTGGATTCTGGGAGGATTTTGGGGTGTTTTGGGGTGGATTTGGGGGTTTATTTTGAGGAGATTTTGGGAGGATTTTGGGGTTTATTTTGAGAGGATTTTGGGGTTTATTTTGAGAGAATTTTGGGATTTTTTGGGAGGATTTTGGGGTTTATTTTGGGATGGATTTGGGGGTTTATATTGAGGAGCTTTTGGGAGGATTTGGGGGTTTATTTTGAGAGGATTTTGGGGTGTTTTTGGGAGGATTTTGGCGTTTATTTTGACAGGATTCTGGGAGGATTTTGGGGGGTTTTGGGGTGGATTTGGGGTTTATTTTGAGGAGATTTTGGGAGGATTTTGGGGTTTATTTTGAGAGGATTTTGGGGTTTATTTTGAGGAGGTTTTGGGAGGATTTGGGGTTTGTTTTGAGAGGATTTGGGGATTTTTTGGGAGGATTTGGGGTTTATTTTGAGGAGATTTTGGGAGGATTTTGGGGTTTATTTTGAGGAGGTTTTGGGAGGATTTGGGGTTTGTTTTGAGAGGATTTGGGGATTTTTTGGGAGGATTTGGGGTTTATTTTGAGGAGATTTTGGGAGGATTTTGGGGTTTATTTTGAGGAGGTTTTGGGAGGATTTTGGGGTGTTTTGGGGGTTTATTTTGAGAAGATTTTGAGGAGATTTGGGGTTTTGGCCCTCCCCGCAGGCTGGCGGACGAGCTGCGGGGCTGGGTCCGGAGGCACCAAACCCAAAAGGAGCAAAAGGAGCCAAGAGGGACCCCCGGGGGGACCCCCCCGAGCCCCCCCCGCGGGCAGGTGAGGGGCTGGGGGGGATTTGGGGAGGTTTTTGGGGGAGTTTGGGGGCCTTTGGGGAGGTTTTGGGGGGAGTTTTCAGGAATTTGGTCTGATTTTTTGTGATTTTTTTTTTATTCTTGGGGGAGGTTTGGGACTTTTGGGGGGTTTGGGGTTTTTGGGGATTTTTGGGGATTTTTTGGGATTTTTTTGGGGGGGTTTAAGGGGATTTTTGGTGATTTTTTGGTGATTTTTTGTGATTTTTTTGTGATTTTTTGTGATTTTTTTTTGTATTTTTGGGGGAGGTTTGGGACTTTTGGGGGGTTTGGGGGATTTTGGGGAATTTTGGGGATTTTTTTGGGATTTTTTGGAGGGGTTTTGGGGAGGTTAAGGGGATTTTTGGTGATTTTTTGGTGATTTTTTGTGATTTCTCGTGATTTTTTTGTGATTTTTTTGTGATTTTTTGTAATTTTTTTTTATTTTTGGGGGAGGTTTGGGGCTTTTGGGGGCTTTTGGGATTTTTTGGTATTTTTTGGGGGGGAGTTTGAGGGGTTTTGGGGTTTTTTGTGATTTTTTTGTGGATTTTTTGGCATTTTTTGTGATATTTTTTGTATTTTAGGGGGGATTTTTAGGGGATTTTGGGGGGATTTTTGGGGATTTTGAGGGAATTTTTGGAAGGATTTTTAGGGGATTTTTGGGGGGATTTTAATGGGATTTTGGGAGGGTTTTTAATGGGATTTTGGGGATAATTTGAGAAGGGTTTTATGGGATTTTGGGAGGGTTTTTGCTGGGATTTTGGGGATAATTTGGGGTTTTTTGGTGCCTCCAGGACCATCTGCTCCTCCCAGCCCGGAGCCACAACAAAACCTCGAGGCCCAAAATGTCCCTGGTGATGCCAGCGGCGGCTCTCAACGGTGAGGGGAGACCCAAAACACCCCAAAATCACCCCAAAACACCCCAAAAACACCCCAAAATCACCCCAAAAATCACCCCAAAATCACCCCAAAAATCACCCCAAAATCACCCCAAAAATCACCCCAAAATCACCCCAAAAATCACCCCAAAATCACCCCAAAAATCACCCCAAAATCACCCCAAAAATCACCCCAAAAATCCCCCTTAAAACCCCAAAAAATACC
The DNA here is from genome assembly GCF_014805655.1 of Passer montanus. Lineage (NCBI taxonomy): Eukaryota > Metazoa > Chordata > Aves > Passeriformes > Passeridae > Passer > Passer montanus. The sequence continues at coordinate 29,658 of NW_024368919.1, read as the reverse complement.
CCCAAAAACCTCTGAAAAATCCCCCCCAAAACGCCCCAAAAACCAATTTTTTGGTGCAATTCCAATTTAGAAAATCCCAATTTTGGGCAATTCCAGTTTAGAAAATTCCAATTTTTGGGATTTTCAAATATTGGAAATCCCAATTTTATAAAATTTCAATTTTTACAAAATTTCCATTTTCGGAAATTCCAGTTTTTACAAATTCTAATTTTTTGTGCAATTACCAATTAAGAAAATCCCAATTTTCAGGATTTCTAATTTTAGCAAATCCCAATTTCTTGGGCAATTCCAATTAAGAAAATCCCAATTTTTGGGATTTCTAATTTCAGGAAATCCCAATTTTTTTGGCAATTACCAATTAAGAAAATCCCAATTTTCAGGATTTCTGATTTCAGGAAATCCCAATTTTTTTGGCAATTACCAATTAAGAAAATCCCAATTTTTGGGATTTCTAATTTCAGGAAATCCCAATTTTTTTGGCAATTACCAATTAAGAAAATCCCAATTTT
>NW_024368919.1:27103-28334 GCF_014805655.1 Passer montanus | reverse complement strand
ATTTCAGGAAATCCCAATTTTTTTGGCAATTACCAATTAAGAAAATCCCAATTTTCAGGATTTCTGATTTCAGGAAATCCCAATTTTTTTGGGCAATTCCAATTAAGAAAATCCCAATTTTTGGGATTTCTAATTTCAGGAAATCCCAATTTTTTTGGCAATTACCAATTAAGAAAATCCCAATTTTCAGGATTTCTGATTTCAGGAAATCCCAATTTTTTTGGCAATTACCAATTAAGAAAATCCCAATTTTTGGGATTTCTAATTTCAGGAAATCCCAATTTTTTTGGCAATTCCAATTTAGGAAATCCCAAATTTCGGGGTTTCTGATTTCAGGAAATGCCATTTTTGGTCGTTTTTAACCGTTTCTGCCCCTTTTCCCCCCAGGGAGGTTTTTTGGGGCAGTTTTTAAACTTTTCCTTTTATTTTTTTCAGGATTTCTTTGGGATTTTTTTGCCATTTTTTCCGATTTTTTTGTGTTTATTTTTGGGATTTTTGGGTTTTTGGGAGGAAATTTTGGGGGATTTTTGGGGTTTTTTTAGGATTTTTTTGGGTGATTTGGGCTCCACCCTGAGCTCGAAATTTGGGGGATTTTGGGGGGTTTTGGGGATTTTTTGGGATTTTTTTGGGATTTTTTGGAGGGGTTTTGGGGGGGTTTAAGGGGATTTTTGGTGATTTTTTGGTGATTTTTTGTGATTTCTCGTGATTTTTTTGTGATTTTTTTGTGATTTTTTTGTGATTTTTTGTAATTTTTTTTATTTTTGGGGGAGGTTTGGGGCTTTTGGGGGCTTTTGGGATTTTTTGGTATTTTTTGGGGGGGAGTTTGAGGGGTTTTGGGGTTTTTTGTGATTTTTTTGTGGATTTTTTGGCATTTTTTGTGATATTTTTTGTATTTTAGGGGGGATTTTTAGGGGATTTTGGGGGGATTTTTGGGGATTTTGAGGGAATTTTTGGAAGGATTTTTAGGGGATTTTTGGGGGGATTTTAATGGGATTTTGGGAGGGTTTTTAATGGGATTTTGGGGATAATTTGAGAAGGGTTTTATGGGATTTTGGGAGGGTTTTTGCTGGGATTTTGGGGATAATTTGGGGGTTTTTGGTGCCTCCAGGACCATCTGCTCCTCCCAGCCCGGAGCCACAACAAAACCTCGAGGCCCAAAATGTCCCTGGTGATGCCAGCGGCGGCTCTCAACGGTGAGGGGAGACCCAAAACACCCCAAAATCACCCCAAA
>NW_024368919.1:0-26212 GCF_014805655.1 Passer montanus | reverse complement strand
GTGATTTTTTTGTGATTTTTTTGTGATTTTTTTGTGATTTTTTTGTGATTTTTTTGTGATTTTTTTGTGATTTTTTTGTGATTTTTTTGTGATTTTTTTGTGATTTTTTGTAATTTTTTTTATTTTTGGGGGAGGTTTGGGGCTTTTGGGGGCTTTTGGGATTTTTTGGTATTTTTTGGGGGGGAGTTTGAGGGGTTTTGGGGTTTTTTGTGATTTTTTTGTGGATTTTTTGGCATTTTTTGTGATATTTTTTGTATTTTAGGGGGGATTTTTAGGGGATTTTGGGGGGATTTTTGGGGATTTTGAGGGAATTTTTGGAAGGATTTTTAGGGGATTTTTGGGGGGATTTTAATGGGATTTTGGGAGGGTTTTTAATGGGATTTTGGGGATAATTTGAGAAGGGTTTTATGGGATTTTGGGAGGGTTTTTGCTGGGATTTGTATTTTAGGGGGGATTTTTAGGGGATTTTGGGGGGATTTTTGGGGATTTTGAGGGAATTTTTGGAAGGACAATTTGGGGATTTTTGGGGGGATTTTAATGGGATTTTGGGAGGGTTTTTAATGGGATTTTGGGGATAATTTGAGAAGGGTTTTATGGGATTTTGGGAGGGTTTTTGCTGGGATTTTGGGGATAATTTGGGGGTTTTTGGTGCCTCCAGGACCATCTGCTCCTCCCAGCCCGGAGCCACAACAAAACCTCGAGGCCCAAAATGTCCCTGGTGATGCCAGCGGCGGCTCTCAACGGTGAGGGGAGACCCAAAACACCCCAAAAACACCCCAAAATCACCCCAAAAATCACCCCAAAATCACCCCAAAAATCACCCCAAAATCACCCCAAAAATCACCCCAAAATCACCCCAAAAATCACCCCAAAATCACCCCAAAAATCACCCCAAAATCACCCCAAAAATCACCCCAAAAATCCACCTGCTAACACAATTAAAACACCAGAGAAAACAAAACATTCTAAAACCCCAAAAAATACCCCCAAAAACCTCTGAAAAATCCCCCCCAAAACGCCCCAAAAACCAATTTTTTGGTGCAATTCCAATTTAGAAAATCCCAATTTTGGGCAATTCCAGTTTAGAAAATTCCAATTTTTGGGATTTTCAAATATTGGAAATCCCAATTTTATAAAATTTCAATTTTTACAAAATTTCAATTTTTGGAAATTCCAGTTTTTCCAAATTCTAATTTTTTGTGCAATTCCAATTAAGAAAATTCCAAATGTCAGGGTTTCTAATTTTAGAAAATCCCAATTTTTAGGGAATTCCGATTAAGAAAATCCCAGTTTTTGGGCAATTCCAAATTTCAGGAAATGCCAATTTTTTGGCAATTTCAATTTAGAAAATCCCAATTTTTTTGGTTTCTAATTTCAGGAGATCCCAATTTTTGGGCAATTCCAACTTTGAAAACTCCAATTTTTTGGAATTTTCAAATATTGGGAATTGCAATTTTTGGGCAATTTCAATTTTGGGGCAATTCCAATTTTTGGGATTTTCAAATATTAGAAATCCCAATTTTACGAAATTTCAATTTTTAGAAATCCCAATTTTTTGGGCAATTCCAATATAAAAAAATCCCAGTTTTTGGGGTTTCTAATTTCAGGAAATCCCAACTTTTTTTGGCAATTCCAGTTAAGAAAATCCCAAATTTCAGGATTTCTAATTTTAGGAAATTCCAATTTTAGGAAATCCCAATTTTGAGAAATCCCAATTTTTGGGCAATTCGAATTTTTTTTGAAATTCAAATTTTAGGATTTTCCAATTTTAGGAAATTTCAATTCTTGGGCAATTCCAATTAACAAAATCCCAATTTTCAGGATTTCTAATTTTAGCAAATCCCAATTTTTTGGGCAATTCCAATTTAGGAAATCCCAATTTTTGGGATTTCTAATTTCAGGAAATCCCAATTTTTTTGGCAATTACCAATTAAGAAAATCCCAAATTTCAGGATTTCTAATTTTAGCAAATCCCAATTTTTTGGGCAATTCCAATTTTTGGGGATTTTGAGGGAATTTTTGGAAGGATTTTTAGGGGATTTTTGGGGGGATTTTAATGGGATTTTGGGAGGGTTTTTAATGGGATTTTGGGGATAATTTGAGAAGGGTTTTATGGGATTTTGGGAGGGTTTTTGCTGGGATTTTGGGGATAATTTGGGGGTTTTTGGTGCCTCCAGGACCATCTGCTCCTCCCAGCCCGGAGCCACAACAAAACCTCGAGGCCCAAAATGTCCCTGGTGATGCCAGCGGCGGCTCTCAACGGTGAGGGGGGACCCAAAACACCCCAAAAACACCCCAAAATCACCCCAAAAATCACCCCAAAATCACCCCAAAAATCACCCCAAAAATCCCCCTTAAAACCCCAAAAAATACCCCCAAAAACCTCTGAAAAATCCCCCCCAAAACGCCCCAAAAACCAATTTTTTGGTGCAATTCCAATTTAGAAAATCCCAATTTTGGGCAATTCCAGTTTAGAAAATTCCAATTTTTGGGATTTTCAAATATTGGAAATCCCAATTTTATAAAATTTCAATTTTTACAAAATTTCCATTTTCGGAAATTCCAGTTTTTACAAATTCTAATTTTTTGTGCAATTACCAATTAAGAAAATCCCAATTTTCAGGATTTCTAATTTTAGCAAATCCCAATTTTTTGGCAATTACCAATTAAGAAAATCCCAGTTTTTGGGATTTCTAATTTCAGGAAATCCCAATTTTTTTGGCAATTCCAATTTAGGAAATCCCAAATTTCGGGGTTTCTGATTTCAGGAAATGCCATTTTTGGTCGTTTTTAACCGTTTCTGCCCCTTTTCCCCCCAGAGTCGCTGCGCGGCCCCCAGCCCATGATGCAGGTGGACTGCGAGGTCATGGACACGCGTGTCATCCACGTGCGCCGCCCGGCCACGCCCCCCGCGCGGGCCACGCCCCCCGCGCGGGCCACGCCCACCCGCAGAGCCCGCCCAATCAGCCTGGGGGGAGACGGCGCCTGAGCCACGCCCACTTCCGGGACAAGACACGCCCCCTTCGCAAAGCAAGCAGGATGAGGCCACGCCCACCCGGTGGGATCGAGAGTTTAAGCCACGCCCCCTTTAAAAAAGTTGTTTAGGCCACGCCCCTTAAAACCCAAATATTTGAGGCCACGCCCCCTTAAGCCCCAAATATCAGAGGCCACGCCCCCTCTAAAACTCGTGTTTGAGGCCACGCCCCTTTTTAACTACATGCTTGAGGCCACGCCCACCCGGTGGGATTGAGACTTTAAGCCACGCCCCCTCTGAAACAATGTGTTTTAGGCCACGCCCCCTTTAAAGCTACATGTTTGAGGCCACGCCCACTCAGTGAGATCGAGTTTAAGCCACGCCCCCTTTAAAGCAATGTGTCTGAAGCCACACCCCCTTAAAACCCAAATGTTTTAAGCCACGCCCCCTTCACACCCGTGTGTCTGAGGCCACGCCCCTCAACAGGATTGCGTTTAAGCCCCGCCCCTTTTAAAGCCAGGAGCTTGAGGCCACGCCCCTTCATTAAATTGAGATTGAGCCACGCCCCCTTCACACCCATGTGGTTGAGGCCACGCCCCCTTATAAATGTTTGCGTTGCGAGGCCACGCCCACTTGGAATCAAGTGTTTAAGCCACACCCCTTTTGAAAGGAGTCTGAGGCCACGCCCCTTAGAATCAATTTTATTTGAAGCCACGCCCATTTAAATCTGCATGTCTGAGGCCACGCCCCCTTATTTAAAAGCGGATTTCTTTAGGCCACGCCCCCTGCCTAAAAAGCATTGTTCAGGGCCTTGCCCTTCTAGTAATTTGCATATTTAAGCCACACCCTTTAAATAGGTTTTCTGTCATAATAATCTTTAAGCCCCGCCCAGATTTGCATTAGGCCACGCCCCCTATTAAAACGGCAATATTGAGGCCACGCCCCTCAAGGGAATTGAGCCAAGCCACGCCTACTGTGAAGCCCCACCTCCTTTGCATATGTGGGCGTGGTTAGTTGTGAGGCCACGCCTCTTCTTAAAGGGGCGGTGCCTTTTTCTGCCCCGCCCCCAGCAGCGTTTTTTACCCAAGTCAATAAAAAATTGGGGGAAAATCCCAAAAAATATTTAAAAAAATTCACCTGGCTTCTGTCTGAGGGGGAGGGGCTGAGGAAATCTGGGAGTTTTGGGGGAAATTTTGGGGATTTTGGGCAATTTCGGGAATTTTTTGTTTCATTTTTGAGAAATTTCGGGATTTGTTTGTGATTTTTTTGCAGATTTTGGGGGAAATATTGGGAATTTTTTGTTTCATCTTTAACGAATTTTTGGGGGGGGATTCCTGTGATTTTTTGGTTGAATTTTGGGTGAGTTCATTGGAAATTTTAGGGAGTTTTTTAGGAAGTTTTTTGGGGTTTTTTTGCAACAGCCCCTCACGGACGCTCCTGGCCGCCGCCATCTTCCCTCTCCCCTCACGCATCCCCTCATTTCCCATTGGCCGCCACCCCTGTCAATCAAATCACCGCGCTGCTATTGGTGGGCACCTGCGACGACCCGCCTTATAGGGAGCTCTTCCTATTGGTTCTTGGCGCTCAGTGCATTGATTGGTTATATTGCTTGACAAGCAGTTATCTCACCCAATCAGAGCTGCGGAACCGCGTTGCCGTGGCGACGCCGCAATTTCCCGCCTCTCCGTTACCGCGGCAACCACGCAGTGGCGAGGAGGCGGGGCCAGCCGCGCCGTTTGAGGCGGTGATTGGCTGCGCGCGCTGTCAATCAGCGGCGCGGCTTCCGGCGGCGGGACGGGCCCGCGCCGCCGCCGCAGCCGCCGCCCCTCCCGGTACCGGCGGGGCCTGAGGGGGTTCCGGGGCTCCCGCGGGGATTCTGGGGCTCCCCGCGGCTCCTTGGGGCTCCCGGGGCTCCTTTGGGGGCGATCGCGGCCCTGCCGGGGCCGGGGCTGCCCCGCCCGCAGCCGCCGGGCCGGGCCCGGCCGAGCCCTGAGGGGAGGGCGGGGCCGGGGTGGGGCCCGTGAGGGGAATTGGGGAGCCCGCGGGGATCGGGGGCGTTCTGAGGCGATTTAGGGGTGGAAATGGGGAAATTGGGGGTCCTGAGGGGATTTAGGGGTGGAAATGGGGAAATTGGGGGGGAAATGGGGAAATTGGGGGGGAAATGGGGAAATTGGGGGGTCCTGAGGGGAATTTGGGGTGAAAACGGGGAATTTGAGGCATTTTGGGGCGTTCTGAGGGGAATCTGGGGAGCCCGAGGGGATTTGTGGTGGGAATGGGGAAATTGGGGGATCTTGAGGGGATTTTGGGGGTCCTGAGGGGAATTTGGGGTAAAAATCAGGGATTTGGGGATCCTGAGGGGATATGGGAGTGGAAATGGGGGATTTTGGGGGTCCTGAGGGGATCTGGGGGGTCCTGAGGGGAATTTGGGGTGGAAATGGGGAATTTGGGGTGGAAATGGAGAATTTGGGGTGGAAATGAGGGATTTTGGGGTAGAAATGGGGAATTTGGGCGATCCTGAGGGGATTTGGGGGTCCTGAGGGGAATTTAGGGTTATTGAGGGGATTTCTGGGTGAAAATTGAGGATTTGGGGGTCCTGAGGGGAATTTGGGGAGCCTGAAGGGATTTGAGAGGGGATTTAAGGGTGGAAATTGGAAATTTGGGGTGAAAATTGGGGATTTGGAGTGAAAATTTGGGATTTTGGGGGTCCTGAGGGGAATTTGGGGAGCCTGAAGGGATTTGAGAGGGGATTTAAGGGTGGAAATTGGAAATTTGGGGTGAAAATTGGGGATTTGGAGTGAAAATTTGGGATTTTGGGGGTCCTGAGGGGAATTTGGGGAGCCTGAGGAGATTTTGGTGAATTTTGGGGTGTTCTGAGGGGAATTTGGGGTAGAAATGGGGGATTTGGGATCAAAATTTGGGATTTTGTGGGTTCTGAGGGATTTGGGGGATCCTGAGGGGATTTTGGGGTGAAAATTGGAGAATTTGGGAATCCTGAGGGAAATTTGGGATGAAAATTGGGGATTTTGGGGGTCCTGAGGGGATTTTAGGGATGAAAATTGGGGAATTTGGGGGTGAAAATTGGAGATTTTTGGGGCTGTGAGGAGATTTTGGGAATCCTGAGGGGATTTTGGGATGAAAATGGGGATTTTGGGGCTTCTGGGCGGATTTTGGGGGGAATTTTTGGAGATTTCAGGGAATTTTGGGGGGTCCTGAGGGGAAATTCGGGGAGGGGGTCCTTGGGGAGGGAATCTGGGGGTCCCCAAATGTCATTTTGGGGCAGATTTGGGTTTTTTTGGGATCCTTGACCCCCATTTCCCACAAGAGGAACAATTTAAACATTCCCAAATGTAATTTTGGGGCAGAATTGAGGTTTTTATTTGTATTTTTTGTCATTTTTGCCCCCAAATCCTTGGGATTTTTGGGCTCCCTGTTCCCAGACTCCAGAGATAATAATTTACAATTCCCCTAAATTAATTCAGGTTAAATTTGGGATTTTTTTGGTAATTTTGGGGCAGAATTGAGGTTTTTATTTGTATTTTTTGTCATTTTTGCCCCCAAATCCTTGAGATTTTGGGCTCCCTGTCCCCAGGCTCCACAAAGATAATAATTTACAATTCGCCTAAATTAATTTAGATTAAAATTGTGGGGTTTTGGGTCTCCCAGACACCATGGAGGTGACGGTGGGGGGCAAAAATCTGAATTTTTTATGGCTTTTTTTGCATTTTTCACCCCAAATCCCCGGGATTTTTTGCTCCCTGACCCCGGGGCCCCACAGAGCAGGCAGTTCACGATTCCCTCAGGATAATTTAGGGTAAATTTCTGATTTTTTGGGTCCCCAGGCACCATGGAGGTGACGGTGGGGGGCAAAAATTCCATTTTTTAATGTGTTTTTTGTCACTTTTGACCCCAAATCCCCGGGATTTTTTGCTCCCTGACCCTGGGGCCCGACAGAGCAGACAGTTCAGAATGTCTCTAAATTAATTTAGGGTAAATTTTATTATTTTTCTGCCCCCCAGGCGCCATGGAGGTGACGGTGGGGGGCAAAAATTCCATTTTTTTACGTGTTTTTATCATTTTTCACCCCAAATCCCCGGGACTTTTTGCTCCCTGACCCCGGGGCTCCACAGAGCAGACAGTTCACGATTCCCAGAGCACAATTTAAGTTAAATTTATTCGTTTTGTGCCCCCCAGGCGCCATGGAGGTGACGGTGGGGAGCGAAAATTCACCTTTTTAATGTGTTTTTTGTCACTTTTCACCCCAAATCCCCGGGATTTTTTGCTCCCTGACCCCGGGGCTCCACAGAGCAGACAGTTCACGATTCCCAGAGCACAATTTAAGTTAAATTTATTCGTTTTGTGCCCCCCAGGCGCCATGGAGGTGACGGTGGGGGGCAAAAATTCCATTTTTTTACGTGTTTTTATCATTTTTCACCCCAAATCCCCGGGACTTTTTGCTCCCTGACCCCGGGGCTCCACAGAGCAGACAGTTCATGATTCCCAGAGCACAATTTAAGTTAAATTTATTCGTTTTGTGCCCCCCAGGCGCCATGGAGGTGACGGTGGGGAGCGAAAATTCACCTTTTTAATGTGTTTTTTGTCACTTTTCACCCCAAATCCCCGGGATTTTTTGCTCCCTGACCCCGGGGCTCCACAGAGCAGACAGTTCACGATTCCCTCAGGACAATTTAGGGTAAATTTGTTCATTTTTGGCCCCGCAGGCGCCATGGAGGTGACGGTGGGCACGGCGGCGCTGGCGCTGGCGCTGCTGCTGCTGCCGCTGCTCTACGAGCGCTGCGGCTCCTTCCGCTTCTTCTGCAAGATGGGCTTCTACAACGGCTGGATCCTGCTGCTGGCCCTGCTGGCCATCCCCCTGTGCGCCGTGAGGGGCCGGGACGTGGAGAACATGAAGTGAGGGGGGTTTGGGGTGAATTCCGGGGGTTTTGGGTCAGTTATTGGGGGTTTGGGGCTTCTACAACGGCTGGATCCTGCTGCTGGCCCTGCTGGCCATCCCCCTGTGCGCCGTGAGGGGCCGGGACGTGGAGAACATGAAGTGAGGGGGGGTTTGGGGTGAATTCCGGGGGTTTTGGGTCAGTTCTGGGTCAGTTATTGGGGGTTTTGGGTCAGTTATTGGGGATTTGGGGCTTCTACAACGGCTGGATCCTGCTGCTGGCCCTGCTGGCCATCCCCCTGTGTGCTGTGAGGGGCCGGGACGTGGAGAACATGAAGTGAGGGGGGGTTTGGGGTGAATTCCGGGGGTTTTGGGTCAGTTATTGGGGATTTGGGGTGATCTCGGGGGTTATTACCCATAGATCCTGCCCCACACATCCTGCCCCACACATCCCCACAGAGCCCTGACCCCATAGATACCCATAGAGCCTGACCCCATAGAGCCCTGACCCATCCCAGCCCTACGTGGTGGTCAGCAACCACCAGAGCTCCCTGGACCTGCTGGGTATGACCCATAGATCCTGCCCCATAGATCCTGCCCCACACATCCTGCCCCATAGATCCTGACCCATAGAGCCCTGACCCCACAGTGACCCATCCCAGCCCTACGTGGTGGTCAGCAACCACCAGAGCTCCCTGGACCTGCTGGGTATGACCCATAGATCCTGCCCCACACATCCTGCCCCATAGATCCTGACCCATAGAGCCCTGACCCCACAGTGACCCATCCCAGCTCTACGTGGTGGTCAGCAACCACCAGAGCTCCCTGGACCTGCTGGGTATGACCCACACATCCTGCCCCACACATCCTGCCCCATAGATCCTGACCCATAGAGCCCTGACCCCACAGTGACCCATCCCAGCTCTACGTGGTGGTCAGCAACCACCAGAGCTCCCTCGACCTGCTGGGTACGGCCTGCCCCACACATCCTGCCCCATAGATCCTGCCCCATAGATCCTGATCCTATAGATCCCTGCCCCATAGATCCCCACAGATCCCTGACCAACGGCTGCCCCATAGAGCCCCAAACTGCCCCCAGCCCCACATGTACCCTATGGAGTGTTTATGGGGGGCTGTGGGTTGATTATGGGGCAGTTATGGGGTGCTGTGGGGTGGTTATGGGGGGCTGTGGGGTGGGTACGGGGTGCTATGGGGTGGTTGTGGGGCAGTTATGGGGACCTAAGGGGCGCTATGGGGTGGGTGTGGGGCAGTTCTGGGTGCTGTGGGGCAGCTGTGGGTGCTATGGGGCAGCTGTGGGTGCTGTGGGGCAGCTGTGGGTCAGGAGCAGCCCCCCCAGCCCGTGGTGCCCCCCAGGTGCCCGTGGTGCCCATCGTGATCTCGTCCTACCAGCACTTCTACAGCAAACGCGAGCGGCGCTTCACCGCCGGTGAGGGGGGGTCCCGTGGGGCTGGGGGCTTCTGTGGGGCTGGGGGCTCCTGTGGGGCTGGGGGCTCCCGGGGTCTCTGATTTGGGTCTGGGGTCGCAGGGCACTGCGTGATCCAGGTGCTGCCCCCGCTGCCCACGCGGGTCTGGGGTCACTCTGTGGGTCTCAGGGTATTTGTGGGTCTGGGGTCTCTCTGATTTGGGTCTGGGGTCGCAGGGCACTGCGTGATCCAGGTGCTGCCCCCGCTGCCCACGCGGGGGCTGGGCCCGGCCGACGTTCCGGCGCTGACCGAGCGCGTGCGGGCGGCCATGCTGCGCGCCTTCGAGGCGCTCTCGGCCGAGCTCGCTGACCGCCCGAGTGACCAGAGTGACCACCCGAGTGACCAGCACACTGACCGGCCCAGTGACCACCCGAGTGACCGCCCGAGTGACCGCCCGAGTGACCGACACACTGACCAACAGAGTGACCACCGGAGTGACCAGAGTGACCACCCGAGTGACCAGCACACTGACCGCCCGAGTGACCGGAGTGACCACCCGAGTGACCAGAGTGACCACCGGAGTGACCAGAGTGACCACCGGAGTGACCGACACACTGACCAACAGAGTGACCACCGGAGTGACCAGAGTGACCAGAGGGGTGACCACCAGAGTGACCCCCTGAGCAACCAGCTGAGTGACCAATGGAGTGACCAGAGGAGTGACCCCCTGAGTGACCGGCCCAGTGACCAGCACAGCCCCACAGCCACCCCAAGTGACCAGAGGAGTGACCCCCGGAGTGACCAATGGAGTGACCAGCACAGCCCCACAGGCCTGAGAGACCCCCAGAGTGACCACCAGAGTGACCAACAGAGCCCCACGGCCACAAGTGACCCCCAGAGTGACCGGCACAGCCCCACGGCCGCCCTGAATGACCCCTGGAGTGACCACCAGAGTGACCACCAGAGTGACCACCAGAGCCCTCCGTGCCCGAGCGACCCCTGGAGCGACCCCTGGAGTGACCCCCGGAGTGACCCCTGGAGTGACCCCCAGCGCCCCACAGCCCCCTGGAGTGACCCCCAGTGTCCGGCACTGACCCACGGGGTGACCCCGCAGTGACCCCCGGCCCTGCAGCCCCACGGGGGACAGTGGGGCACGGACTGACCCCTGAGCGACCCCTGGGAGGGGACAGAGTGACCCTGAGTGACCCCTGAGTGGGGCAGGAACTGACCCCCAAGTGGAGCCTGGACTGACCCCCAAGTGCGGCCACAACTGACCCCTGAGTGGGGCCTGGACTGACCCCTAAGTGGGGCCCAGAGTGACCCCCAAGTCGGACACGGTTTGACCCCCAGGGGAGGCCACAACTGACCCCCAAGTGGGGCCTGGACTGACCCCCAAGTGGGGCCAAACTGACCCCCAAGTGGGGTCCGGAGTGACCCCCGAGTGGGGCCTGGACTGACCCTTAAGGGGGGCCTGGACTGACCCCCAAAGGGGGCCTGGACTGACCCCCAAGGGGTCCGGAGTGACCCTTAAGGGGGGCCTGGACTGACCCTTAAGGGGGGCCTGGACTGACCCCCAAGTGGGGTCCGGAGTGACCCCCGAGTGGGGCCTGGACTGACCCTTAAGGGGGGCCTGGACTGACCCCCAAATGGGGACAAAGTGACCCCCAAATGCAGCCACAAGTGACCCCTGAGTGGGGCCCAGAGTGACCCCGGAGTGGGGACAAAGTGACCCCCAAGTGCGGCCACAACTGACCCCTAAGTGGGGCCTGGACTGACCCTTAAGGGGGGCCCGGACTGACCCCTAGGTGTGGCCACAAGTGACCCCCAAGTGTGGCCACAACTGACCACTGAGTGGGGCCAAACTGACCCCCAAGTGGAGCCCAGAGTGACCCCTGAGTGGTGTCCGGAGTGACCCCCAAGTGGGGCCTGGACTGACCCCTAAGTGGAGCCCAGAGTGACCCTTAAGGGGGACCCGGACTGACCCCCAAGTGGGGCCAAACTGACCCCTGAGTGGTCCCAGAGTGACCCCCAAGTGGAGCCCAGAGTGACCCCCAAGTGGGGCCAGACTGACCCCTGAGTGGTCCCAGAGTGACCCCCAGGTGGTGTCCGGAGTGACCCCGAGTGACCCCGAGTGCCCCACAGCTGTGGGGGGCTGTGACAGCTGATTGGCTGCCGCTGGCGCTGATTGGCTGCCGCAGCCAAGCCCCGCCCCCTCCCGAGTGCCCCACAGCTGTGGGGGGCTGTGACCCACGGCGGGGGCGTGGCTGGCGCTGATTGGCTGCCGCAGCCAAGCCCCGCCCCCTCGAAGCTGTGTATTTATTTGGGGGGGGGGGCGCGGATTTTGCCAAATTTCCCTCCCGGCTTTTAATAAACTCCCCAAAATCCCCCCAAAATCGGGGTGCTGTGACATCACTGTGACGTCATCGGGGTGGGGTGATGTCATCAGAGGGGGGGTCATGTCACTGCGGTCACTGCGGGCAGTGTGGTCAGTGCTGTCAGCGCGGTCAGCGTGGCCGGAGTGGCGGCGGCCAGGCTGCGGCGCCGGGGGTCGGCCGCAGTCCAGGCACTCGGGCGGGCGGCGGGCGAGCGGCGAGGCCGCGGCGTGGGCAGGGCTGGTCAGCGTGGCCTGGGCAGGGCTGGTCAGCGTGGCCTGGGCAGGGCTGGTCAGTGTGGTGTGGGCAGGGCTGGTCAGCGTGGCGTGGGCAGGGCTGGTCAGCGTGGCCTGGGCAGGGATGGTCGGCTTGGTCCGGGCAGTGCTGGTCAGTGCAGCATGGCTGGTGCTGGTCAGCGTGGCCTGGGGAGTGCTGGTCAGTGTGGCGTGGCTGGCGCTGGTCAGTGAAGCATGGCCACAGCTCCGGCCAGGGGTGGTCAGCGTGGCCTGGGCAGGGCTGGTCAGCGTGGCCTGGGCAGGGCTGGTCAGCGTGGCCTGGGCAGGGATGGTCGGCTTGGTCCGGGCAGTGCTGGTCAGTGCAGCATGGCTGGTGCTGGTCAGCGTGGCCTGGGGAGTGCTGGTCAGTGTGGCGTGGCTGGCGCTGGTCAGTGAAGCATGGCCACAGCTCCGGCCAGGGCTGGTCAGCGTGGCCTGGGCAGGGCTGGTCAGTGTGGCGTGGCTGGCGCTGGTCAGTGAAGCATGGCCACAGCTCCGGCCAGGGATGGTCAGCGTGGCCTGGGCAGGGCTGGTCAATGCAGCACGGCTGGTGCTGGTCAGCGCAGTGTGGCCGCAGCTCTGGCCGGTGCTGGTCAGCGTGGCGTGGCCAGCACTGGTCACTGCGGCGTGGGCAGTTCTGGTCAGCATGGCATGGCCGGGGCTGGTCAGCGTGGCGTGGGCAGCACTGGTCACTGCGGCGTGGGCAGTTCTGGTCAGCATGGCATGGCCGGTGCTGGTCAGCGTGGCGTGGCCAGCACTGGTCACTGCGGCGTGGCCGCGGCCGTGCCGCTGCAGGTGGACGCTCAGCGCGAAGCTTTGGCCGCGGTCCGGGCAGGTGAGTGGACAGTGGCCATCGCCGTGGTCATCGCCGTGGTCATCGCTGCCCCGCTGCTGACCGCTGCTCGGGGCGGGGTGGTGGTCATCGCCGTCTGTGTCCGGCTGTCCGGAGCTGCTCTGTCCACTGCTGTGGTCACTCCTCTGCCTGCAGCCACCTCGCTGACCACTGCCGTGCTCCCGCTGACCATTACTGATGTCCAGCTGTCCGGAGCCACCCCACTGACCGCTGCCTTGGTCAGCGCTGTGGTCACTCCTGTGTCCGAGATCAGTGTCGTGGTCACTCCTGTGTCTGTGGTCACTCTGGCCGTGGTCACTCCTGTGGTCATTTTGGTGGTCACTCACGCAGTCACTCTGGTGGTCACTCAGATGGTCACTCCCATGTCCGTGGTCACTCCGATGGTCACTCGGGTGGTCACTCCTGTGGTCACTGCGGTGCCTGTCCAGCGCCCCCCGGCGCGCGAAGCCCCTCCCGCACTCCCCGCAGATGTTGGGGGGCTCCGCGCCCCCCGCCCCCCCCCGCGCCGCCGCCTTCCCCTTCCTCCTCCTGCCCCTCCAGGAATGGATTTTGGGGTCCAGAATGGATATTTGGGGGTGTGGGATGGATTTTGGGGGGTCCAGGATGGATTTTGGGGTCCAGGATGGATTTTGGGGTCCGGAATGGATTCCCGAGGATCAGGAATGGATTTTTGGGGGTCCGGGATGGATTTTGGGGTCCAGGATGGATTTTTGGGGGGTCCGGGATGGATTTTGGGGTCCAGGATGGATTCCCAAGGATCAGGAATGGATTTTTGGGGGTCCGGGATGGATTTTGGGGTCCAGGATGGATTCCCATGGATCAGGGATGGATTTTTGGGGGGTCCGGGATGGATTTTGGGGTCCGGGATGGATTTCCATGGATCAGGAATGGATTTTGGGGGGGTCTGGGATGGATTTTTGGGGGGTCCGGGATGGATTTTGGGGTCAGGAATGGATCCCCAGGGTCCCCCCAAAGTCCGCGGTGGGCACGGGAACGTCGCTCCAGTCCCTTCCCCTCTGCCCCAGCGGCCCAGGGGGGTTCGGTTCTGCTGCTGGGGGGTCCCGGTTCTGGAAAGTCCCGGTTCTGGAAAGTCCCGGTTCTGGAAAGTCCCGGTTCTGGGGGGGTCCCGGTTCTGGAAAGTCCCGGTTCTGGAATGGTCCCGGTCCTGGAAGGATCCCGGTTCTGGAAGGTTCTTGGTCACTGTTCTGGCACTGGGAGCCTCCTGGTTCCGGAGGGCTCCGGTTCCGGTCCCGGTTCCGGAGGGCTCCGGTTCCGGTTGTTTCCCAGTCCCGGCTCTGGTCCCAGAGGTTTTCCAGCTCCAGTCCCGGTTCCAGTTCCAGTCCTGGTTTTGGTTGTTTCCCAGTCCCGGCTCTGGTCCCAGAGGTTTTCCAGCTCCAGTCCCGGTTCCAGTTCCAGTCCTGGTCTCGGTTCTGGAAGTTTTCCAGTTCTAGTCCCAGTTCAGGTCCTGGTTCTGGAAGTTTCCTTGTCCTGGTTCCGGTTCCGGTCCCAGTTCTGGAAGTTTCCTTGTCCTGGTTCCGGTTCCAGTTCCCATCTCAGTTCTGGCCCTGGTTCCCGAAGTTTCCCAGTCCCGGTTCCAGTTCCAGTTCAGATTCCGGTCCCAGTTCCGGTTGTTTCCCAGTCCTGGTTCCGGAAGTTTCCTTGTCCTGGTTCCGGTTCCAGTTCCCATCTCAGTTCTGGCCCTGGTTCCCGAAGTTTCCCAGTCCCGGTTCCAGTTCCAGTTCAGATTCTGGTCCCAGTTCCGGTTGTTTCCCAGTCCTGGTTCCGGAAGTTTCCTGGTTCTGGTCCCAGTTCCGGAAGTTTCCCAGTCCCAGTCCCGGTTCTGGTTCCGGTTCCAGTCTCAGTTCCAGTGCCAGTTCTGGAAGTTTCCCAGTTCTGGTTCCAGTTCCAGCCCCGACCAGTCCCAGTTCTGGAAGTTTCCCTGTCCCAGTCCCGGTCCCAGTTCCAGTCCCGGCTCTGGAAGTTTCCCAGTCCAGGTTCCAGTTCCGGTTCCAGTTCCAGTTCTGGAAGTTTCCCTGTCCCAGTCCCAGTCCCGGTTCCGGTTCCGGTTCCGGTCCCTCCTAGCCCAGGTGCAGCCGCTGGTGCCGGATGAGGGCGGAGCTTCCCCCGAAGCCCTTCCCACAATCCCCGCAGGTGTAGGGCGTGGCACAGCCCAGGGGCGTGGCACAGCAGGGCGGAGCTTCCCCCGAAGCCCTTCCCACAATCCCCGCAGGTGTAGGGCGTGGCACAGCCCAGGGGCGTGGCACAGCCCAGGGGCGTGGCACAGCCCAGGGGCGTGTCCTCGGCGCGCAGGTGCGCCAGGAGGGCGTGGCCCTCTGCCAGCCCCGCCCCGCAGGCGTGGCCGGGTGCGCAGGGCGCGCCCTTCCTCCTCCTCCTCCTCCTGGCGCCGCCCTCCTGGCCGTGGGCGTGGCGGTGCTTGAGGAAGGCGGAGCTGTAGCTGAAGCCCCGCCCACACTCGCCGCAGGTGTAGGGCCGCTCGCCCAGGTGCGCCCGCAGGTGCGCGCTCAGGTGGGCGCTGCGCCCGAAGCTCCGCCCGCACGGGCCCACCTGGCGCAGGGGGCGGGGCCGCGCGGGGGCGTGGCGGCGGGGGCAGGGTCCTCGGGGTCCTCGTCGCTGGCGGGGGCGTCGTCTGCGGGAGAAACGGGGAAAATTGGGGATTTTGGGGAAATTTGGGGGGTTTGGGGAAATTTGGGGGAAATTTGGGGGAAATTTGGGAAAAACATTGGGGGATTTGGGGAAAATTTGGGGAAAATAATGGGGGAAATTGGGCAAAACATGGGGGAATTATGGGGGAAATTGGAAATAATGGGGGGATTTGGAGGATTTGGGGAAAATTTGGAGAGATTTGGGGAAAGTTTGGGGGAATTAAGGGGCATTTGGGGAAAATTGGGGGGGATTTGGGGGTTTTGGGGAAAAGAATGGGGGAAATTGGGAAAAATTGGGGGAATTTGGGAAAATTTGAGGGGATTTGGGGAAAATTTGGGGGAATTATAGGGGAAAATAATGGGGGAATTTAGAGAAATTGGAGAATAATGGGAGAAATTGCAAAAAATTGGGAATAATGGAGGAAATTTGGGAAAATTTGGGAAAAATGGGGAAAATAATGGGGGGATAATGGGGGAAATCGTGAGGAAAATAATAGAGAAAATTATGGGGGAATGATGGGGAAAAATTTGGGGAATAATGGGAGGAAATAATAGGGAAAATAACAAGGAAAGTGAGTGAAAATGGGGTAAATAGTGGGGGAATAATGGGGAAAATTTGGGGGAAATAATGGATAATAATTGGCAAAATGGGGAAAATAATGGGGAAAAGGGTGGAAAATGGGGAAATAATGGGGAAATAGAAGAAATAATGGGGGAAATTTGGGAGAAGTAATGGGGAACATGGGGGGAAATCAGGGGAATAATGAGGAAATAATGGGGAAAATAATGGGGAAAATCGAGGTGGAGGAAAGGGGAAGGGGATGGGGAGAAAAAGGGGATGAAAGAAAAAGGGGATGGGGAGAAAAAATTGGATTGTGGGGGAAAAAGAAGATGGGGAAAATGGAGATTGAGGGGGAAAAGGGGATGAAGGGAAAAAGGGAAAGGGGAAAATGGCAAGAGGGGAAAAAAGGGATTGGGGAAAAAAAGAAATTGGGGGGAAAATTAGAGAAAAAAAAGAGGATGAGGAGGGAAAAAGGGGAAAGAAATAAAAAGGGGCTCGGGGAGAAGGAAAAAGGGACCCCGGGGTGGGGAGGGGTCCCAGCTCACCTGCGGGGGCCACCCTGAGGATCTCCCACTCCTTGGAGTCGTTGGGGTCGGGCACCCCCAGCTCCTCCTCGGGCTCCAGCCGGGACACGATGTTGGGCTTGGGGATGGGGAAATCTGCCCCAAAAGCACCAAAAAACACCAAAAAACACCAAAAGAAGAGAAATTCAGGCTGGTTGTGGATCCGTTCCAGCAGGATTTCCAGTTAAAATCAACGGGTTTTATCCCCGGGGTTTATTTTTGGGTTATTTTGGGGAGGGGGATTTTGGGGGGTTTGTTTTGGGGGAGGATTATGGGCTGGTTATTTTGGGGAGGGGGATTTTGGGGACGGTTTTGGGGGATAATTTTGGAGAATAATTTTGAGGAGGGGGATTTTAGGTGGGTTTTTTTGGGGAAATATTTTTGGGAGGGGGATTTTGGGGGGTTATTTTGGGGGTGGTTATATAGGGGGAGGATTTTGGGGAGGGGGATTCTGGGGATCATTTTTGGGGATCATTTTGGGGGGTTATTTTGGGGAGAAGGATTTTGAGGAGGGGGATTTTGGGGAGGAGGAATCTGGGGATAATTTTGGTGGATTGTTTTGGGGGATAATTTTGAGGAGGGGGATTTTGAGGAGGGGAATTTTGGGGGTTATTTTGGGGGGTGATTTTTGGGAAGGGATTTCTGAGGAGAAGGATTTTGAGGAGGGGTATTTTGGGGGGTTATTTTGGGGAGGGGAATTTTGAGGAGGGGGATTTCGGGGATAATTCCGAGGGATCATTTCGGGGAGGAGCACTTCGGGCAGGAGGATTTTGGGGGGATAATCTCGGGGCTCACCCAGCAGGATCAGGGACTCGTAGCTCTCCTGCATGGTGCCGCCTCCTGCGCTCCTCCCCAGCCGGGCACGGGGGGCTCGGGACCCCCAGGGACCCCCAGGGACCCCCGGACCGGCGATGCTCCGGGGGCCCGGGGCTCCCCCGGCCGCTCCGGGAAGCTCCGCCCGGGAGCGGATGGAGCCGCCGCCGCTGACCCAGGAAGTGCCGCCCCTAAAGGCGGCTCCTCCTCCTCCTCTTCATCCCTACTCCGTTATTCTCCTCCTCTTCTTCATCCCCATTCTGTTCTTCTCCTCCTCCTCCTCTTCATCCCTATTCTGTTCATTTTCCTCCTCTTCTTCATCCCCATTCTGTTCTTCTCCTCCTCCTCCTCTTCATCCCTATTCCATTTTCCTCCTCCTCTTCTTC
Source organism: Passer montanus (assembly GCF_014805655.1). NCBI lineage: Eukaryota > Metazoa > Chordata > Aves > Passeriformes > Passeridae > Passer > Passer montanus. The sequence goes on along the minus strand of NW_024368919.1, from coordinate 8,439 downwards.
ATCGGTATTCCATTCTCCTCCTCCTCCTCTTCATCCCTATTCTGTTCATTTTCCTCCTCTTCTTCATCTTTATTCTGTTCTTCTTCTCCTCCTCCTCTTCATCCCTATTCCGTTCTCTCCTCCTCCTCTTCATCCCTATTCTGTTCATTTTCCTCCTCTTCTTCATCTTTATTCTGTTCTTCTTCTCCTCCTCCTCTTCATCCCTATTCCGTTCTCTCCTCCTCCTCTTCATCCCTATTCTGTTTTCTTCCTCCTCCTCTTCATCCCTCTTCCTTTCTTCTCCTCCTCCATCCCCATTCTCATGCTGCTCTTCTCCTCTTCTTCCTCATCCCCATCCCGCTCTCCTCCTCTTCTTCATCTCCATCCTCGTCTCGCTCTTCTCCTCTTCCTCGCCTTCTTCATCCTCATCCCGCTCTCCTCCTTCTCTTTTCCATCTCCATCCTCATCCAGTTCTTCCCCCCTTCTTCATCCCCATCCTGCTCTCCTCCTCCTCCTCCTCATCTCTATCCTCTACTCGCTCTTCTCCTCTTCCTCTCTTTCTTCATCCCCACCCCATTCTCCTCCTCCTCTTCCTCCTCCTATTCTCCATCTCCATCCTCAGCCCGTTCTTCTCCTCTTCCTCCTCTTCTTCATCCCCATCCCTTTTTCCTCCTCCATCTCCATCTTCATCCCACTCTCTCCTCCTCTTCATCCTCACCCCTCTCTCCTCCTCCTCCTCCTCCTCCATGTCCGAACTGGGAGCACTGGGAAAGGGTCGGGGCTGCTTCATCCTCACCCCTCTCTCCTCCTCCTCCCCTTCCTCCCTGTCCGAACTGGGAGCACTGGGAAAGGGCCGCGGCTCTGAGCCCGTGAGGGGCAGCCGGGGAAGGGCCGGGGAAGGGCCGGAGCTGCCGCTGCCGAGGGAACACGAGCGGCACCGGGGGCGCCTCACCAACATTTAACGCGAAATAAATAAAAGAATGAGGGGAAAAAACCTGCGAAACCCGCGCCGAGATCGGGCCCCCGCCATCGCCGCAGCCGTGAGGGGACCAGGCGGGGTCGCCCCTCTGGCCAATCAGAGCGCGGGAAACGAGGAGTGACGGGGCGCTCAGCCAATCAGAGCGAGCGGTGCGCTTTGGGCGGGAAAATCAACCAATGGCAGCGAGGGGCGGGCTCTGCGCGGGGTATATAACGGGTCTGTGAGGAGGAATAACGCCTCAAAACGGCGGGGGAAGGAATGGGCCTGGAACGTCCCAGAATGTTCCAGAATGTTCCGGAGGGCAAGAAATCGCTGTGGGTGAGTCGGGGATGGAGCAGGGACCCCCCTGCAGGACCCAGGGGATGCCTGAGAGCGGCACTGAGGTGTTTAAGTGGCTCCTGGTGGGATCCCGGCCTGTTCCTGAGGGGTTCGGTGCCTGTGATTTACCAGATTTCAGCATTTCCTCGTAAAATTCCTCCCCCTGGAAAAGGCACTGGGCGTTCCCGCCTGGATTGGAGTTAATTTGGTCAGGTTTGGGCACTTGGTGGTGTCACCAAATCCTGCGCCGTTGGTTCCTTTGGAGTCGTTCCACTTTCATCATATGCCTCCAAAAAAGCCAAATTGAAGCCCAAAAGGGAGTTTTTAAATTCCTGAATTTTGGGATGGAATTCAGACGGACGTGGCAGCGAAACAAACCTGGGATCGTGGGGAGAATGCCCCGCTTTTCACCTTTTATTCTGGAAAACCCCTGCCCCACGTCCGCCTCTCGAACCCCGCCAGCGCCAAACCCACCCCAAAAAAAAAATCCAAAATTTCCCCAAATTTAGAGAGGGACTTTTAAACCACTTCAGTTTCAGGATGCAAATGGCAGTGATGCAAACGGCGGGAGGGGGGCGGCGGAACCCCCGCGTTTCTCACCTTTTTATTCTGCAAAACCCCCCAAAAAACGGGGAAATCCCCCCAAAAAACCCCACCCTCAGCTCCAGGAGGGGTCGTAGCCCGTCCAGTCCGAGGGGGGGGCCAGGAAGACGCGGCGCCCGCGGCACACGAAGCTGACGACGCCGCGGTAGCCGGCGCGGGGCACGCCGGATTTGAGGTCGTCCATCAACCCTAAAGCTTTGGCCAGAGCCTTGAAGGAATCCCTGCCCCGGTACTGGAGCCTGACCGCCCCCGAGCCCCTCCCCGAGTCCTTCTGCAGCTCCTCCAGGTGGACCTCGGGGGCGGAGTAAACCTGCTGCAGGAAGAATCGCTCGTACTCGTCCTTTTTGAGGTAAGAAAGGTCCATTTGGGTGAAAGGCACGAAGCGGTCGTTGAGTTTGATGAACTTCAGGTACTGGTCGTAGAACTGGCCGTGGCTCACGCCCTTGCGGCCGAAGGTCATCGTCCTGGACACCTCGGGCCGCACGCAGGCGCGGCCACGCCGCTGCTCGGGCTGCCTCATCCAGTCATCCCAGAACGCCGGCGGCCATTTGGGCTCCAGCTCGTCCCACAGCTCGGCCAGCAGCAGCCAGCCCAGGCCGGGGAAGAAGTCGGTGCGGTAGAGCAGCTCGGCCCTGCCGGCGTCCACCAGGCCCTCCTTGCCGTTGTCGTTCCACGCCGAGGCGCACCACAGGCTGGGGTCCTGCTCCAGCAGCGGCAGCACCGCCTGGAAGTACTCGAAGAAATCCGGCGCCACCTCCAGGTCGTCCTCCACCACGATGGCGGCGCGGTAGCGGAAGGTGCGGAACACCTGCCCCAGCGCCCAGCGGTAGTGCCGGGAGATCTTGTAGTAGCCCTGGAACTTGCGGTGCTCCGGCGGCACCGGCACGTCACTGAGGTCGGGCTGGCGGATGTGCGCCACGGCGGCGCCGTACGAGGCGATGACGGCGGCGGTCTCGGCGTGGCCGCAGTCCTGCGAGACGATGACGGGGAAGCGCCGCGCGCTGGGCCGGTAGCGCAGGATCTTGTCCAGGCAGCGCCGCACCGAGCTGCGGTCGCAGGCCAGCACCAGCACCGGCAGCACCGGCGCCTCCCCGGCCGCCGCGGTGCTGACTTGGGGCGGCCTCGGCGTTTTTTGGGGCGGGTTTTGGGGCGGGTTTTGGGGCGGTTTCGGCGTCCGGCGGCGCTGCAGCCGGCTGAGCTGCTGGATCTGCAGCAGCAGGTCGCGCTGCAGGCGCAGCTCGGCCTCGGCGTCCTGCGCCAGCTGCAGCAGCTGCGCCGGCAGCAGGCGGGCGCCGGCGGGCAGCCGCGGCTGCGGGGGGCTCGGGAGAGCCCCGGGGCGGCCCCAGAGGAAGAGGAGCAGCAGCCCGTTCCAGGCGAGGAAGAGCGCGGCACCCAGCAGAGCCAGGCTGCGCTTCTTCAGCATCCTTCACATGGGGCTGCGGGAAGGATGAAAATGTGGGGTAAAAATGGGGTTGGAAACGGGGGAAAAGGGAAATGTGGGGTAAAAATGGGGTTAGAAACGGGGGAAAAGGGAAATTCGGGTTAAAAATGGGGTTAGAAACGGGGGAAAAGGGAAATTCGGGTTAAAAATGGGGTTAGAAACGGGGGGAAAGGGAAATGTGGGTTAAAAATGGGGTTGGAAACGGGGGAAAAGGGAAATTTGGGTTAAAATGGGGTTAGAAACGGGGGAAAAGGGAAATTTGGGTTAAAAATGGGGTTAGAAACGGGGGAAAAGGGAAATTTGGGTTAAAAATGGGGTTAGAAACGGGGGAAAAGGGAAATGTGGGTTAAAAATGGGGTTAGAAACGGGGGAAAAGGGAAATTTGGGTTAAAATGGGGTTAGAAACGGGGGAAAAGGGAAATTTGGGTTAAAAATGGGGTTGGAAACGGGGGAAAAGGGAAATTTGGGTTAAAAATGGGGTTAGAAACGGGGGAAAAGGGAAATTCAGGAGTAAAAATGGTGAAAAAAGAGAAATCTGGGGTTAGAAATGGAGGAAATGGACAATTCCCAAGTTTCAGGTGTGGCAAAGTCAAAAGTCCTAAATTAGAGATGCAAAATGCCAAAATTTCTGAATTTTAGGTGAGGAAAAGTGACAATTTTTAAACTCTCAGGCACAAAAAAAGTTTAAAAATCCCAATTTTCAGGTACAAATAAAAGGCAAAATTCCCAAATTTTGGGTCAGCAGAGCCAGGCTGCACTTCTTCAGCATCCTTCACATGGGGCTGGGGAAAGGGGGGAAAAATGAAAATTTGGGTTAAAAATGGGGTTAGAAACGGGGGAAAAGGGAAATTCGGGTTAAAAATGGGGTTAGAAACGGGGGAAAAGGGAAATTTGGGGGTAGAAATGGGAGAAAAGAGAAATCTGGAGTTAAAAACTTGAGAAAATAGAAATTCGGGGCTAAAAATGGTGAAAAATGAGAAAATTTGGGTTTAGAAACACAAAAAAAAAGAGAAAATTTAGGCTAAAAATGTGAGAAAAAAAATTTGGGGTTAAAAACACGAGAAAAGAGAAATTTGGGGTTAGAAATGGTGAAAAAAGAGAAATTTGGGGTTAGAAATGGAGGAAATGGACAATTCCCACGTTTCAGGTGTGGCAAAGTCAAAATTCCTAAATTAGAGCTACAAAAAAGTCAAAATTTCTGAATTTCAGGTGAAGAAAAGTCAAAATTCTCAAAATTCAGGCCCCAAAATTCCTTTTTTTTTTTGCCCCCAAAATCCCCCCTCAAAAGAAGAATTGAAACCTTGTGATTGAAATAAATTAAAATTCATTAAAATATCAAAAAATCCTTAAAATTTAAAAAAAAAATCTCTTTAAGATGCCCCAAAATTGTTTTAAAAATAAGAAAAAAATGAAGTTTGAGGTTCCCACCCCAAATTTCACTGAGGGGGAAAGAATTCCTAAAAAATTGCTGAGAATTTTGTTCAAAAAGAGGCAAAATTCCTTAAAAAAAGGAGAAAAAATCAAATTCAGCCCTCACCAATCTGGAGTCCAAGGGCAGAGTCCAATCCTGTTAAAAATTAATTTTATGTCCTGTTTAAACATTAACTTTTAATTAATTTCAATGTTAAAAATTAATTTCAATGTTAAACTTGAATTTTAAATCCTGTTAAACATTAACTTGCACTTGATTTTAATATTAAAATTGAATTTAAATTGAATTTTCGTGTTGAAATAGAAATTTAAATCCTGTTAAACGTTAATCTTAAATCACTTTGAACATTAAAATTCAATTTTAAATCCTGTGAATTCCAATTTTTTCCCCGAAATTCCAATTTTCCCTCCTTTTTTTTCCAGTTCTCAGGTTTTTTTCATAAAATTCCCTTTTCCCCAAAAAATTCCTATTTTTTCCTTTTTTTGGGTCCTGTTTCTTCCCATTTCTTTCCCAAAATTCCAAATTTTTTTCCCATTTCCCCCCTAAATTCCAGGGTTTTTCCCAAAATTCCAAATTTTCCCCCATTTTTTCTCAAAATTCCAATTTTCTCTCAATTTTTCCCACTTTTTCATATTTTTCCCTTCTTTTTTTCTGCCAAAAATCCAATTTTTCCCCTAGTTTTTCCCTTTTTTTCCCAAAATTTCCCATTTCCCCCCCATTTTTTCCCAAAATTCCATTTCCCCCATTTTCTCCAATTTCCCCCCAATATTTCTTATTTTTTCCTATTTTTCCCTGGTTTTCCCCCATTTTTTCCCCAAAATTTCCCATTTTCCCCACTTTTTTCATAATTTTTCCTCATTTTCCACCAAAATTTCCCATTTTTTTCCTTCTTTTCTCAGTTTTTTCCCTTTTTTCTCCCCAAAATTCCCCTTTCCCCCCCATTTATTCACATTTTTTTCCCCAAAATTCCAATTTTTTCCCCATTTTCCCACCATTTTCCTGCCACTTTTTCCCCAATATTCCAATTTTTCCCCATTTTCCACTTTTTCTCATTTTTTTCCATTTTCTCCTTTTTTTCCCCAAAAAATTTCCATTTCTCCCCCATTTTTTCACAGTTTTTTCTCCTTTTTTTCCCCAAAATTCCAAATTTTTCCCCATTTCCCCTCCATTTTCACCCTTTTTTCCCCAAAATTCCCATTTTTCCCCCATTTTTTCATCTCCCCAAAATTCCCCTTTCCCCCCCATTTATTCACATTTTTTTCCCCAAAATTCCAATTTTTTCCCCATTTTCCCACCATTTTCCTGCCACTTTTTCCCCAATATTCCAATTTTTCCCCATTTTCCACTTTTTCTCATTTTTTTCCATTTTCTCCTTTTTTTCCCCAAAAAATTTCCATTTCTCCCCCATTTTTTCACAGTTTTTTCTCCTTTTTTTCCCCAAAATTCCAAATTTTTCCCCATTTCCCCTCCATTTTCACCCTTTTTTCCCCAAAATTCCCATTTTTCCCCCATTTTTTCACCCTTTTTTCCCTTTTTTGTCCCCAAAATTCCAATTTTTTCCCAGTTTTTCCCAGTTTTTCCCCAAAATTCCCATTTTTTCCCCATTTTTTCCCATTTTTTCCCCATTTTGGGCAGCACTGACCTGTGCAGAGTGGGGGAGGGGGCGCTGGGGTTCCCCCTCCCCCCTCGGGAATTTGGGGGGAAAATTCAGGAATTTGGAGCTCCGGGAGGGGGGAGGGGCCACAGAGATCCTGGGAAAAAAAAAAAGGGAAAAAAATGAAAATTCCCAAATTTTAGGATGGGGGAGGGGTCAGAGCAAAAAGCCCCAAAAAATTCTTTAAAAAATCTTCAAAAATCCACCCCCAAAAAACCAAAAAACCCCAAAAAACAAACCTAAAAAAATCCCTATAAAAATCCCCCAAAAAACCCAAAACAATCCCCCCAAAAAATCCCAAAAAAATCACCAAAAAATCCTTTAAAAATCCCAAAAAACCCTAAAAAAAAACCCCAAAAAAATCCCCCCAAAAACACAAAAAACCCCTAAAAAAATCCCAAAAATCGCCCTTAAAAACCCAAAAAAAATCCCCAAAAAATCCTTTAAAAATCCCCAAAAAAACCCCAAAAACCCAAAAAATCCCTTTAAAAATCCCAAAAAATCGCCATAAAAAAACCCCAAAAAATCCTTTAAAAATTCCCCCAAAAAACCCCCAAAATACCCAACCCCAAAAACTCCTAAAAATCACAAAAAAACCCCAAAAAATTATCCAAAAAACCCCCCAAAAAACCTAAAAAAAATCCCTTAAAAACCCCTAAAAATGACCCTAAAAAGCCCCAAAATCCCCTCAAAAAAAGCCAAAACAAAAATCCCTAAATGCAAAAAAAATCCCCAAATCCCCCCAAAAAATCCAAATCAACCCCTCAAAATTTGCCCCAAAAAAACCCAAAACTGCACTAAAAAAATCCCAAAAAAATGCCCCAAAACCTCCTCAAAAAATCCAAATAACGCCCCCAAAAATCTCCAAATAAAACCTAAAAAAATCAAATAAATCCTCCCAAAAAAATCCCCCAAAAAATCCAAATAAATCCCCCCAAAAAATCAAAAAAATCCAAATAAATCTCCCTCCAAAAAACCCCAAAATTAAAAGAAAAATCCTTAAAAAATTAAAATAAATGCCAAAAAACCCCAAAAAATCCCGCAAAAAATCCAAATAAATTTCCCCAAAAAATCCCCCCCAAAAAAATCCCAAAAAAATCCAAATAAATCCCAAAAAAAAACCCAAAAAAACCCCCAAAAATCGAAATAAATCTCCCCAAAAATCCCCCCAAAAAATAAAAAAATCCCTAAAAAAATAAAATAAATCCTAAAAAAACCCAAAAAATCCCCCCAAAAATCCCAAAAAAATCCCTAAAAAAATCCAAATAAATCCCAAAAAAACCCCAAAAAAATCCCCCCAAAATCGACATAAATCTCCCCAAAAATCCCCCAAAAATCCCTAAAAAATCCAAATAAATGCCAAAAATTCCCAAAAAAACCCCCCAAAAAATCCAACTCAACCCCCCCTAAAAAACCCCCACGGAAATCCCCAGAAAATCCCCAAATTTCCCCCAAAATCCCCTCCAGCCCCGGGACCCCCAAAAACCCCAAAAAGTCCCAAAATTCCCCGAATTTGCCCCAAAATCCGCGCCCTGCCCCCCCCGTACCGGCGGCTCCTTCCCGGCAGCGCCGCCACTTCCGGTTGCCCGCACCGGAAGTGTCGCCATGGCAACGGCGAGGCCACGCCCACAACCCCCGACGTTTGCCCAATCAGGGCGCGCCAAGACCTCTAAATTATGCAAATGAGGCAGCGTGGCCACGCCTTTAAGCAGGAAACCCCGCCTCCTGCGTGAGCCACGCCCCTTTTGCACAATTTCAGCCACGTCGCCGCTTTAAGGTGTTTAAGCCACGCCCTTCTCTTTGGAAACCACGCCCCCTCTTTAAGCCGCGCCCCTCTCCTCCAGCCACGCCCTCCCCGCGTAATTAACTCGGTTATTAATTAATTAGGGGTTAATTAAGCGCTCCCTGGGGGCGGCTGAGGGCGGCTTCCGGTTGGCGCGGCGAGCGGAAGTGACGTTGGGGAAGGGGCGGGGCCGGCGGAGTTTCCCGCGCGCGCTGAGGCGGCTCCGGCAGGAGGTGGGGGAGGGGCGGGC
>NW_024368918.1:0-960 GCF_014805655.1 Passer montanus | reverse complement strand
CTAGCAAGGAGAAACTTTGCCAGCACAATGTTTTTTTCGTTTTGGCGGGCTTTAAAATAATTTGGCGGGTTTAAAAGAATTTGGCGATGTTTTAGAATGTTTTGGCGGGTTTTGATTTGTTTTTATTATGTTTGGGCAAATTTTTTTAAGTATTTGGATCAGTTCTGGCTGGTTTTGTAGTATTTTGGCATCTCTTCAGATTGTTTTGATCCATTTTGGCGGTTTTTAATATATTTTGGCAGGTTTTTAGAATATTTTGTTTGGTTTTCCTATGTCTTTATTATGTTTTGGATGGCGTTTAGAATGTTTAGATCACTTTGGGCTGTTTTTTAGAATTTTTTGGTTGGTTTTGATTTGTTTTTGTTATGTTTAGTCGGTTTTTGTTGTGTTTGTATTAGTTTTGGTGGGTTTTATCCTGTTTTGGCGGGTTTTTTGAATGATTTGTTCACTTCTGACTAATTTTATAATATTTTGTCAGGTTTCAGAATGTTTTGATCAGTTTTGGGGAATTCTAAACTATTTTGGGTAGTTTTTGGAATGTTTTGTTGTTTGGATTTGTTTTATGTTTTGTCGTGTTTTCGGAATGTTTTGTTTCGTTTTTCTGGTTTAAAATATTTTGGCAGGTTTTCAGAATGTTTTGGTTTGTTTAGATTTGTTTTTAATATATTTTGACAAGTTTTTTGTATGTTTTGATCAGTTCTGGCTGGTTTTATAATATTTTGGCTTCTTTTCAAAATGTTTGGATCACTTTTGGCGGGTTTTAAAATATTCTAGCAGACTTTTGGAATGTTTTGTTTTGTTTTGGTTATGTTTAGTTGGGTTTCTGGGGTGTTTGGATTACTTTTGGTGGGCTTTATCATGTTTTGGCTGTTTTTTTTTGAATATTTTGATCACGTCTGCCTGGTTTTATAATATTTTGGGAGGTTTCCAAAATGTTTTGATCTGTCTTGGCAGATTCTA
>NW_024368917.1:0-961 GCF_014805655.1 Passer montanus | reverse complement strand
CACTAAATCAATCACTTACCCTTTTGATGATTACCCCAAAAACCACCAGAACAACTGGTAATAGCAGAGTCTTTGTGTATCTCACTGGAGTCTAAAACGGAAATCAAGTTCGTTAATTGCTCTCCTTCATCTGTAATTATTTTAATCACCATTTTAAAGAAACTAATATAAGGAGATCTTTCTGGAGTAAAATGTAAATGTAAACTCCACCCCGCAATCACACTAAAGACATAATACTAGGGTCATCAGTAAATTATTTCCAGTTCTTTGGCAAGCCATCCAAAGATGACAAATAGGTTGTATCTCATCTGAATTTGAGTACTATAGGTTGAATAATCTATAAACATTCTAAATGCATATGTAGGCACTGATAAATTTAAAGAAGTCTATTAATGCCACATTATGAAGCTTCATGATGTTCTGTAGTCTAAACCTACTACATAAGGCCCTTGCAGCTCTCACTACATTTTCCAAGGCCAGGTACCGAGAGCCCCATAAAATCTTGTTTGCAGAACTGTAACCTTTCATTTATTCCTGAGGAAGCACTTCTTTCATTCAAGCAAGCATATTTCTTAGATCTAAAATCAAAACATTGGTTCGGTTTAAGTTCACTTAAAATGCAATAAACCCTATTTAATTTAGCTTTAGTTCATTAATTTCTCTTTTCAAGTATGTATTTGAACTAATGACGGCTGTAGGAGCTGTGGTTCTCAAATGTTTTAAGTTATAAATAAAGACAAAGCAAGAAATTCCCTCTTCCAAAATCACATATTTTGACCAAATTACCTCTTTTTCCATGAAGTCAAATTCAGCAGCGCAGGTATACATTAATGTATCAAAATCCTTGTAGCCAATAAATTTAGATTTCAGTATGTTTCCTATATGAGCCTAGCAGGATATACAGGAAAGAAATACCAAACTGTAGTAAATGGTCCTGTTTTCCACAACAAAGTAGTATAAA
>NW_024368916.1:0-962 GCF_014805655.1 Passer montanus | reverse complement strand
AAATTAAAAATAATCCTGTAAAATCACCCAAAAAATACCAATAAATTAAAAAATAATCCCGTGGAATCACCCCAAAAAATCCCACAAAATAAAAAATAATCCTAAGGAATCACTCAAAAAAAATCCCAATAAATTAAAAATAATCCCACAAAATCACCCCAAAAAAATCCTGCGGAATCACCCCAAAAAAATCCCGGTAAATTAAAAATAATCCTAAGGAATCACCCCCAAAACATCCCAATAAATTAAAAATAATCCCGCAGAATCACCCCAAAAAATCCCAATAAATTAAAAAATAATCTTAAGGAATCACCCCAAAAAAAAAATCCCAATATATTAAAAAACAATCCTGCTAAACCACCCCAAAAAATCCCAATAAATAAAAAAATAATCCTGCGGAATCACCTCAAAAAAATCCCAATGAATTAAAAATAATCCCGCAGAATCACCCCAAAAAATCCCAATAAATTAAAAATAATCCCACAGAATCACCCCAAAAAAACCCACAAAATTAAAAATAATCCCGCAGAATCACCCCAAAAAAATCCCAGTAAATTAAAAATAAACCTAAGGAATCACCCCAAAAAATCCCATGGAATTACAAAAAAAATCCCATTGAATTCCAAAAAAAAAATCCCGCAAAATCCCCCAAAAAATCCCACTAAATAAAAAAATAATCCTGCGGAATCACCCCAAAAAATCCCAATAAATTAAAAATAATCCTAAGGAATCACCCCCAAGAAATCCCAATAAATTAAAAAATCATCCCGTGAAATCACCCCAAAAAATCCCAATAAATTAAAAAATAATCTTAAGGAATCACCCCAAAAAAAAAATCCCAATATATTAAAAAACAATCCTGCTAAACCACCCCAAAAAATCCCAATAAATAAAAAAATAATCCTGCGGAATCACCTCAAAAAAATCCCAATGAATTAAAAATAATCCCGCAGAATCACCCC
>NW_024368915.1:0-962 GCF_014805655.1 Passer montanus | reverse complement strand
TTATTTTGTTATATATTATGATATGATATTATATTATATCATATCATATGATATGATATCATATTATATTATAATGTTATAATCGTACCATATCATATATTATATTATATTATATTATATTATATTATATTATATTATATTATATTATATATTATATTATATTATTTTGTTATATATTATGATATGATATGATATGATATGATATGATATGATATGATATCATATATTATATTATAATATTATAATATTATAATATTATAATCGTACCATATCATATCATATTATTATATATTAAAACTATACTAAACTATAAAGAGAAAAGATACATCAGAAAGCTAAGAAAGAATGAATAATAAAAGCTCGTAACTGACCAGAGAGTCTGACACAGCGGGACTGGGATTGGTCATTAAGTAAAAACAATTCACATAAAACTAATCAAAAATACACCTGTCACATTCCAAAGCAGCAGAATAAAAGGAGAAGCAACCAGATAATATTGTTTTTCTTTTCCTCTAAGGTTTCTCAACTTTCCAGGAGAAAAAATCCTGGCAAAAAATTTTTCAAAAAATATCACAGCAACAGGGCTGAGCCCCATAAACCACCCCATGCCCTGAGACTGGCAGTGGGGAATGGAGAACCCTTCACCCAGAAAGCCACGCCAGGTTCTGCTTTTTACAGAGCACGTGGCCTGGCTCTTTATCTTTTAATTTCTTTATGCTGGTGAGGAGGAGAGGCTGGGAGGGTGACACAGGGGTGCCAAATCCCGGCTCACCCCGTGCCCTGCCAGGCGCCTGCTGCTGCAGATGGCACGGGACAAAGTCAGCTCTCCTGTCCCTGGCTGCCTGCACAGCGGAGCTCACATCGTGCTGGGCCCCAGCCGGGCTGCGGCAGCTCAGGGGCGTGGTGGGGATGGGCTGGGATAGATGGGATGGGTTAATGGGATGGGATGGGATGGGATGGGA
>NW_024368914.1:1849-3047 GCF_014805655.1 Passer montanus | reverse complement strand
TTCTTGCCATTTTTTCTCCTCACATTTCCGTTTTCCCCTGACATTTTCCTCCTCACATTTCCCCATTTTCCCCTCATGTTTTTCCCCATTTTCCCCTCACATTTTCCCCTCACACTTTTCCCATTTTCCCCTCATGTTTTTCCCCCATTTCCCCCATTTTCCCCTCACATTTCCCCATTTTCTCCTCATGTTATTCCCCATTTTCCCCTCACATTTTCCCCTCACATTTCCCTCCGTTTTCCCCTCACGTTTTCCCGCTCTTTTCTCCCCTCACATTTCCCCATTTTCCCCTCACATTTTCCCCTCACATTTCCCCATTTCCCCCTGACATTTTCCCGCTCTTTTCTCCCCTCACATTTCCCCCATTTTCCCCTCACATTTTCCCCTCACATTTCCCTCCGTTTTCCCCTCACGTTTTCCCGCTCTTTTCTCCCCTCACATTTCCCCATTTTCCCCTCACATTTTCCCCTCACATTTCCCCATTTTCCCCTCACGTTTTTCCCCCATTTTCCCCTCACATTTTCCCATTTTCCCCTCACATTTCCCCCAAACCTTCCCGTTAATTTTTCCGTTCCCCAGGAGCGCCGGGCGCTGGAGCTGAAGGCGGCTGAGCTGGAGGAGGAGCTGAAGGTGAGGGGGGGGACCCCAAATTCCGCCCCCTCCCCAAATTCCAGGGGATTTGTGGGTCCTGGGGGGGTTTGGGGGTGATCTTTGGGTGATTTTTGGGGTAGTTTTGGGGTGATTTCGGGCTGGTTTTGGGGTGATTTCAGGGTGATTTTGGGAGGCTTTTGAGGTGATTTTAAGGTGGTTTTGGGGTAGTTTGGAGGTGATTTTGGGGTGAATTCAGGGCAGTTTTGGGATGATTTTGGGGTGTTCTTGGAGCGGTTTTGGGATGTGATTTCAGGGCAGTTTTGGGGTGTTTTTGGGGCAGTTTTGGGGTGTTTTTGGGGTAGTTTTGGGCTGGTTTTGGGGCGGTTTTTGGGGTGATTTCAGGCTGTTTTCCGGGCCGTTTTGCAGTGTGATTTCAGGGTAATTTTGGGGTATTTTTGGGGTGATTTCGGCCTGTTTTGGGGCAGTTTTCGGGGGGGTTTTCAGGGTGATTTTGGGCTGTTTCTGGGGTGATTTCGGGCTGTTTTGGGGCTGTTTGGGGGGTGGTTTTTGGGCTGTTTTGGGGCTGTTTTGGGGCTGGGATTGGGGT
>NW_024368914.1:0-1310 GCF_014805655.1 Passer montanus | reverse complement strand
AGGGGGGGTCCCCCCCCACACAAAGGGGGCTCCGCCCCAGGGGGGCTCGGCAGGACCCCCACCCCAATGTGGGGAACAGGTAGGGGGGGTCCTGCCCCGCTCTGGGCCCCACCTGGGGCAGAAATTCGGGTTCCCCCACCCCACAGACGGGGCAGAATTTGGGCTCCCTTCCTTATATGGGCACAAAGACGTTCCCCTGCCCAAATATGGATACTGTGGGTCCCCATGCCCATATATGGACACTGAGGGGTTCCCCTGCCCAAATATGGATACTGTGGGGGTTCCCATGCCCATATATGGACACGGTGGGAGCTACATTGCCCATATATGGACATTGATGGGTTCCCCATGCCCATATATGGACGGTGAGGGGTTTCCCCATCCCATATATGGAATATGGGGTTCCCATGCCCATATGTGGACACTGTGGGGGTTTCCCCATGCCCATATATGGAAAATGTTGGTTCCCCCATGCCCATATATGGGCAGAACCCCCAGGAACACCCCCTGGGCCGGGGGTTTCCCCCCCAAATTCAGGGGTTTCGCCCCAAATTCGGGGATTTCCCCCTCCTGTCACTCACCTGGCGGCTCCTGCTGCCCCCCCATGCCCCGGGGGCTGTGTCCCCCCTGACCCCGGGGCCGTGCCCCCCTCCCCGTGCCCCATCCCGGGGGTCCCCCTGCCCGCCCCGGGGGTCCCACGTACGCCTTGATGCAGGCGCGCAGGGCGGTGTCCCCCTCCCCGTGCCCCCATCCCGGGGGTCCCGGTGCCCCCTCCCCACGCCCCCAGCCCCACGTACGCCTTGATGCAGGCGCGCAGGGCGCGGCGCCGCTCGCGCTCGGCGAAGAGGTCGATGAGGCGCGGGGCCATGGCCGGGGCCGAGCCGTGCAGGCGGAAGAAGCGGCTGAAGAGCCCCAGGGCCCAGGCGGCGCGCAGAGCGAGCGCGTGGGACACCGAGGGGTCTGAGCGCAGGGCCGGGGGCAGCAGCGCCAGGGGTCAGTGAGACAGACAGACACAGACAGGGTCAGCTCTGGGATGGACAGACAGACACAGGGTCAGTGGGGGCAGCAGGGCCAGCTCCGTGGTCAGCTCTGGACACAGGATCAGTGGGACAGACAGATGGACAGACAGACGGGTCAGTGAGACAGACAGACACAGACAGGGTCAGCTCTGGGATGGACAGACAGACACAGGGTCAGTGGGGGCAGCAGGGCCAGCTCCGTGGTCAGCTCTGGACACAGGATCAGTGGGACAGACAGATGGACAGACAGACGGGTCAGTGAGACAGACAGACACAGACAGGGTCAGCTCT
>NW_024368913.1:0-963 GCF_014805655.1 Passer montanus | reverse complement strand
TTTTTTTTTTTTCCCAAAGAAGCTGAGGAGAGTTTGGGGAATATTTGTTTTCTCTCTGATTCTCTTAAGTTCTCCACTGAGTCTCATTTTCCACCACAGAGAGCAAAGCATCTGCTACATTTAGATGCAATAACTGAAAATGAAAATGAGAAAGACCAGCCCCCTAAACACAACCCAACACAGACACCCATGGGGCAAAGGGAGTACCAGCTGCATAATTTCCTCCACTACTCTTTCTCTCATTATATCTCTTCAGTATTTCCTTCCACTCCCCCTCCACATCTTCACCTCCTCCTCCTCACTGTATCTCCAAGCCATAGAAAAGCTCAGCTCTCCTGTGAAAGTAGAGGATTTTGTGCAGATGTCTTTGTGCAGCACAAGAATGGTTTCCTTAGCAAAGGAAAAGGTAGGGAGGCAGCATAGGGCCAGGAGGGAGGGAAAGGAGATAATGCTGGAAGCGTGAGGAAGAGTGTACAAGGGAGAGCCTGCACATTGGACAAGAACAGGGTTTCTTTCAGGTTTCTAAGTCCTTTTTAATTGAAAATGGATGTGCACAGGGGGAAGGTTTGTCTGGCATTGGCTTGACCAAGGAGCTGCAAGTGGCCAGTCCCAGTGCCTATGGCCCCTCACTGCAGCACCACTTGAGTGCTAAGACATGAGGCTGAGGCAGGTTTAGCTGAGCTGGCACATGCCCTGCAAGTCCAGCTAGGAGTGAAGCTGTAATTTCAGGAGTTTAACTGTGCTGAAGGCCGCCACCACCTCTCTGCCACTGTTCCTGATCACCTTGGATGAGGACGGTCAGATTCCAGGGCAGGCTGCACTGTGCTTTGAACAATGCCTGCAGAGATACACTTAAAAGGCAGGAGCAGGGGACACAAGATGAGAATCACTTCTCACAGCTGCCCACTGGGGATCCTTCATGTTGCAGGGACAATGCTCTTCCTTCCAGTAAATAGTCAGCAT
>NW_024368912.1:0-963 GCF_014805655.1 Passer montanus | reverse complement strand
CATTTTTTCCCCATTTTTCCCACATTTTTTCCCCAATTTTTCCCATTTTAACCCCATTTTTTCCTCATTTTTCCATATTTTTTCTCAATTCCCCCCCCCATTTTTTCTCATTTTTTCCACATTTTTTCTCTTTTTTTCCTCATTTTTTCCCCCATTTTCGCCATTTTTTCGCCATTTTTTCACCATTTTTTCGCCATTTCTTCACAATTTTCCCCAATTTTTCCCTTTTTAGCCCCATTTTTTCCTCATTTTCCTCCATTTTTCCCCATTTTCCCTCCATTTTCCCCTAAAAAATCTCCATTTATTTTCATTTTTCCCCCATTTTTCCCCCTATTTTCCCCATTTTTTACCATTTTTCCCCATTTTTTCCCATTTTTTCCGTTTTTCTCCCCATTTTCCCTCCCTGGTGTGCCCAGGCAACCCCAAAATCTCCATTTATTTTCATTTTTCCCCCATTTTTTCCCCATTTTTCCCCCTATTTTCCCCATTTTTTCACCGTTTTTCCCCATTTTTTTTTCATTTTTCCCAATTTTTCCCTTTTTCACCCCATTTTGTGCGCACCACGGCCACGGCGTCGCTCTGCAGGATCTCCCGGGGGCTCAGGGCTGCCAGGTACGCCACGTTGGCCGCCACGTACAGGAACGTCACCAGCGGGATGGAGATCGAGATGGCCAGGGGGAGATTCCTGAAAACACCCAAAATCACCCAAAATCAACCCAAAAATCCACATTTCCCCTTTTTTCCCTCATTTTTTCTCATTTCCCCCCATTTTTTTACATTTTTTCTGCTTTTTTCCCCATTTTCCCCCCATTTTTTCACTGTTTTTTCTCATTTTTCTCCCATTTTTTCACCATTTTTTCACCATATCTTTTCACCATTTTTTCCCATTTTTTCACCATTTTTTCACCATTTTTTCTCGTTTTTCTCTCATTTCTTCCCATTTTCCCCCATTTTCCCCCTTTC
>NW_024368911.1:0-964 GCF_014805655.1 Passer montanus | reverse complement strand
TTTTTTTATGCTTTTCTCAAAATACAGTCCAATTTGTAGTGGAAATCCACTTTTCTCAAGAGTAATCGAAAGAATTTCCCAAGGCCCCCAAATCCTATCACAACTTGCTGAAACACTCGATTTTCATTCATTGATATTTTTTGTTTGTTTTTCAGACTATCATGTCTTCAAGAAGGGGCCTTTTACTCAGTATTAAGAAAAAAACTAATCTTTTTAATTCTTTCCCAAAATCAGTTTCAAAACACAAAAGGCAGAAATTATATATTTTCCAGAGGGAAAAAAATATTTTGATTAAATATACTGCAGGCGAGACGGAGGGAAAGTGAGGTGCATTACAAGCTGGAGAGGTGCTCTTTGGGGTTTTTTAAATGTCTCTTGTAGCTATATAACAGACAGGTGGTCTGTCAGAATTGCCCAGACAGGGCCTAAAATTCATGTCTAAAATAAGCAGCACAGGTATTTTCTGATGGGTATAGACTTCTAGCATTCACATTAGAAGCCCTTTAGGAAAGAACAGCTCATGCAGTGTGAGCACAATGGGTTTCAGGACCCCAGATGGTTGTCCAGTATTAAAGTACCACCTTTACAGGTGGTAAAGCTGTTGCTTCCCTGTACAATGTTTATGTGAACTCCAGAAGTCATTTTACCTGATGTTTTCTTACAGTTAGTCAAGATCTGCATAGCTACACCTCACAGAGAATTCACCATTGTTCTCTGCTCAATCAACATCATCCATGTGCCTGTGGCTGGCAGGGAGCTCCAAAGCCACCAACAAAAGGGAGAAGATAAAGTTACTGTGCTGAGATACAAAGATAAGATGCACTCAACATTCTTCCTGGTTTTGAAAATTGTGGACAATTAGTGCCATTTTGAGTGGATTGTAGCTACAATTTCACAAATACAAAGAACATGCATAATCTGTCACCCTTAAAATTAAATGCATCGTCTTTATTAAGATTGCTGA
>NW_024368910.1:0-964 GCF_014805655.1 Passer montanus | reverse complement strand
CAAATCCCCCAAACTCCAAAATCCCCCAAGCTCCAAATCCCCCAAAATCCCCCAAGCACCCCAAAATCCTGGGGGGAAACATGGGGGTGATGGGACCCCGGGATTTGGGGGACCCCGGGATTTGGGGGACCCCGGGATTTGGGGGACCCCGGGATTTGGGGGTTCCTGGGTGCGAGGGTCGGGTCGGGGGGGGTTTGGGGGTTCCCATTTTTGGGGGTTCCTGGAGGGTTCTCATTTTCGGGGTTCTCATTTTCGGGGTGTCTGGGGGGGTCTCCGCTTTCGGGGTTCCCATTTTGGGGTCCTCATTTTGAGGTTCCCATTTTGGGTCCCCATTTCAGAGTTCTCACTTTAGGGTCCCCATTTCGGAGCCCCCATTTCGAGGTTCTCATTTTGGGGTCTCCATTTTTGGGGTGTCTGTGGGGTCCCCATTTCGGGGTTCTCACTTTGGGGTCCCCTTTCGGGGTCCCCATTTTGGGGTCCCCCATTTCGGGGTTCTCATTTTCGGGGTGTATGGGCGGGTCCCCATTTCGGGGTTCTCACTTTGGGGTCCCCTTTCGGGGTTCCCATTTTTGGGTCCCCATTTCGGGGTCCCCATTTTGAGTCCCCATTTCTGAGTTCTCATTTTCGGGGTCCCCGTTTTTGGGATGTCTGGGGGGTCCCCCTTTCGGGGTTCTCACTTTGGGGGTGTCTGTGGGGTCTCCATTTCGGGGTTCCCATTTCGGGGTCTCCCTTTTGGGGTTCTCACTTTGGGGTCCCCTTTCGGGGTTCCCATTTTTGGGTCCCCATTTCGGGGTCCCCATTTTGAGTCCCCATTTCTGAGTTCTCATTTTCGGGGTCCCCGTTTTTGGGATGTCTGGGGGGTCCCCCTTTCGGGGTTCTCACTTTGGGGGTGTCTGTGGGGTCTCCATTTCGGGGTTCCCATTTCGGGGTCTCCCTTTTGGGGTTCTCACTTTGGGGTCCCCCT
>NW_024368909.1:0-964 GCF_014805655.1 Passer montanus | reverse complement strand
TTCACTGGGAATGTGAATAGAGACAAGAAATGGGGCACTTCTTAGGCATAATTGGAAAAAAAAGCCCAATAAATAACTGCAAGGCAGGAATGTGGCAGTTGTGTGGAGCTTTTGTTTTGGGGGGAATAATGGGTTGTTGTAACCCATTTTTAGCTGGTTTATTTCTGGTTTTCCATGCAGGAAAATAGAAATGTGCTGGACTGGGGCTGCAGAAGACCATTGGTATGCTCAGAGAAAGCTTTTCAGTACAGCATTTCACGCAGCCTGGCTTGAAAGATTTATTCTGACCCCCGAGCCTGCAAAATCTCCTTTTTTTTCCCTGTATATTTTGAGCCAGATTGGAGGAGATGAAAGCCAAATAAATCACACACGGAAAAGGGGTTAATTTATAGCATCTGGGCCAACATGAGGCAGATGTAACCTGCCAGTCTCTTCAAAATAAATAAGAAGTGACAAGGCAAATTGTGTTTGTGGGGAAGCAGAGCTGAGTTCATGCTCCTTACAGCTTCACCACCTCGAGATTTTATTCAGGGCCAGATCATATCCAGAGAGCAGCAAAAAGTCCATTCCAGGCTGTGGCTTCGGAAAACCCTGCCAGGGCTGGGAGCAAATAAATCAAACCAGATCCGTGAATGGCAGAGGCTGAGGAGCCTCCCTGAGGGAGGGTTTGGTGCTGGAGGAGGAGGGGGATGAGCACGGGGAGCTTCTCCCTCCCTGGAGCAGCTGCTGAGGTGCCAGAGGTTCCTCCAGGACACACCTGAGCCCTGCTGGGTCACAGCCTGGCCTGGCCTGGCCAGCTGGGGACACCCCAGGAGCAGCTTTTTCACTGTGGTGTGGGCTCCTCCAGGCAGCGTGGGCTGGTCTCTGTGTTTTGCAGGTTCCCAGTTTGCAAAGAAGGGATGAAGTGGGATCTGCTTCTGCTTCCTTTTCTTCTCTTTCTTCTTCTCTTTTTTCCTTTTCTTCT
>NW_024368908.1:47268-53916 GCF_014805655.1 Passer montanus | reverse complement strand
CAGTGCCAGTGCCAGCTGCTGTCGCCGCTGTGTCGCCTGCTCGCGGCGGCCCCGCTGCAGCTCCTGCAGCAGCTCCGCGCGGCGCCGCTCCCGCTGCAGCTCCCGGCAACGCCAGTCCCGCTCCGCCGCCTCCTGGCTGCGCCTGGAGCGCAGGGCCTCCTGCGGGACACCGGGGACATCGGGGACAGGGACAGGGGACACTGGGGGCATTGGGGACAGGGACAGGGGACACCGGGGACACTGGGGACAGTGACAGGGACAGGGGATATTGGGGACATTTGGGACAGGAACAGCTCCCGGCAGCGCCACTCCCGCTCCGCCGCCTCCTGGCTGCGCCTGGAGCGCAGAGCCTCCTGCGGGGACATTGGGGACACCGAGAACAGTGACAGGGGACATTGAGGACACTCGTGGCATTGGGGACAATTGGGACACTGGGGACAGGGACAGCTCCCGGCGGCGCCACTGCCGTTCTGCTGCCACCTGGCTGCGCTTGGTCCGCAGAGCCCCGGGGAGGTGACAGCACCTGGGGAGGTGACAGAGCCCCGGGGAGGGGACAGGGGTGGCAGTGCCACCCACCTGCGCCTCCTGCCAGCCCCGCTCGTGCTCCTGCGTGGCCTTGAGCCGCTCCAGCTCCCGCTGCCGCTCCCGCCGCAGCCGCGCCCGCTCCGCCTCCAGCGCCGCGTCCCGCTCCTGGGGACAGCGACAGCGCTGGGGACAGGGGGACAGGGACACCGGGACAGGGACACCGCTGGGGACAGGGGGACAGGGACACCGGGACAGGGACACCGCTGGGGACAGGGGGACAGGGACACCGGGACAGCGACACCGCTGGGGACAGGGACACGGCTGGGGACAGGGACGCAGTGGGGGACAGAGCCCTGGGAAGGTGGCAAAGCCCTGGGGAGGTGACAAAGCTCCGGAAGGTGACAGCGCCCTGGGGAGGTGACAAAACCCCGGGGAGGTGACAGCGCCTTGGGGAGGGGACAGAGCCCCGGGAGGAGGAAATGCCACAGGAGGTGACAGCGCCTCATGGTGGGACAGCACCCGGGGGAGGTGACAGTGCCCCGGGGGAGGTGACAGCGCCCGGGGGAGGTGACAGTGGCCTGCCAGCCCCCCCTCACCCCCTTCTGGCGCTGCTCCTCCAGGGCCCGCAGCTCCGCTCGCCTGTCGCGCTCCCTGTCGCGCTGTCGCAGCCGCTGGTTCTCCGCGTCCACCGCCTTCATCTTCCTGCTCCCGGGCCAGCTGCTCCTGCTGGGCGCTGGGGACACGGGGGACATTGTGACACTGGCATTGGCACTGTGCCCACTGCCACTCCAGCTGCTGCTCCTGCTTGGCATGGGGACACCACTGTGACACTGTGACACTGGCACTGTGCCCGCTGCCGTGCCAGCTGCTGGCCCTGCTCCCGGGCCAGCTGCTCCTGCTGGGCACTGGGGACACGGGGACACCACTGTGACACTGGCACTGTGACACTGGCACTGTCACTGTGCCCACTGCCGTGCCAGCTGCTGGTCCTGCTGGGCGCTGGGGACACGGGGGATACGGGGACATTGGAACTGTGACACTGGGACACTGGCACAGCCCCTGGGGTGACACGGGGACACCGACACCGTCCCCTGGGCACGGCTGGCACAGCGCCCGGGGTGACACCGGCGTCCCCAAACCCCCAGCTGTCCCCGTGCCACCCCTGCTGGGTGCTGGGGACACGGGGGACACGGGGACATTGGAACTGTGACACTGGGGACACGGGGACATCACTGGAGCACTGGCACTGGGACACTGGCACAGCCCCTGGGGTGACACGGGGACACTGACACAGTCCCCTGGTCACACCTGGCACAGCTCCCGGGGTGACACCGGCGTCCCCAACCCCCCAGCTGTCCCCGGAATCCCCTTGCTATAGATCCCAATTCCCCGGGATCCCAAACCCCTGAGATTCCCTTCATTAGGATCCCCATTCCCTGGAATCCCCATTCCCTGGGATCCCAAACCCCTGGGATTCCCCCGCTATAGATCCCAATTCCCTGGGATCCCAAATCCCTGAGATCCCCCTCATCAGGACCCCCATTCCCTGGATCCCAAACCCCTGGAATCCCTTGCTATAAATCCCAATTCCCTGGGATCCCAAATCCCTGAGATCCCCCTCATTAGGACCCCCATTTCCTGGAATCCCCATTCCCTGAGATCCCCATTCCCTGGGATCCCAAACCCCCGGGATCCCCCTGCTATAGATCCCAATTCCCTGGGATGCCAAACCCCTGAGATCCCCCTCATCAGGACCCCCATTCCCCGGGATCCCCCTTCCCTGGGATCCCCAGCAGCTCCGTGTCCCCTCCCGCTGATGCCACCACGTCCCCAAGGCCACCAGCGCCCCAATCCCACCCCACACTCTTCCCAACCCTTCCAACCCGAGTTCCCAAACTCCCGAATTCCCGCTGGGAATCTCCCACCTCGCGATCCTCCCTCTTCATCTGCTCCAGGTGCTCCATGAACCTCCGGCCCTCCTGGAATTTCTGCTCGGCCCTCAGCGCCTGCTGCTCCTGCCGCTCCTCTATCTGCTGGAGCACCTCCAGCTTGATGCTGGGAATTCGGGAAGCATTCGGGAATTATTTGGGAATTTGGGAATTCAGGAATTTGGGAATGGAAAAGTTCTGGTCTGGCTCCAGAATTGTGGAGTGCATGGGGTGGGGAAGGGGAAAGGAGGGGAAAGGGAAAGGAGGAGAAAGTGAAATGGAAAAAGGGAAAAAGAAAAGGGGAAAAGGAGGAAAAAAAGGAAAGGAGAAAGAGGGAGAAATGGGAAATGGGAATGGGAAATGGGAAATGGGAAAGGGAGCTCTGGAGCTTCTCCTGCCTGTCCTGGATGGAGCTGCAGCGGGCACCCAGCAGGAGCTGGGGAAATGGGAAATGGGGAAAGGAAAAAGGGAAAAAGGGAAAAAGGGAAAAAGGGAAAAAGGGAAAAAGGGAAAAAGGGAAAAAGGGAAAAAAGGGGAAAGGGGAAAGTTCCTGCAGCACAGGAAAGTACCGAGTTCAGGTGCCGCATCTCGTCCTCCTGCTCCAGCCTCATCCCGGCCGCGCGCTCCAGCAGCTCCCGGCGCTCCCGCTCCTGCTCCCGCTCCAGCTCCGAGCAGCCCTGAGCCTCCCGCAGCTCCTCCTGCCGCTGCTCCTCCCTGCGGGCCCGGCTGCGCGCCTCCTGCGGGACAGGGACACTGCTGGGGACGGGGAAATGGCTGGGGACACGGCTGGGGACACGGACAGTGCTGGGGACAGGGACACTGCTGGGGACACTGCTGGGGACAGGGACAGTGCTGGGGACAGCGACACTGCTGGGGACAGGGACAGTGCTGGGGACAGGGACACTGCTGGGGACACTGCTGGGGACAGGGACAGTGCTGGGGACAGCGACACTGCTGGGGACAGGGACAGTGCTGGGGACAGGGACACTGCTGGGGACAGGGACACTGCTGGGGACAGGGACAGCGCTGGGGACACTGCTGGGGACACTGCTGGGGACACTGCTGGGGACGGGGACACTGCTGGGGACAGGGACACTGCTGGGGACATCCTTTGGGACACTCCCAGGGACATTCCCAGAGCCTACTGCAGGGACAGGCCTGGGATATTCCCAGGCAATTCTGGAGGACATTCCCAGGGCCATTCCTTGGGGACATTCCCAGGGCCTCCTGTGAGGACAGTCCCGGGACATTCCAGGCACCCTGGCACGAGGGGAGTGGGAAAAGCGGGGTCGGGAAAAGAAGGATTGGGAAATTCGGGCTTGGGAAATTCAGGATTGGGAAATTCAGGACTGGGAAATTCAGGACTGGGAAATTCATGGGGAAAAGCAGGGTCGGGAAAAGCGAGTGGGGAATTCGGGATGAGGAAATTTGGGATGGGGAAAAGCAGGGTCGGGAAAAGGAGGAGCGGGGAAATTCAGGATTGGGAAGATCAGAAAACAGGGAATTGGGGCTCAGGGAATTTGGGCTCAGGGAATTGGGGCTCAGGGAATTGGAGATGCCCACGAAAGCCGCGTCCTGGCGGGATTTGAGGATCCGCAGCCGATCCGCGCGCTGCCGCCCCGGAGCCTGAGCCTCCTCCTGGATCCGCTGGAATTCCTGGGTGCCGATGATGAGCGAGGCCGGGGAGCGATCCCTGGGAATTCTGGGGGTCACAGACCGGGATCAGGGACACGGGGACAGCTCCTGGGGTCGCCAAATCCCACCTGCATTACCAAATCCCTCCAGATCCCCAAATCCCCTCAGGGTCCCCAAATCCCTCTGGCTTCCAATCCCCCACAGTCCCCAAATCCCTTCTGGGTCCCCAAATCCCCCCTGAGCCCTGAAATTCCCGAGTCCCCAAATCCCCCCTGAACCCTGAAATTCCCGAGTCCCAAATTCCCTCTGAGTCCTGAAATTCCCGAGTCCCCAAATTCCCTCTGAGTCCCCAAATCCCACCTGGGTCTTCAAATCCTCTCCAAGTCTCCAATTCCCTTCTGGGTCCAACTTGTCCCTGAGTCTCCAAATTCCCTGGGAATTCTGAGTCCCTGAGGGTCCCCAAATCCCTTTGGGGGTCCCACATCCCCCTGAGTCTCACACGAGCTCCCGGACCACGTCCTTGGTGAAGACCCGGATGGTTTTGGGTTTGTCCTGAGGCGAGGGCACCGGGCCCGGGGCGCTCCTCACGTCCCGGAGCTGCACGATGGGGCTGGAGTGGTCTGAAATCTGTGGGAAAGGAGGGGGTGAGACCCCGAAATCATCCCACAAATCCACCCTCAAAATCCCATAAAAATCACCTCAAAATCCCCCAAATTTTAGGGTGAGATTTTGAGCTGAGAGACGCCCAAATTCCCCCAAAATGGCTCCAGCTTCACCTTTTTCACATTCTCCCCCTCCTCCTGCTGCTCCGTGTCCCTGTCCTGGTCCGTGTCCCTGTCCCTGTCCCTGTCCTGCTGCTCGTCCCTGCCCAGCTCCGCGCTCCGCACGCGCCGCAGCTGCTCCTGTGGGGACATCGTGGGGACATCGTGGGGACAGCCCAGGGCATTCCCGGGGACATTTCCAGGGATATTTCCAGGGGGCGTTCTCAGGGACATCGCGGGGCATTCCCAGGAGAAGGAAAATCAGGAGCAGGAAAAACGGAATCGGGAAAAGCGGGATTGGGAAAATCGGGATGAAAAAAAAAAAAAAAAAAGGGATTGGGAAAAGGGGGATCGGGAAAAGCGAGTGGGGAATTCGGGATCAGGAAGTTTGGGGGGGGGAAAAGCAGGGTCGGGAAAAGGAGGAGAGGGGAAATCGGGAAAAGTGAATGGGAAATTCGGGATGAGGAAATTTGGGATGGGGAAAGCAGGGTCGGGAAAAGGAGGAGCGGGGAAATTCAGGATTGGGAAGATCAGGAAAACAGGGAAGATTGGGATCAGGGAATTTGGGATGGGGAAAAGCAGGGTCGGGAAAAGGAGGAGTGGGGAAATCGGGAAAAGTGAATGGGAAATTCGGGATGAGGAAATTTGGGATGGGGAAAGCAGGGTCGGGAAAAGGAGGAGCGGGGAAATTCAGGATTGGGAAGATCAGAAAACAGGGAATTTGGGGCTCAGGGAATTGGGGCTCAGGGAATTTGGGATCAGGGAATTGGAGATGCCCACGAAAGCCGCGTCCTGGCGGGATTTGAGGATCCGCAGCCGATCCGCGCGCTGCCGCCCCGGAGCCTGAGCCTCCTCCTGGATGCGCTGGAATTCCTGGGTGCCGATGATGAGCGAGGCCGGGGAGCGATCCCTGGGAATTCTGGGGGTCACAGACCGGGATCAGGGACACGGGGAAAAATATCCCGGATTTTGGGGGAAAAGTCACGGATTTTAGTAAAAAAATCACGGATTTTGGGGGGAAAAAATTCAAAATCTGGGGGAAAAAAATGAGGATTTGAAAGCAAATAATCCTGAATCTTTGGGGTAATAAATCCTCAATTTTGGGGAAAATATCCCCGATCTGGGGGGAAAATCCTCCAGATTTTCGGCAAAAAAATTCCTGTGTTTTATTTATTTATTTTTTTTTAATTCTGAATTTTTGGTGAAAAAAAATCCCGAATTTGGGGGGACATAGTCCCGTATTTTATGGAAAAAATCGGGGGAAAATTGGCGGGTTTGGGGAGCCTCACATGAGCTCCCGGATGAGGTCCCTGGTGATGACCCGGATGGTTTTGGGTTTGTCCCGGAGCGAGGGCAGCGCTCGGAGGGTGGCGGTGACATCCTGGAGCAGCACGATGGGGCTGGAGGCGCCCGCGGGCTGCGGGGAAGGATGGGGTGAGACCCCAAAATCCCCCCAAAAATCCCGTAAAAATGGCCCCAAAAATCCCGTAAAAATCGCCCCAAAAATCCCATCAAAATTCCCAGAAAATCCACGAAAATCAACGCCAAATCCCCTCAAAATCACCCTAAAACCCCTCTAAATTTTCCTAACTCACCCAAATCTCTTCAAATCCCCCAAATCACCACAACCCTCCCCCAAACCACCCCTAAACCCCCCCAAACCTCACCAAAATCACCCCAAAATGACCCAAAACCCCCCCGAGATCAACCCCAAAATACCTCCGGTGCCCAAATCCCTCACCTGACGCCCTTCGCTTCCCCTCTCACTGCCCCCCCCGGTGCCCAAATCCCCCCTCCCC